>NC_139765.1:10458008-10995508 GCF_965231275.1 Zosterops lateralis
CTGAATGCCTGCTTTTCATCTTCACAGAGGAAGATGTTAGAGGTACAAGAGACACCAGATGGACTATTTGATCCCAGCGTGAGTTTGCAACATTGCTGTAAAGAAAGAATCTTTTGAATTGCAAATTGAAATGAATTGCTAAAGTCCTCTGAAGAAGATTTGAGAAACTCCCACAAAGTTACTGTTATAGTCAACCTAAATGAGTATAAACCTAATTCAGGACTAATTTTTCTTTTTCACTTTTCAAGCTGTTTGTGTTAGCACAGACATTTTATTTTATTTCAAATATTTTTTTTTTTATTGTGAGAACAGAGCTCGGAAGGATTAAAGACAGTTATTTTCTGAAGGTTTTTTTGCAGCTGTAGGTGCATTTACAGGGGAATGGAGGCAGAAAAAGAGCTGTGATATGAACAAGTTAGCACTCGGAGGAAAGCAATTGTGTGATATGAAATCTCTCTCATTTAGGTAGACGATGTGAATGAGGATGTGGTCAATGGTGATTCAAAAAGGTTTTCCTGTGATGTGTACTCAGATGACCTTTAATAAATGAGTTGCATCTCTTCAACTAACCCTTTGTTGACAAAGATTTACACCATAATTTGAACTAATTGGCACTTTTGTTAGAAGGGAGAGGAGTAGCTGAGAATAAATGAACATGAAGACTAAATTACCCTTTTGAGCCCTCATTACTGCTAATCACTTTCATATTGTGCTCTAAAACTATGGGGACCTTTAAAAAAGAATGCATACAGTGAATTTTTTTTTTCCTGGGAAACCTGTGTAGACAAGTACAAGAAGTAGTATAGACCTCAGAGATGCTGTAGATGTGTTTGAGACCTTTCCTGAGCTCATTATTTCAACTCATTTACACCTGGAACAGATGTGCCTAAAGACTGTCCAGGAAGACAAAGAAGAATCTTTGAAGGCAGATGAGCTTCTAAGAGATAAAGAAAATTTAATAGGAAAGCAAAAGTCATGCAAAAAAGCAGAGCAAAAGAAGGAATTAATTCACTACTTCCCATGGGCAGGCAGGTGTTCAGCCATCTCCACAGGAGCAGGGCCCCCCATCACAGGAACAGTGACTTGGGGAGACAAGCCAAATGTCTCCACTTTTTCTCCTTTATCCCCCCCAGTTTTATACACTGAGAATGATGTCCCATGGTCTGGAATATCCCTCTGGTCAGTTTGGGTCACCTGTTCTGGCTGTGTCTCCTCCCAGGCACCCCCAACTTCCTTGCCAGTGTGGCAACATGAAAAGAAGAAAAGGCCTTGGCCCTGTGCTAGCCCTGTTTAGAAGAAACAAAACCACCTCTATGTTATCAACTGTAACAGCATAAATCCAAACCACAGCTCCATATCAGGCACTGGGGAGAAAATTAATGCTACTCCAACCCAAATCAGCACACCCAGAAAACTTTGGGGCATTACAAGCACAGTCAATATTCCTCAGAACAGTCGGATTTTGGGCACAGAAATAAAACAGTATCAGCAGCCAAGTAGATGAATGAAACAGGGAAAAGATGCTTCATTATTTTTAGAAAAAAGAAGCAGGTGAGAGTGGAGGATCCATTCATAAAATGAAGGGATTAGCATCATGAGCATGATAACCATATCCTTTAGTGAACAGACAGATTCTTCTCTCTGCTATCTGGCTCTGCTGATGAGCTTAGGAAGGTCACTCCCTATTCCGCCTACCATTCCAGTTTTTCCATCTGTGAGGTGAGGGTAATGGCCTTTTAAAGACTTGTATAATGAACACAGACACAGAAAATGGTTTTCATGTAACAACTTCACTATCAAGCAGTTCAGAAAGTGAATATTCTGCTCTGTGCCTACTGCCATTTATTTATTTTGGAATTGCACAGATTCCCTTCTCTTCTTTATTCCTGGAGCTAAAAAACCTTTTCCATCTTGCTACAGAAAACAACATTGCTATTTAAAGGCAGCTCAAATTATCCTAACTTGAAAAAGTCAACCTTATGCCCTGAAGTCCCATGGCAGGCTTCCCTCACCACACCCCAAGAAGAAAGTTTTGCTGCTTGCTTTGCCTGATTTGGAAATACCAAAATAAATTGTGGTAGAATCAGTGAAGCCAGAGCCATGGGAACTGTGAGGGATATTGCAACTCCCCAGTTGCCCCAAATGATGGATTTCCAGTTTGTTAATCAGCTCCGAATCACTAAACTGTTCAGCCCAAGAGACAAATGCAGTTTCTGATGTGAAGGAATAGAAGGTTGGCACAGAGGCTTCCAAATGCTTTTAGAACAGCCTCCAGCATCTAATGAAAATTCTTGATACAAGATGCACCATCTAAGGCCCTACTGGCACTGATTTAGGGCTGCTGTATAAAGTCAACTACCTGACGAGGCTGAGAAAAGCAGATATGATGGCTCACCTACTGGGCTAGCAGGCAGCTACACTCGTTATCACCATGTTCATTCATAAATGTATTAAACATTAGAGAAGGGTTACTGCTTAGGCTGAATAAAGCAAGAAAATTAGGACAAAGTACCGTGTAAAAATAATGTAAGTGTCCCCAAACCTGACATTTTAAGTCTCAGAAGTTCAGAGTTGAGCTTAAGTTTAAAGGAAATGCAAAGCTGCTAAAATAAATTAAAAATACCCTGACCATATCTTATGACCCAAGCAGTCTTAATTCTGCACAGGAATGATACTGTGAAATAACACCTTTATTATAATTACTAGCATTACAGAGTTCTAGAAAATTCAAAATAGAGACAATTTTCAACTGCAAAGTAATGATAAATGTACTGCAGATATAAAGACCACAACCTCCATCCCCACAGTTTCTAGTTTAAATATCTTCCCTAAATTTTTAGGATAAATTTGCAAGCAATAATTACATCGAGTACAAAATTAACTGGTTATTCCAGACTTTGAAAAAAAAAAATTGCCTTTATGTTCCTGATTACTTTGTAATTTTTGTTCCAGAAAGATAAAGTCACAAAATTAGTTTACAAGCAATGATTTTAGAGTAAACAACTCTGTTTAGGCAACCCTTGAAAAATACTTTCAGGAAGTCAGTTTGATAAGCAGGAATCCCAACATGTGTTTGGCTAAGACGACACTGTATATCCAGCAGCTAATCATGTTATAAATCTGCACACTGCAAGAAAACTGTCAGCAGAGTGAAAGATAACACTAAAATTCAGGAAATAATGTAAATTAAACAAATTTTAAGTTTGCTAAACATCTGTTCACTGACAAATCTTTAGCAACAACAAAAACCCTGAAGCTGGCCAAATTCTTGAAGACATTTTTAGGTATTGTATGGTTTGAAAATGAGCCAGGTACAAAGAAGAGATTGCAATATAAAATAATAAGTAATATACTTTAAATAAAGAGCTAGGTTTGTTTTTTTAATAAATATATATATATATCTACTTCTCATACAAATCTGATTAATTTATTTTTAGAGGAGAATGGGAGTGGTAAACTCTCAGCAAATAGCCAGAGGCCTTTGATCTGGCAAGAGACTTTAACATGGTCATATCCAAAAGCAGGAGAAACTTCACACGTTTTGAAACAGAAGAAAAGAATTTTTATACATGTTAAAATATGTTCATTTTTAAAAAATCTTCAGTTCAAATTAAATGTAAAGCATTAAAATAAAGAGATGTGACCATACAATGAATATAATGACTTGGGAAGAGAAATTAGATACAAAACTTACAAAGAGGAACAAATTCAGAGACTTTTTAATAAGTATTCTTTTGTCTTAACAGATCAAGACTCTAATTAATACCTGGGAATAACACAAAACTGTTTTTTTTTCCTCTTTTCTCTTTAACATAAGCCAAACAACTTCAAATAGAATTTCTGTGGTTTTAATCAGATGATGATATAACAGGACAGAAATGAGGAGCAATATTAAAAACAAAACCAAAAACAAAACAAAAACCAAAAAAAACAACAAAACACTTTGACATTTATTAATTTTCTTTTTCCAATGTTTAACAAAGCAATCTTTATTTTTCTTTTTGTCAAGCATCTGCATAGGAAAAGAGGAGCCACATTCTGTCCTTATCTTCCCTGACCCTGAGAAAAGACCAACTGGGACAAGGATTTGAACCAGGATGTTTGATGACCCAGGCAAATACCTCAGGGCAGCTGGCTTCCCCAAAGAGCTTATTTCTGTCCTTTCCCCAGCAAATTAAATTCTAGACTTAAGAATGTTAAGACTTTTTTAGAACTCAAATTCACCTCTGAGGAAAGTTTTATTTTGAGAAAGTGTTATTTTCCAAGCTAGAAATGTTTTGTCAAAGATTTTCTGGTCAGATTCCTTTAATCTCTTTATACACATTTACAGAGTTTGTTATTTAAAAACCCTAATACCATAATCTTTGCAGTAATACAAGGTGCTCTTGACATATTAGCATGACACTGGAGGTACAAATCTTTTCTTGGTAAATGCTTACAAGTTCAGAAGTACTCCTTTGACATAAGTCTGGAACTTTAGTTGCATTCCAGCAGCAAGGGGAGTTTCAGGGCAATTCTTTTTTTCAAACCAGTCTGTCTATCAATTGAAATCACAGGGAATGAATAATCCCATGGAGCTGTGGTTGGCCAAAGGAGAAAAAGCCATTTAGGCTTCTTTGTGGTAGTAATTACTGTAATTGTAAATGACACAGCTATCAGATTAGGGGGTGTTGAACATGCTATTCCTAAATCATTCCTGCAACAACTCAACCTTGATTTCTGCTTTGAAGGGTCGTTTCAGCAGTGATCTCTACAATTACATAGCAAATACAAGAAAAGTAGCCCTCTGTCCCCTTCACTGTGCTGACTGTGTGTTCCAGGGGAGAATGGTGCCATTTTTCAGTCAAATTTTTGAAACTGTCAGGGTGGTGTGGGGATCTACCTAATGGAAACCAGTGTGCTTGCTCTGATAGCACACATGAAAAAATACACCTCACAGGGAGCTGAGGACTTTCAGGCCTTCCAAAAGTCATTCCTTTTAGACTTGAATGCTGGAAAATAAGAAAATCTGCAGAGCAACAGAGGTCCTCAAGAGCAGAATTCTCGTATAGGCACCTTTGGGGGTAAATGGGATAAGTGTTCCCTCATTAAGGTATCATGCCTCAAACATATTTCATGCTTTCTTTAAAAATACACGCACAAGGGAAGAGTGAAGTGCCCTTAAGACTAACAATTAAAGGAAAGTCATTGGATAATTTGCCCAAGCAATCCTTGCAGCAGAGATTTGATTCATGCTTTTTTCCCTTCCTTCAAGCATTTTTTACTTCAAACTAAAATGCCCTGAACACTAAGTTACAAAAGAGCAGAGTAACCTTGAATTTTCTCTGAAAAGATGGAAAAAGCATCTAGTCCAGTCCACATTATTTCCTACACTTCTCAGCTTAAAAGGTTAAGGAAATGCAAGGACTTTCAAATACAGCAAATTAATACCTGCAATCACATTTTTTTGTTTGTTTTATTTGGTTTTAAATGGTGATTGACACCATATAGAGAAGTGGATCAAGACATCTTATGATAAGGAAAGATCTTAGAGGTGAATGCTACTGCAGAAACTTGGGGGGCTTGAACATCTACCTCTATTGCACAGAGAGTATTACAGGACTATTAGTAGAAATAAATAAATATAAAAAGATAAATAAATAAATAAAATCAAAAAAGATAAGTATATAAATAATAATAAAAAATGACTCACTGCAAAGACTCAGTGTAGATTCAGAGGTCTCAGTGCTACTGAAACATTTAGAGCACTGCCGAAAATGTACCTTGGATCTTTGTTTATACATCACTGCAGAGACATTCAAACTACAAGCCCTTTTAAACCACCATTGCATTGTGTACTGTGCAGAAAGAAGTGGTTAGAGAAGAGAATAAAGCTTCTAAAGTGGTGTGGAGAGTGAAAAGTGCTCATTGTGGTCACCACTAACTGCCTCAATTTAAACAGAATGAATGTGTGTGAGAACAGAAAAAACAAACAACCAAACAACAAACCACAAAAAAACCAATCATTGTGAAGAAGAAAGAGAAAAACTTGGCTAAAATAGAGGGAAGGGCCTTTCAACAGGCCCAGGGAACCTTATCCTAGGTGTTAAACAGTCACCTAAGCCAAGAAAAGTGAGAGGGAGGGAGAGATGAAAGAAAAAGAGAAGAGAAGAGAAGAGAAGAGAAGAGAAGAGAAGAGAAGAGAAGAGAAGAGAAGAGAAGAGAAGAGAAGAGAAGAGAAGAGAAGAGAAGAAGAAGAAAAGGAAGAGGAAAAGGAAAAGAGACCTATGTGTCTCTTACTGGCATGTGTCTCTTACTGGCAGGCACATCAAAAGCAGTTTTCTGTACCTGACCCTCTCAGTCTTATTACAGAAGGTCCTGAAATGAGTAATTTGTCTTTTACATTTCTCTCAGGTTGAGTGCAACACTATTCAAGAATGTTTTTTTTCTCCAGGTCATACAAAACTGAACTTACTCTTTTGCATACAATGGGGAGCACGTCCAAGCAAGCACTTCTGTATTTTTAGAGGTGCTGTTTACTCCCAGTAGTTTTATTGTCAGCATAGTTTCCCTCGGAAGAGCCTTGATTCGTAGAGGGAAGTTGACCCTAAAAGAAAATCAGAAAAGAGAAAAATAAAAGTTAAAATAATTTGAGCACTGTTACAACAAGTGAGTTCTTTCTACATTTTTCTAGATGCTCCAACACATATATTGAGGTATAAATTACAGAATTTGTACTCTGGAGGAAAATGCAGCTGACAGATCCTCTCAATACATCGAAGCGTATTGGCAACCATTAACCTGAGTCATTGCATTTGAGAAGAAGGCAGATAAAAACTCATTCATTTCAGTGGTAACTACTAGAGTTGGCAAAGGCAGGAAAAGCTTAATTAAATTTTTCTTTGGAATTACCTTATCAATGAAAGGCTATTTCAGAATCAACAACCCGTTAAAGGCGAATTGTAAAGCAGCAGTTATTGGCTGTCTTGTGTCTTCAGAGGAAAATACCACTTAAAAAACCAAGAGTTGCTCCTGAATATGATAATAATTCTCTTGTTCAGGTGTGCTTTGCTGATATGGTATTTCTTAACCACAGCTTAAAGGCAGATGTTGTCTTAACAGCAATAACAGGTTTGCACTTTTTTAGTGAGAAAATTCAGTTTTCGTCAATATTCATCTTGACTTTGCATTGACCATTAGCTTGCTTGGTCATTCAGTTCGTTTATACAGTTTATGAAAATTGATCTAAAATCATAACTGAGAATTATTTCAATAAGCCAGATAGTTTCATGCTGTATGGAATGTTCACACATGTAGTTACCCACACGTGTGCAAGTCTGCATTTTCTTTTCCTGAAGAAATATTTTTTGAGCCTTTCCCATGTATATTCAGTGGAAGCTCAAATTTCTCAAGTGGAGAGTAAAATTAATTACATTTTTTCTCTATAAACAAAATCAATATAAGAAGCTAGGAGCTGCAAGGATTATTCCACATTGATAATATAATCATTAAGAAAACAAAAGATCTGCATAAACTGGAAATTAAGAGAACAGAATAAAAGATAAATCTGAGTAATAGAGTGACAGAACAATGCAACTCAGCATTTTTAAAAAGATATGGTCACACTTAAACAGCAAGCAAAAGTAGAAACTTCATTTAAAAAGTATATTAGCCTGTAAAACTAAAGAATTATGAGTGCTAGAAGAAAGACGTGGTATAGTGAAAAGAAAAATCAGCATAAGATTTTGTTCCCTGTTCCAAATCTATCAAATTCCTATTGAATTTGAGAAAGTTTCCTTGAATGTGCTGGGGAGCTACTGAAAGAAAGGAGATGGGTTTCAGCTGAAAATATGAAGTACTCCAAATTAGCATTAATGTCAAAATTTCAGATCATCAGTCTTCCGACATTTGGAAATTATTCAAATTTGCACATCTTCCCCTTTGAATAACAAAACAAGACAGCCATTTCCCACTCTTTCTGATTACCATGAACAGAATTGAGAAGCAATTCTCAACCATCTTCCCACGTGTCCCTATTTATAGTTTCCAAGTTTGCTTTCCCTGTCTCATGCACTTTTCATTACTCATAATTAGTTAGAAACAGTTATTGGGAAATTGAACTGGTTTACCTGCTAAAAATAACAACTTCTGTCTTTTTCACTGAGAGGCCAACAACACTTGTTACATAAAAATGTTTGACAGAGTTAACTTTAAAGGACCATTAATGCTTTGAAGAGACAAAAATAAAAAAACAAGACATGCATTTTGTGATACAGACAATTGTTAACACTCTATCTGAACCCTGAGCAGTGAAGAACTCTCAGTATTATCCCTGCAGAAGGCAAATGCTTGCCAGGGTTTCCCTAGGACACATATACCACAACTTCTAGCAGGAAAAGAGCCTGGAAACTGGACAAGTTACACATCCCAAGTGTTAAGTATGGGCCAAAGAGGACCAAAAATTCCCTTCTGGAGACATGTAATACATAAAGAAGAGGAACATCTGTATTCTTTTAAGAACTTGAATTAATGCCTATCTGAATTTACCCAGTTGGTGTCACCCTTTGTGACTGTAGGAGGCTGAGCCAAATGGGTGACTAAGAAGAAAGGGATGGAACTCCGGCCCGGACAAAGGAACTGCTCATTGAGGAGTTCACAGTTATCAGATAATGTTGTACAACTTGTTTCCTACAAACACTCAACACAGAAGAGCTCTGAGGCAACCCAGGCTGTGTCCTGAAAGAATGGAAACAAAACAGGGAAGCCAAGCAAAATACGGGGAAGAGGGAAACCCAATGCTGAGAAAGTATCTGAGGTGATAAATGGCTTCATGTCAATTCTACACTTTGTGTCTGTAGGTTTACATAAATTATGAAGGGTAGAAAAAGAGGAGATGGTGAAATAAATACATTAGGAGCAACCAGCTAAGACCAAAGGAAATAACTAAGAGATCTCAGCCACTGAAAAATGAAACTGATGAGACAATAAGGGGGACAAACTTGGACTTTACACATTATAAGCTAAATGGTACCAGCCTGTTTGGACTCTGCACCAAGAAGACAATCACACTTTCCAAAGGTAATGTACAAGTTCTAAAGCAAAACCATACTCTCAAAAAAGAACAAACAGAAGAAGCACTATACAAGGCAACCTCCTTAGGTATCAAATTATTCCCATTGTTTCTGAGAACATTCTAGGAAAGGTTAAATATGACAACAGACTTGAATAGAAGTTCATATTTTATACATAAAATCCCATCAAATTAAAATTCAGACATTAACTGGTTAAATCACTTGAAAATAGAAACTAAATTAATGAAAATCAGCAACTAAAGCAAGGCTTGTTTTTAGTGGAAACTCTACCTAGATTCCTAATCACCAAAACACTACTTGCCATTTTTTTCCCCCGTTCAAATCAATACAAATGTAATATCAGAACTCGTTTTGAATTAGCCAGGTTTATTTTATGGCCTGAATGATCCATAGCTATATAGAGAATATCTGATTTCCTAATATAATAGATCCTCTTCCTGGTGCTGCATTTTTAACAGCTGTGATCAGCTTCTTTGGGCAACATATGCCTCACCACCCTCAGAGTAAAGAATTTCTGACTAACATCTAATCTAAACCTCCTCTCCATTTAAGGCTGCCAGATGATCTAAAATGCTCACCTGGCATCTCTGTTTTGACTCAAAAAGAGCATTCTTTCACAAAACTCAGATCTGGATACATGCTAAACATACAAAAATAATGGCATACCTGGTTCCTCAGATTCTCAGCCTGCACCTCAGGACAAGGGGTTCAAGAAACCTCTCCTCATGTACTGAGACTTAAACAAATCTAGGTCAATGAGTTGGAGGCAGAAAATACATGAATACCTTTAATGTTTGAGGGAAATATTCAAAATCCTGCCAGACAGATATAAATTTTCAGGTTTTTACTTTGGAATCTATTTGAAATGGATTTTGATTTTTTTTTTTTTTTTTTAATCACGCAACAGTAAAAAATAAAAAGGTGTTCTTATAAACTTATGCTATTATGTGTCACACACTTCTAGATCTGACATTAAGAGCTTCTTACAAACATCTATGACCTATGAAAGGATTTGGTCTGCATATTTAATTTCTTCTTTTTCCAATAAGCTTTTGGATGGAATTGTGCACATTTAATAATGATTTTTCAAGGGAGAAGTTTCAATGGAAAGCCTGAAGCTTCAGCTTGATTGCTTCAAATTTTCATGAAATGGAAGCAGAGCAGAGTTTCTGCTTCGGTTACGCTAAAAATTTATTTCTATTCTGTCTTTTGTTTCAGAAAATGTTTTGTAGCATGCATTCCAGAAAAGCATTAGCCACCTTTTAGAAGCCAAAACTGCTCATAAGGAATATAATCCTCCTCATATTCTTCTATGTTATCTGCCAATATGTACCATGAGAAACTACTTGACCAAAACTTGGACAAGGTGAAAATTCCTACAGAGGAAAAGGGAATGATATGATTTTTTAAACACAAGGACAGCAGCTACTTTCCAATAGTACTGAGGGTTATGTACTTAAATGCTACAATTGAGGCACCAAAGCAGATGTTAAACCCTAAAATAACTTCTTTGGATACTTAGCAGAAGTGCACCCATTTTGTTTCTTAATCATAGGGCAGACATAGTAATCTCCCTATATCTCTTCACTAAGATAAATGTGTTTCACATGAAAAGCTCTTCTTCCATTCGACCAGTTTGAAACTGTTGTGTGTCTCAGAAAAAGGCAAACAGAAGTTGTCAATTACAATCTGTATTCAATTGTAATTAAAAAGAAAAAAACCCTAGACCAAACTTTTTCAGACTTGTGGCCTTTGCTCAATTCTAATGTAATCAAGCTGCTTTCAGATTTAGAGTACAGCAAACAGTGATGCAAAGTACCAAAAATATCAAGGATTGTACATATAAATATATCATTCTCAAGAAGCTAAAAGAATTCCATATCACCATCAAATCATAAAAACCCCATATTTCTCTCTCATCTATTGCAAATATGCATTTATTCAGGCCATTGCCTTTAATGAATGTTGTTTGAATGTGAGATTAACAGGTAACAGGCAGCCTTTACCGAAAATTCCAGTCTCAAATTAAGGTCCTCATTGTAAAACTGTAGATCCTTCTTACAAAAAAAACCCCCAAAAAACCAAAACAACAAGCAACCAAATAAAATAGCCCCCCAAAATTTAAACAAACAAATATAACCCCAACCTAACAACCCCAACAGCCTGGCTGGTAAAAAAAGAACCTTGGAGAAATGTTACATTTGCTTCTCAAGCTGGATTGCAGATGTACTGAAGGTAGATCCAAAAGGTGGAATTCCTCATAATAACAGAATTTCAGCCTTTGGTTGCACCTGCTTTCAGTTCCAGTACTCCTGGATGCCTCCAGTGAATAAAAGCTCTTTACTGACCAGCTTACCTTAGCTTATTGTCAGACCTGACTTACCTTAGTCCTATTTTCCTTCCTCTGGCTGTCCCATTTCTTTCTCATTCTAATCTCTCTACATTTCTGTGAATTCTGTGCAGTTTAATTGTCTCAGAAGAACATCCATTTAAAAAAAGATGTGTGGGGTTTTTTTGTAGTTGGATTTTGGTTTTTTTTTTTTTTTTTAATGAATATTGGATGTGTAATAGCTGCCAGACAAACATATATCAAACACAGACCAAAACTTACTTCTCATTCCAGTCAGCCAGGAAAAAGAAGGATCTTTTAATTGGAGTATTTTTGCAAATCTTCACTTGACATATCGTCTTCCCAGCATAAGTCAGTAAACAGGAAAAAGAGAAAACTTTGTAGCTACAAAACAGAAAAAAATAAATTATAAACTACTACCTCTAGCACAGTATATTTGGAGTTAATCACTCAGGAACTTATGAAAATCCATCCTTACATGAGAAAAGGAATGATAATAATTCATATTATATTAATGTGTGCATGGAGGGTTTTTTTTTTTTTTTTTTTTTTTTCCCTTCAAGTTCAGAATTGAAGAGAAGTCTTAAAGACACCTGGGTTCTGTTCCATGCTTTTGACATTAATTATTTTTTTCCACTGTTGCAGTGAATGAAAATTTGGACACGAATGAAGTTGTTGGTACTTGCTCATCACAGAGTCAACGAGAAATCTCCCACCTGGAGAAATGTATCCAGCTCTGGGGGCTCTCAATGCATGAAACTCATGGAACTGTCAGAGCAGGTCCAGAGGGGGACAGAAAGCTGCTCAGAGGGCTGGGGCATCTTTCCTGTGAGGACTGACAGAGTGGGGGCTGTTCAGCCTGGAGAAGAAAAGACTCCAGGGAGACTTTGGAGCACCCTCCAGCAGAGAAAGGGAGCTGGGGAGGGATATTTTACGAGGGAATGGACTGATAGGGCAAGGAAAGGCTTTAAACTGAAGTAGGGTAGATTTAGATTAGGCATTAGGAGGAAATTCTTTACTGTGAGGGTGGTGAGGCCCTAGCACAGGTTGTCCAGAGAAGCTGTGGCTGCCCCATCCTGAAAGTGTCCAAGGCCAGACTGGATGGGGCTCTGAGCAACCTGGGATAGCGGAAAGAGTCCCTACCCATGGCAGGGGCTGGAATGGGATGATATTTAAGGTTCTTTTCAACCCAGGGTATTTTATGATTCTATTTATACCTTCTTTTCCCAATCTATAAAAAAGCAGATTAATACTAAAGGGAATATATGCATTTTTTTACAGCAGAAGCATTAAAGCCCTCTGTGTTGGCCTTCAGAAGGTGAACTGAGTAGCTTCAGAGTGAAATTTAGGTCTGGGAATAGCTCTTGTTTCACATTCCTCTTACTGAAATCTTTTAAAATATTAGTGAAAACAGATTATAAATGACTAATGTTCCTTATTAGTCTTGTAACTTCCAGATCTTCCTGCCAGGCTCAGCTTTAGAGCTCATTCTGGACAAGAATGATGAACATGGGAAACAGTCAAATGTGAACAGGAAATCTGAGGCAGTCGCAGATTGAAGGTGCCTGACTTTGCCATATTTATAAGAATGATTGTTTGTCTCTTCCAGAACATGAAAATGTATTTTATAATTATTATAGCAGATTTGTTTTTTACTTTTGCACTCTTTTTAATTTTATTTTTTTAGTTATTTAATTTTTTTTATTGAAAGAAATTTATCTGTAGTCTGCAGTACCTATGAGGCATCAGCTCAGAGAAGGAAAAATCACCTTGTTGAACTAGGAAATACTTCCCCTACTGTCTAAACTTTACAAAGAGTTGGAGGGTAGTTCAGGAAATAAAAGGCTCTAATATAATCAAATGATTAAGTTCTGCTATTTAAACAAAAGTACCTACACATAATATAATATATATTATAATATGTATTCTTTCTTATGGAATTCATTTTATACATTATACATATGCAGGAATTTAGACATGTTCAAACACATGTTAAAACAGCTGCAAGATCATAAGGTGACATTTGGAAAGGGAGCATGAGATCAATAACACTGCCAGCATGAATTCATGCAGTGCAGGAAAATAAGAATGGGGAACACGGCTGTGAACAATGTCAATAAAAGAACTTGAGGAAACCAAGTGTTAGAGCAGCAGTTCATGTTAAGAAATCCATGCTAGTTATGAATATTGGAAAGACTGGAAAGGGAGATTAGGAGGAAGAAATATTCTCATTTTTATATGCTTGAACATTGCATTGAAGTCATCAGTGGCCTTCAGGCTGTGTGTAATATCACATTTTTCTGGTAAAACAAAATGCAGTGGGAATGGTTTAACCATCTGAAATCAGGATAGGGATTATAGTTCTGTATTTATTACCCTAACTAATGCAAAATCTCTCAGGTTTTTGTTAAAAGGCTAATTACAGGCAATGCTGTATAGTGCAGTCTAATGCAAAGGATCCCACAGTCATTTGGGATTGAAGGTAAAGAGGGAGCAATGGGAAAATCAACATAAACTTTGAGAACAACTTTTTGACTCATAAAAATGATGCTACCAGACTGTGTTCACCTGTCCCCCTTTGATCACACTGGAGTGGTAAAAGAACATCAGTTTTGCTCAGACTAGGAAAAACAGCTACTTGATGAGACAACTAGTTTTAGAAGAGAATATTTCTATTAGCTTTTTATTAAGTTGTCTCTTTTTTCTATTAAAGCTGTTTCCTTTTGTTTTCCTGTGTTATGCTGGTAGTAGCTACACTTGGATCTCTAAACTTTAATCACATCTATGAGGGGCATCACCAATCCAGGTGCTTTGCCACATGACACAGTTTGAACACACCAAGAACAAAAATTGCTGAGAAAACCTCGCTGAGATTGGGTTCAAGCAAAAGCACCTCTGTGTTTAACATGGCAAACTGGCCTCCAGCTCTTCCAGTTACCTGTCCTGCAGAGACCAGAGCAAACCCCAATTCAAACACCCTTGGTGTGCATCACACAGCCTCTAACATCAGTTTAGGACCACCACCAAAGCAGCAGAGGGGAGCTGGTATCTGTGAAAAATGACTGCTGTCAAAGAGACAACACATCTCCTTTTGAACCCTCCTCCTACCTGGTCACCCAGGCTTCTGGGATGTTATGGGCAGCACAAACAGTGAAGCTCAGCTGGGAATTTAGGCTGATGTCCACACATAAAGGGCTCTTAAGTATGCTTGCAAGCTGGAAATTTGCATCAAAGCTGCTGCTGTAGGCGTGGATGAGACGAGAGATGGCCGTGGAGAGCTCGGTCACAGCAGCCTCTATTAACACTGAGAGGAGACAGAGGAATAAATAAAGGTTAGCAATAGGTCATTTGTGAAGAACTATATTTATCCTAAATCATCAGTTATGTCTTTGAAATGCTTCCTAATAAAATTTAATTAAAATGACATAACCTACAACTGAAGCCAATTAGCCATCTGTGCATCTGAAACCAGCCTTAGCTCATTTCTGGTGTATCATTAAGAGACTTTCATTACAGTGCTTTCAAATTAAGGCATTTTCAAATTAAGGCATTTTCAAAGTAAGCATTTTCAATTACAGCAAGCTACTGTGTACCTCAGATATGCCATTTCAGCTTTTGAGTTTCTTGTGCTGGAAGGATTTTTATTAAGTAGGTATTTTGTCATTTCAGCAGCTAAGTAGTTACTTACTTCAAGGGAACTGGCCAGGCAGCAGTAGAAGGGAGAAAAGGCACTGGTTAAATTTTAAGACTATAAAACTGTTACAACTGTAGGTAAACAATTAATAAACAATATAAAACAGAAGCCACAATCAGAAAAAAATCAGCATTAAGGTGGTCAAGTGTTGGTGATAATATGACACAAAAATGGACACTGAAATACATATCTGTACAAACAGGTATGAACAGATACGAACACTGAAATACAGATCCATACAAACAGATATGAAATGCAAGTTGTCCTCTTGTTTGTGTTATCACTTAGTAACTGCAAACTAAATGATTAATTTGCACTGAACTCTTTTACATTCCAAGATCTTACCCACAGTGAAACCCGTGGAACCTTCTTAAGAGGTCCAGAAGAGGATATCAGCTGACTATTATTTGAACCATTACTTTATCTGAAAAGTACCACAATATTTTCATTAAGGACCAACAGCTCCTTGGGAGATTCCTTGCTTCCAATTTTTTCAAAGTAGTTGACAGGCAAATGTAGTGTAATAGCAAACCCCTTATTCATGAAAATTGGCCTGTTCAAGTCAGTGATTTCTAAATAGAACCTTCTCAGCATCTTCTTCTAAAGAGGGTAAAAGGTAGATCAGAATCTGTGAAAATGTATATTTTTAACACAAGTTATATTATAGGTGGTAAAGCAACATTTCAGATTTTGAAGAAGAAATGTATTCTATCTCAGCTAAACCACAGATAGAAGTCTGTGAGAAAAGGATTCCCGAATAATAAAGTCAGGAGAAAATACAATGGAATATTTTCCATAACAGAAAATTTACCTGTACCAGACAAGGAAATGATTAAGATGCAAGATGCCTATCACTACAACCCAGCTGCCCTGTCCATTGACCATGTGTGCACAAAAATGATTTTCATGGTTTACCTGAGTCACAAAACTGATGCCAGGTATGTAAAAACCAGACAAGCAGACAAAACCAAATAAATTCCCTCAATTTGCTGTGACATCACCAGAGGGATGAAGGCAGCAACGGAACAACTGGGGGACAATCAGTTCAGCTGCCAGTCAAGGGAGTCAAAGGACCTTCAGCATTATTTATCTCATTATTAGGACATACAGAATGAAGATATTTTCAGGAACAGAGTTCCTCAGGTTTAAGCAAATGCCCAAGTATGGTCTGGTCTGCAGGTCCAGGATTTTTTTTTTCAAGATTAATTTTCTTCTTGCTCGCTCTCAGTTATAAAACAGTCTATGGTTTCTGTGCCAGAATCAACCCTTTTGCAATCCCCATTCTTTAGTCATTAGGACCAGTAGCAATTAACTGAATTAGAAGGAAACATCTTGGGTAGTCTGTAAACATCCATTACTCACAAAACTTGCTCAGCATTTTCTCACTGTATTTTAATGAGCTGCTGAATGGGATATGGCAGGCTGCATTGATATCATCCATTTATGAAGCCAGGGAACTTTTACTGCTTTTTATGCCTTTTAATAAATCTCAGCTGAGAAAGGACTGGGGCACTGATTTTCAAAGCACAGGCTGTGGACTTCCTACAGCAGATTCATAGTTTCAGCTACATCACAACCTGTTTTCTAGAAAGGTGTCCCAGGCATAGGCAGGACGTGAGAGACAATGGATGGACCACATTGCAAAGTGAACTCTGACCAAGATTAATAATCTCACAACCCAAACCTCGAGATTTACTTCTGGTGTGAAATTATTTGCCAGCACCTTCTCACTGAAGGTGAGGAGAAATCTTACTTGCAGAAATGAGATGAGAACAAGAGAAGTGAACTTTAACCACAGCTGCCAGATATGCTTATGTCTGACGGGTCCTTGTGCAGGAAGTCTGAAGGAATAAATTCTACCTATAGTGAGAAGCAGAGCAATCCTCACAATCCTGGAAGTGTTAATGAATACACCTGCAGGTACCTTCAAGATTTAGTAAGGAATATAGTAGCTTATTCCTTACAGAAACCCACTTAATTTTTCTTCTCAGTCTAGTATTACAATTCACATATTATTTTATTGCCAGATCTTCCAATAGAGCAGGGACTTCGCTGTTACTGCAGCAGCAGATGATGTCAGTTCAATATATGTTAAACATTCTGACCTGCATAGGTTTTCTCCAGGTAAAACATGGCAAAAATCTGGTTGAACAGAATTTGGAATGAAGCCTTATGACACTTTTGACAGATTAAAAATAATTTTGAGAAATGGAGCTTGATTTTCTTTCTTTCCAGCTTATTTTCAGAGAGCAAAAAGAAAGAGCAAGATACTGAATACAGTTTAGGACACAGATACACAAAATGCCAAACCCAAAATTACAGAAAAAAACCCACTTGACCTTTAGCTAAAGTGCTAAGCAGCATTAATTAGATCACTTTTGCAATAATAAAGAGGCAAAACATGAAAAAGCTGTAATGCATATACTGACCAAATGCATTTTCCAAGCACCAATATTTACTGGATTTTTTTTTCTCCTACTAGCTGAAGAATCCTATGGATTATCCTTGAAAGCAACTTAAAAATCTCCTGCTGTCCTGGTATCAAAAATGTCTCTGCTCCTGTATGATTTATAATGCCTTGATAACTTCTGCCTACTTTTTTTCTGAAGAACTGGGAGCTGTAGTTATTTAAAAACTGTTCTTGATTAAAAAGCCTCTAGCTATAGGGACAATATATCAGGATGCAACACAGCAACAACTTAGAGGTGAGGAGCTGTGCTCTGGTTTGGAAACAATGCAGGGGACACATAGAAAAATAAAATTAAATCAGTAAAAATCCCTGAAGACTTTTCCGTATTGTGGAACAAAATGTTTTTCCTAAACCAAAAAATGTAATGGGTTTGTGCTAAGCAAAGAAGAAAGTAGATGTTTGAGGTCCAATAGAAAACCTAACACAAAAAAAAAAAAAAACCAAAAACAAAACCAAAACCAAAAAACACCTCTTTTCTCTCTTTAAATAATAAATTAAAATAAAGCCTTTCTGTTGTGAATGCTTTTATTATCAGGTCTAGAAATAAGTATCAAATCCCAAGCACAGCCAGAGAAGCTTTACAGTCTTAAATGTAATGATGACTACATTACATGTATTGTAGGCATTACATTTCTGCATTGGCTCTAAAAGATAATGACTCCAGTAATTCAGTTGGAAAAGACTCTTGATTCAATATCATCAGTTCCTGGTGCATACCAGACCTTCTGGATGGGTCCCAGAGAACTACTGATCAAATTCTGAAAGCTGCTTATTATTGTCTGATCTGGTGAAATCCCTGCCTGAAGTAACAAGGCTGTAGGCACAGAATAAACATTCATTCATCAGCTTTTGAGAACCACACACATACTCAGGTCTGTCCCAGCCTGCAGCCTTTTCATACTCACTGCAGCACAATCCGCTGCTAAATCTCTATTAACATGAGTAATCTTTATTTTCTGTGAACACTTGATGCTGTTGAAAGGCCCTAACATCTAGGAATGCCTGCAGTTCCTCCCATTTAACAAGAAATAAAGAAAATATTTTGAGCTCTAAAACTTGAATATAATCTTCTAGGGACTTCATAGAGAGGAAGAAGAACGTGGTCCAGACTTAGGCATTATGTGGATAAGTATTGCTTTATTCACAGCAGTGGCATAAATTGTTCTACAGAGATAACACTGTTGATAGAGGCAGTTATTGGAATACTAAATCAAGTCCAGATATTTTGAATATAGTCTTTAACTTGCTTAGTCCATGGTGAATGACTAATAATAACCTCTGAAAATCTGTTATTAAAGAAGTTTCTAAACGATTCCTTAAGTAAGGCTTTAATTTTAATAATATCCTTTATCTTTTTCTCTTTTGTGGTAGAGAGAAGCTATAATGGAGAAAAACAAAACTCTTTTATGATATTCAGGGTAATAATCATCTCTTGGGGAAAAAAGGGGGAAAGGAAACGGAAATCATTAGTTGGAGTAAATGCTGCCCTTGCTGTTAAAATTTGATCCTGTTTTCTTCAAGATAAACATGAATACATACGAGAGACAGAAGGGAACAGTACAAATGGGAAATCCAGTCTGTATCTTGCTCAGCTGTCAATTCTGACTTCATCTGCAAACATGCTGCTTGAGGAAGAAAAGCACATGAATTTTAGCTTCCCAGAGATCTGGAAAGATTTAACAACACTGAGCTAAGGCTATGATTTTCCTTTAATTTTGGGTCCCAGGCTTGCAGATTTTTGCATGCCTGCAATCCTAGACAGCTAAGCACAACAAGGTGTAAAAAAGGGTGGGAAGCAAATGTGGTGGAAAAGGAAACACAAAGCTGAATTTTGCTGGAGCTTACAATTCACCACTTATTTTGCTTTTACTTTGAGCTTCAGCAGGTGAAAATATCATCTGGAGTCCTCTCCAGGTTGGTGTCCCTATATCAGAGGACGAGAGGCCCCATGGCTTTATCATGAAGGTGAGCACTGAGAAGACAGGGACTAAGGAAAACTTGCCATGCCCAAGAGAGATGTAGTATGGATTTCCCCACTGATGGGAGTTCAGACCTAGGTTCCTGCAGATCAGTTTTCATCATTGCACTCACACTTGGCTTTCCTCAGACATGTTCTTAACACCAACTTTGACATGCTAGCTAATGTCCTGGGTTGTAGTGTAGGATGTACACAAAGTATTTATTCTATCACCATCCTCATGAACTGTTGAAACCAAGTGGGGCAGTGCTCTAGTGTTGGGCTGTCTTCTGCTAATGGCCCATTAACACCTGGCCCATGAGTCACAGGTAACTCCCTCCAGGGGTTATCTCTGTTTAATGGGCCATCAAGGACCCACTTCACACCTCATCATCCCATTGTGAGATGCTCTGCCCAGGGGGAGGAGCCAAGCATTCTCACCTGGATATAATCTGGGATTTGGGACAGGACAAGCAGCCCTTACCCACTGGATTCCCAGAGGAGCAGAGCTACCAGACCTTTCTACAGGATCACTGCTTCAGGAAGAGCACCTCATCTGGACTGCTTCCACCATCCTGCTCAGGTTGTATTCTGACTCTGTCAGTGGTCCTTTGTGATAATTGCATTCATTTTATTTTTACCTTTTTACCTTTCTTCTTATTAAATTGTATCTCTGACTTGGAGCCTCTCATTCGTTTTGCTTTCAAACCACGACAGCTAATTAGCCTAACTTTAAATATTTTGCTGGCTTTCAGTCTATTTAGTTTATTTATTAGCTGCAGATGTAAGGCATATAGCATGGTAAAACATACATGAAATGTGCATCACTGCATGCAAAAGGACAATTTGAAATTTGGTTACCTTGGACAAATTTGAATTCAGGCTTCTCCCCAGAATGAGTAATGGCCTGGCTAGTTCTGACTTGCTATCAGCAAATTGCAGTTTCTAATAATACACTGCCAAAAGGATTCTGCAATTGTTATGAAATTAGGGTGTTCCAAAACCAAACTGAGAAATCTTCACAGTTGAAGATTTCCTGGCATAAATAAATAGGTGCAGAGACGTAGGGAGTAAACACTGATTCCTTCACTGTTACTCAATAAATGAGATTTTCCTTGAGAGAGCTGTAGATTCGATGAAGTTCAATCCTCTAATCTGAGGAGTGTTTTAAATCCATTCCAATTCCATTTTCTGAACAGTGTGTGGAGGAAGATGTTTCTAAGTTAGATGTTTATAAGTAGCTATTGATTGTTTTTAACATGAGAAATTAGCTGCCATTAAGGGTGTTAAAACAACTAATGGGGAAAAGGAATATATCCAAGAAAGAAGAGTCCTGCAAACTGAATTTACCTTCTTCTCCCTCCTGCACCTGCATATCCTCTCCCTGCTCTCCTGTCCCTCTAGCTGCTTAGCTTTTCCTGGCAGCTTACAGACTGAACTGCTGTTTCCTTTCTCTGCTGTTAATGAAGTTAAAAAATGCTGAAACAAGCCTGGCGTTTGGAAACCTGTATTTGAACCAGCTGTGTGTTTGAAAGACTACTGAAATCACTGCAGTTGAACCACCTTTTCTGCCTCTCTGAGCACAGTGCAACCAAGAGAAGCAAACAGAGAAAAGAGAGGAAAAGAGCATCTCAGAGGCCATTTTTCCCTCAAGCAAAATGAGAAGAGACACAGCCCACTCCAGTGCTCAGTCTGAAGGCCCTTTGATGGTTTCCATGAAACATCCCCAGCTGCACTGGGGCAGCCACAGAGGGGTAGAGCAGCACCTGACATGGCAGGAGCCCCAGTGTGGCTGTTCCTTCCTGGAATCCAAGCCATGACAGAGGAGACTCCTGCTCATCCCTTGCTCTGAGGTGCTAACAGGGCTGTAATAAAGCACCCCACACCTGAACAGGTGTTTCTGTATAGGGAAAGATTTAAGACTCACTTCAAGGCCTTTTAAGGGAAGATCACTAGAAGTTTCTTTGCTCTCCTAGCAATAATAGGTCCTGTTCCTTACCTGTTCCTTAAAAAAGTAGCTATTCTCTGTTGGGCTATTTGACAAAAAACCCATCTAAATAGTTCAATACTTAAAGGAGAACATGAGGCTTCTCAGTGCATCCTCAAGGTGTTGTAGCAGGTGTGTGGGACCTCTCCCTACACTGTGGTCAGCTTTGTTCTTTTATTTTTGCATTGTTTTCTTCTTTTATTAAAACCTTTTTGCTTTTTGAAGACATACTTGACCATGCCATCTCACTAGTTATTTAAACCATTTTCTGTGAGGTGCTGGACAACCCTCAGAGGTATTGAACCCTCCCAGAGATAATTCCACCTGGCTCTTTGAGAAATTCAATAGGGCACCTCTGAGCCAGTGAGAATTTTAAAAGCCAGGGTCTATAATTTTGTCCATTACTGTTAATTAACAGTACCCTTCATATGACAGTCTATCATTAGACAAGACTAATGATAATGTACACAGCAAAAGATCACAAAGAACTAAAGCTCACAGGGGGAGGAATTAAAGTTATTAGAGTCAGATGGAAAAGTCACACAGAAATATAATTTTTCAGGCTTCCGTGAAGTTCATTATTTTCCCTTTTCTCCACATGGAAAGTTGTGATTAAACAAAACTACCACCCGTATTCAGTTCTTTCATGCTGCCATTCAGTCTCCATTTTTGAGTCTCCAGATTATTTTGTGGAAATGCTGTTTTATTTACACCTTTAGATCACTTCAATTTCGACTTATCATAATTACCTTATAATGCACCTTAACATGTAAACATCTGCAATATGCCCACTTGAACAGTTAAGTAAAACAAACAAACAGCAAAACGTGTGTTTTCTGATGATACATCTTGAATTAAGATACTTTAAAAATAGCACTCTACCTTTGCCTGGCGTTTCCACGCTTTGAAGATAATTCTATAAAGACAAAACCAGAGAGGAAAAAAAGGAATCAGTCACTTCAGAAAAGACTGGGTAGAAGTTATAACGGTTGTAGTAATAGCATTCTTGGAAAATACAGTGAAAAGGGGGAAGGATTTTATGTTATTATGTTATGAGGACACAAGACATGACTAGGATTCAGAGCACCAGGACTTGCTTCTTCTACCACCTCAGACAAGCCACTTAAGACCTGATTTCTGGCAGTATTTGGGCATGTCAGGGTACAAAGAAGGGTACAAAGAAGCACTTACCAACCTTTGCAGTGATGCAACAGAGATAAGGATTCCTTCTCCATCCTTCTGTAAGCCTTACACAATCAGACGCGAAGCCCGTGAGGGCAGAGTCTTGACATCTTTTCAAAGGTGAGGAGCAGCAAGTCTCCACTCAAGGGCCCTCCACTACACTTATTCCTGTGCCAGATCAGTGGAAATATCTCTGCTCTTCAAAGGCCTTTGAGCAGAGACCTGACCATTCTCTCTAAAAGAGAATATTAATTGAGGGGAGACCTCAATGTGCTCTCCAGTTTTCTCATGAGGGAAAGTGACAGGCACTGGCGTCTTCTCTTTGGTCATCAGTGACAGGACCCAGGGGAATGACACGGAGCTGTGTCAGGGGAGGTTAAGTGGGTATCAGGAAAAGTTTTTTCACCCAGAGGGTGGTTGGGCACCAGGGAAATGGTCACAGCCCCAAGCCCAGCAGAGTTCTGGAAGCATTGAGATGACACTTTAAGGCACGTGATGTGACCTTGGGGTGTCCTGTGCAGGGACAGGAGTAGGACTTGCATGACCCTTGTGGATGCCTTTCAGCTCAGCATTCTCTGTGATTATATGAGTCTATGATCTGACTTGCATCTACCAAAGCAACACAAAAATAAGCAGCAAACCTTGACCAGAGAGACTGGAAAGTTAATTCTGCACTTCAGTATTGCCTGTGGCTTGCACTGTGTGAACACACATCCCTGTAAGGTTTTCTGCCCTTTAAAGTCATTAATCCCTTTGCAGTGGGCTGAGAATGCTTCGTGTTAGTACATATGTATTCAGCATGATGCTTTTTAAAAATTACAATGCATGCAGAGGTGGCAGAAGAAATACAATGCTGGATGTGCATTCTCCCTCTGGCACCCAGCTTGGAGCTGCCAGCATTTGTCTGGTGAAGATGAACAGAAGCAGTCAGATGCTCACTTGAGGGGAGAAAAGCAGCATCCAGGCTGAAAATTATGTTTTCACAATCTTCATAATGCAGCGAGACAAATGGGAATAGAGACCTTTGTTCAATTCCCTCAAATTTTGGAAAGTAAACAACCTTTTGGCACAGTACTTATAATTTCAACATAGTATAACATGCTTAATATATAGTGGATTAGTGCCTATTCTGGCAGGATTTGATCTCCTAGGATTTTTTTGTGAGCTGCTGTAAGAAAGGAATGGGGAAAAAAAAGAGGAGAAATGAAAAACATTAATTGTGCATCAGGCTCAGATCCTCCCCTGAATGGATTGTAAAATCCCAGGGTTAGGTTGGTTGGAGACTGAAATAATCACATTTACAAAGAGATGCAATCAGTTAAGAAGAAACCAGCCCTGGTGCCAATTGCTTTCATAATCTCTTAACCACGGTACAGGAATGCACAGTACTGGCAGTGAGGAGGCAGTGAGGAGGTAATAAGTACAATTTAATTAAAGACAGAAGATTGAAAGTAAGTTTCTTTGTTTTGTTTTGCATTTTTTTAAACTAGAATTAAATAGAAGCACATTAGTTTTGTTTTTTTTCCAAGCAGGCACACACACATGTACATATAGGTATAAACAAACATATACTGACAACCTTTGTAATTTGCATTGGAAGAAGTAAGCAGTGGTTTCCCTGAGGCTTTATGTGCACTTGTGCCAAATAGACATGTTAAAAAAAAATTCCACACAAAACCACACTGTATATTGCACTAAAGCATCAGGAAACCAAGTGAAAAAGCAGTTAGAATGTTTTTCTGGCACTTCTTCCTTAGCTGATGTGTAATGCTGCAGTGCTTGAGATATAACACGTAGACACAAAAACGGCACTTAATTTGTTGGGTAGTTTACCTGCTCATCTGAAAAGAAGCCTCTCTTCCTCCTAACTAAATATTTTGGCACTTCACTGATGAACATAATAGAAACAATTCAAGAAATGTGGCAAAATACAGTAATGTTGCAGCCTTTAATAATTCTTTCAGTACCCAAAATACACATTAAAAATGACCCTACAATTTAATATGAGTTAAAATCAAAAAGCGGTTTGGGGGAGTTGGTACTCCATCAAATGACTACATGTGTTGCTACAGACAGGCAAGCTGGTCAATTGTCTTTGTATAAATATTGACAAATAAGAGATGCAATCTGATTTGTTACATTTATATACTATTCTACGTGTGAGGTAGTTTCATATAAGGTGTAATGACTATTTTCCCAAAATGGGACAGTGCTCAAGTTACAAAACATGCAGGAATATATTTTACTGCTTTTATGACATTTATAGTTCAGCTGCTGAAAAAGATGAAGCTCTTTATGGAATCAAAGTCAAATCTTTTCTCGATTGCTGAGGTCTATAGACTGTCCTAGCAGCTATTTCTCAAA
Organism: Zosterops lateralis; assembly: GCF_965231275.1. NCBI lineage: Eukaryota > Metazoa > Chordata > Aves > Passeriformes > Zosteropidae > Zosterops > Zosterops lateralis. The sequence continues at coordinate 10,483,084 of NC_139765.1, forward strand.
GGAGTAAAAAGGTAAAAAGCCAGCAGCAGCAACAGCATTTGCTAGTGCAGAAATAGTTGGGCTTTTTTTTTTTTTCTTCTCCACTTGTTTGAAGTCAGTTGTTAGTGAGGTCTGCTTTAGCACAGAGGGAGTCAGAGGGACAGGGGTGTCAGGCAAGGTCACAGGCAGCTTTTACAGGAAGGCTTCAAGGGACAGACAACCAGCTCAGCTAACCAAGCCTGAAAGGCAGAGTTAAGAGAACAAAACCTCCATAACTTAAAAACCTCAAAGCACGAGTGACAATCTAGTCAGTAGTTTTCAAGAGATAAGTGAAGCAGCTCCTTATTGAATATTAGGAGAGAAAAATATTTAGGACTCTTCAATCAGGACACAATAACATTGAGAAGGGGCTACTCAGGAACACTATCATCTTGCTCATTACAGATGAGCAAACAGCATCATTATCATCACCACTTATCAGCTGTGGCCTCTGGAGATCACAGCCAGGACCAGCACTCTGCTGTGCTGGAGACTGCACACATAGATAAGGACAGGTGCTCCTTGCTCTAATCTAAACAGGTGAAACAGAAAAAGGGAAGTGTACTGCTCCCTCCATGAGAGGAAGAACATGGAAATTATTTTTGGAGAACCTGTAAATACTGGAAACAGTCTATATAGTGGAGCTGGAAATTTTGATATGCTGGAGAGTGAGCAGTGGAAAACAGGGAACATTTGGAGCAGAGAGTTTTTACTTTGTTTCTTCCTACAACAAGATAGATCAACTCATAATTTAATTATTTGCTTATTAATAGCCACTTCATCTGAAAATTAAAATCAATATTTGCATGACTATGACTCTGAAGACAAGCAGACGAAACGTGAACATCCACAAAAACCCTAAGACTTTAGGCCTGTAAAAGATGGCCTGTACTCTTTGGGTTTTAACCCATTATGTAATTCTGGATGGCACGTGGGGTTTTCTGACTTAGCATGAGCCACACCAATAGGAACTGATTTGTCTCTTTGACCAGTGCACCTATTCCCGGCTCAAATTCAGAGAGGATGGGGCTGCAAATGGACCAAACGATATATAAGCCAGTTATAAGAGGTAGTTTACACATTGGGTTCACAGGGCTGACCTGAATACTAAAAGAAAGAGTTTTTCTTACCTCAAAAAAAAAGTTTTTAAAAAATTAGTCCTGATAGATTTCTTCTGCTCTAATTCCTTTCTAAAACCAAGTTCTGTTACTTTCCTCTTTATCTTTTGACTGGACCCAGTTCTTTGTCTACCTCTTAAGAAAGATTCTGGATTGACAAAAGACTTGTCTCAAGGACAAGACATAGATCATCCTGACTCCTCTTAAGAGAGTCTGGAGGTTAACCAAAAAGCAAATCACATGAATCCCTTGTTGCTTCCTTTATCTCTTTCTCTACAGTATTTGCCCTCTCATATCCAAGACTTTTCTTAAATGGATATTCTTGTTTCTATTTGATTCCACATCATGCCAGATAAAACGTGTGCCAACACAGACTCATTAATGCAGAAATTTACCCCCAGTAAATATTCCTCTAATTCTAATAAGTCAATTCTAATAATTGATGCCAAAGCAGACATTAAAATATTTAGGATAATATAGAAGCAAGATTTGAAATGGGAAGCAAGAGAATACTATAAGGGAAGGAAGAGAAAGCCACTTAAGGGAATCAGCTGGTCAGGTCTGAGCAACAAACCAAAAACCCTAGAGCTATCTTGGTTCTTCTAGTCTTTGGTGTTCTTACATGTATCAAGCCAGGGGTAAAAAACCAAAAACCCCCCAAAACCAAAAAACCGCAACTGCTCCCTCCAAAAAACCCAAAACACCCAAAAAAACCAACTAACCAAACAACCAAAAGCCCCCCACAAAAAGCCCCCAAAAAATCCCCCAAAGCCAAAACCAAAAAAACCAAACCAAACAAACCCCACCAACAATAAAGAGAAAGGATAAAAGCTTTGCAGGCAGGTAATGGTTTGAATTGCAAGCATCACAGTCTGGCATGTTTTTCTAAATAGTGTTTACTGTGAGAAAGAATGACAAGAGACCATGCAAGGACAGAAAACTTGAGTATCTATTTTTTTTTTGTTTGTTTGTTTTTTTTAAAGTGTGAAGAGGGAATTTCCTTAGGGTGTGAAAAAATTATCATGACTCACAGTTACACCAGAGTAAATCCAAGTGATTAATGGCTTGATTTTCAGATTTGCTGAGCACCTGTATCTCCAAGGTGCTGACTTCAAAAGAGCTTTTGGGTGCTCAGAACTTCTATAAATCCAGTCACAGTGACTTGTCTAAGGTCATACCAAAGCAGCTGGTGGCCAAACTGAGAAGAGATACTGCCCTCCAAAGTTCCTGTTCACAATTATATAGAAACCCCTTGATAACCTATTTCAGTGTTTTAAGAGTATTTCAGCTAAAATCAGGACTGTATGATGCTGACCCTCTTTCACATAAGTAGAAGGGACATTTCAATCTGAAAAAAAATCACTATTTTTGGAAGATTTTTTTAAAATTATTGACAAGCTGTACTAGATATCTGAAAATCTAATACTCTGAAACCACATGATTTGGTAAATAGGTGATGTAGCAAAGTAGAGATTTGTAAATTGAATAGGCACAAGAAAGGGCTGGAGGAGAATATCAGTTCCAGTTAAACACATGGCAAGTCTTCTGTTGCTCCTCTGTCACATCACACATGGTCAACATCCCTTTTTCTCCAGTGTCTCTACCCAACACTCATCAAAGGGAAAAAACTGCAGCAAGACAGTAAAATGGACTTGTTTGATCAAAAAATTAGTGACACCCATTCAAGTTCCAGTTTTAAAGAGAAAAAATAGGACATGAACATGTATCTTTTACCTGTGCTTTCACCAGAGCATGGAGTTTCCTGACTGCATCACTGATGTCTCTGGTTTCCACAAAACACAGGACACTGCAGATGGCTTTAGCTGCTTCAATCACGTTATCAACATTATTCTGTTGACAGGAAAGAAAAAGGGGGTGAAAAAAAAAAAAAAAAAGAAACAATAGACATGTAACATTTACCAGAAATACCTTCCATAAATTTCATGACAGTGATGGTGTAGAAAATCCTACCCTCTAAAGGAAAATTCAAACATTATGGTTTAGTCTGGATACACTGAAATCAGCACAGGCCAATGTTTTCCCAGGATAGCATAATTTCTGTTGAAGTCCAATTATCTCCCAACCAAAGTGGATGCTTGTTCAAAACTACAACAAATTTGGTATCAAAGACTGATTTTAAGGGAAAACCTTGGTTTCTCTGAACTCCAGGGGTGTAGCACTGTGAAGAAACTTCTGACGGGACCTGGAGCCAAGTGATCCATGAGCATTCTGAGGTTTTGTGATTCTGAGTTTATCCTCATTATTGTCTCCTACCCATTTCTGTAGAGTTGGAGAAAAGCCATTTTCCTCCTAAAAGTAGATACTCTGTGGGAGGCTGCATCATCTGACACCTGTGGACTGAGTACTTTTGCAACCAGTTTTCTGCAAAATTATATGTTTAGTTAAAGCTATGGAATCTTATTGATTGTAAATTTAGGTATTTAAATATTGCCAAATGGAAAAAAAAGGCTCTAGATGAAATACTTTGAGGAATGAAAAAAAAAAAAAAAATGCATCCCCCAAGGAAGGAAAACACAATCTCTAAATATCAAGTACTCTATGTTCAGGAAAATAAATAAATAAATAAATAAATAAATAAAATTTCCTGGGCTTTCTGCATGGTTATATCACTTCATTAAACCTTAAAATACATGCTCTGAACAAGCAGAAGCTCTACTATAAATATTCTCCATGTTTCTGTACTGATAAATGTTCCTTTTAGTGCACTATAGCATGTCAACGTACCCATAAAACCATTTCTCTAGCTCATGCATTTCATGGCTGAAAAATAAAAGATGTACCAAGATGAACTTTCTGTTTTCAGGCTTAAGGTCCAGGCACAGACTGTACTGAGAAGGTTAACATTTGACATTATTACAAATAAATATAAAAATATCTTGAGCTTACTAATTCCACATTACCTGCTTTGAGCAGAACTAAAGCAGGAATGAATGACATGAAATATCCACAAATATCTGGTGGTCAGATTCTTTTAAACAGAAGCTTTTGGGATTTTTTCTAAGTAATTAAGGACAGGAACACCTTTTCACACTACAGGTTCTAAAGAGGAAAAGGCTGACTGTGATCTTCTGAGAATTTTAGACCCTCCTTTGGGCTGAAGTTTATTGCTCAGTGATATGGCTTTGCTATCAGTAACACTGACAACTCCAAAACATTATAAATTCTGGCTTACTCTGAGCTGCTGAAGAAATAAGTGAGTACATGTGAGTGTATGGATATACTTTTACAAACTACTATATAGGGTTTGTAATTAATATAAAATATCACTCTGAGATTGCACTTGATTTAAATAAGTTTTAATTTAGCATTTTTCTTCTTCACATGCAGAGATGTATTATTAGAAGAAGGAATTTTGTGCCTATAAATGCAGTTATGCAGGGTAATTTCTGAGCAATAACAAGCAATAGGCAGACACAAAAGTAACCCTTGAGTAGAGAAACAGCTCTCTGGATTGAGAGAGATTAAACATAAACCCAAACCCACTCACAATTTATAGATTCTTGTACGTACGTATGAATGCTATTCCATAAAGAGAATTGGTATCTTGAGGAATGTATCAATTTCTGTTTAAAATGCTATTCTGTTTATAGATAAACTATCAAAGTATTAATATTTATAGAAGCTACTTTGCCATACACTTTATTTTTATGGTGGCTACTTCTAATGAGCATATTGCAGATGAAGAAGAATAAGCACATAAAATTATGTGATACTGAATACTATGCATGATGACTTCTTCCACACTGTTTCTCTGCTGAGATATTATCATGTAAAGAGTTTTTTTTCATGTGTAGATATATGATATTGATTTTTGTCCCAAAGAAGGGATGACAGAGATTCATTTCATACAAAGTTACAAAAAAGATTTACATCTTCTGCAATTCCAAAAGAGCAACTTGTAATTTTTCCCCCCTTCTACATATTTAAATACAGCAGAACTTTAGAAGGATATTTTGGTGTTTCAATAATTTATATGACTAAAAAAAAGTTACTTCGCTCTAGAATTGCTACACTCTGTATAAAAAATTTACAAAGTCCTTTCTACAGTAACAGTACATTTTGAATAGGTTTCAAAATGAAGTGGTTACGAGGGCAATCAAAATTGGCTGCTTATTTGACAGCACATATTGTCTGAGAATTAAATTTCCAAACTTACATTTCAACCCTTGTTTTTGTGCCAGACATCTTAATTATCTTTTTAAAATTTTTATTTAATAGCATGATTATCGATCTCAAAATTAATTTTCCATTTATTTAACATTATTACTAATTAGATTAATTAATGGTAGTGGGCTTGTCCCATCAGTCAATAGTATTAGTATCCACATATCTATGGAAGAATACATTTGCAAATAAGTAGAAAAAAAGTGCAAAATATTAATAATTTTGGTTTTTTCAAGTGAGGATCTCAAGGTGTGTCTGGTTAAAACTGAATGCTTAAGGAACTTCCAGCTGAATACAGAACTTCAGCACTTAGGTCTGCACTTAATTTACAACATGTGAGTAGCTCCCAGTGTCTTAAATTCCACAGTGGGCTGAAGGAGGATTGTGGTGAACCAGAGAGGAGTAACAAAAATTCCAGTGTGAATGGGAATAGCTTGGAAAAGTGACAGAATTATTGCAGTTCAGACTGGGGATAAGGGGCAGTTATAATAACCTCAATTTTAGACCTTCTTTAAGCAATCTAATCAGAAGTTAGAGAAAATAAGTAAACAAGTCTTCAAAGACCAAATAAAGGGTTCTCATTTTCTGCTTTGTTTACTACATATTTATGAATATTACTTATTACATTAGAGCTCCATAATTTTTTGAGACACTAATTAAAGCAAATCATACTTCTTGATTCTAGGTTTGAAAAAACTCCAAACACTGATGCTTCTGAATGAAAACATCCATTATATGACCTACATCACTAACTTGCAATCCTGTTCTTTTCAGCAATTCAAATGAACTTTATTGAGTGTCTCTGAGTAGAAAAGACCTTATTAAAAAAATAAACTACAGGGAGATTTAGCTCTACACACACACATATTTGTTGAATGGTATGAATGTTTGAAAAATGTACTCCCTTGCCTTTATAAAAAGTTAATGATTTCAAGAAATTGCTTACTCGATGTAAAAATCTTTAGCAAAAAGAAATTTAAGAATGCTTCATTATAGGTCTGAGGAATATCTGCACAGCATCAGTTGCACAGGGTGGATTGCAAAGTCTCATTAATGTTGAGGTTATAGCTTTTTCAGAATTTAGAATCCTCTCACTTTAGGCCCTAAAATTTCAAGTGAATGTAAATAACTACCCTGGTGGGTCTACTTCAGTAAAAATATATACATGTGCATTTGAGCTTGGGGACCTAACTTTTCCAAATGGTTATGACTGCATCACATTTTATACACTAAACACTTCCCTTTGAGATGATGCTTACAAAGGAAAATTCAGCAAATACCTGCACAGTATCAGACCCAGAGCTGAGCTTTGTAGCCAGACAGAGTTCAACAGCCTCAAAATTTGTGTTCTGCATTTTGAAAAAGCATCAAGGATTTACACAAAGTGTAAAATGTTTGTATGTATTTATATTGTGTATTTGTCTATATTATATATTATTGATAAATATTTATGTACTCGTGTGTGTCTTTACATATGTTTCTATATATGTGTGCATATGTATGAATTTGTATGCAAATGTATGTTTTCTGGCTATTCAAAACAGAAATAAAAATGGATCAAGAATATCTAGAGAGATTAAAACCTGAACTTAAAAGTAGGTGACACAGTTCTAAAGCAAAATATTAATTTTATGTTGTAACATATATTTCAAAGAAACCCATAATTTAGCATAATGAGTTATAACTCTGGAAGGGATGCACTGGAATATCTCTATGCTACATCAGTATTCTTTGATTTTTATAAATCTTTTGTTCTTTCCACTTTTAAACCCTAGAAAATCAGTTATCATGCCAACTTGAAAGTCAGATCAAATCAGTTGTCATGCCAGCTTGAAAGTCAGATCAAATAAACATGTGGTTTCTTCCAAGGTATGATTCAATTTGTCCTTTATACATTTGTCCTCAAAACATTGGACAGCAGAGAGGATTTCTTAAAGATTTTTCCTTCAAGCATGTAGCATTCAATTGGCAGCCCACAATGCTTTAAAATAAAGCTCTTGGGAGCTTTGCTGGCTAAACCTAATCCTTCAAACTACCACATGCTTGCATCTAAATACTAAATATGTAAACATAAGGTTTGGGAGTTTGCAAAATCAGGGACAAAATTTTGCAGATCCATATAATGCATTATACCTCTACTAATTTCAAGTATTATATTGCCAACCCAAATTACTCTGGTTTTATTTACAAGTTTCTTGACACTTAGAGACAGTCGCCTTTGATATTTTAAATTTGTAGCACTTTCTTCCTAACCTCGAACCAAGTTTCATTAAGAGAATTTATATCCTTTCAAAGTCAAATTAAGCATTCTTAATTAAAAGTCTTCCCTAATTGCATCTAAGGCAGATTAATAATTAGATACCTTTCATGTATAAGTTAATGCTTTTCTGGTATAGCAAACTGAGAACAAATACCTCGTTTTGCAGCAGATATTCCACTTGACCTCTGTAGTTCATAACAACAGAGAAGAGGTTCTGCCTGGAAATAAGAAAAAAAAAAGGAAACAACATCAAGTTAATAGGAATTAGATAAAGAGAACAAGTTTGGCTTTATTTTTTTCTTCACATTCTAGTTATTTTATGTCAGTATAAAATAAAGCCAAGTGTGTGTGTTGACATCATGCAATGGATGTCCCTGGTTTTTTAGTAGTCATTTGCCACAAAAAATAGATGCAAAAACTCTACTTATACATGAAGATACAAGGTTTCCCAAGTTTGAGAACTCTAACAAGTGATTTGCTGCTTCAATGACTATTGAAATTCTCATTTATTTTACTCTTTATAGTCAAGCAAGTGCTTAAAGAAGGATGGACTCAAGTACATGCTGCATTCTTAAAGCTAGACTTGATGATCTTAAAGGTCTTTTCCTACCTGTATGATTTTATGAACCAATGCCTTATTTCTCAATCACTTGACAGACTTAAGTTGCATAGAATCAGATAAAACATCTGCACAAGATCTGGAAAATCTTGACACTTCAAAAGTGCAGGCTAAGTCACAAGTACAAAAGCATGTTATGAAATGGGACAGCCTTGCTACATAATCCATGAAACTCAATTTGCATGCAGTTCTCAAGTTTACAAGCTCAAACTGTTTCAGCAACTGCCTTTTCCGTAGCATTTCCTAAGCTGGGAATTTGTCTTAATTCTGTAGACAGCCATGTACCAGCCTGTGGTTCCATGCTACAGAAGTCGCCACAGAATTTGTGCAGGCAGATTGCTGAGTCTTACCAAAGCTTCACTGCATTAACTGGGGTTGTGAAGAGGAGCATACATCTTTCTACACTGAACTCCTCAACTGATGCTTCAGCTGGAAATCTCACACTTTCAGAACCACAGGCTCCAAGTGCTATCCCCAACAGATAACCAGATTCAGATTTTTGCTTTTAAGGAGTATTTGTGTCATTTTCTTTGTTTCAAGCACTCTGAAACTGTTGCTGTTGTTCTTTGGTCAGCTGGAACAAAAACAGGTGTCCATGAGACAATTGCTAAGACCTCTTCCTGTGTCAGCCTCCTTTGTAGGGTCAAATAATCAGGAAAGGGAAAGGAAACCTCAATTCCCAGTTTTACACCTTGCTAACCCAACTGATTAGGGACATATTATTACCTTGATTGTTGTCAGAGGTAGTTGGGGTTTACACATGCTTATGTGAAAAAAGTGGAAATTGAAATTTGAATTCTTTCTCTGTTGTTTGTTCTACTCTATCACTTTATTCTTGCCTTTTTAATTCTACTCCTAATATCCCACACCAATCTTTTATTAAGGTTCTTCCTCTCCAGAAGGCTTAGAAGAAATTTCACCCACTCTTCCATCCCCATTGCAGTCTGGTAGCTCAAAGTCCCAAAAGTATTTTGGTTTTTTCAGAGCTTCAAAGCAAATCAACTATTTACAGAGAAACTGAGTGTGTCCTCACATATTTTAGTTGGGCTAACTGAGCAATCAGAATTAAAATTGCAATGGCAGCCCAAAGTACAGGTTTCATGGTATAGGATTAGATTTTCATTATCTACATTGCATGGCAAGGAAAGGAGAGTCATGGCAGGGAAATAACTCAGAACAGAAAAAAGTTAGGTGGCCTTCCCCGTGCTAATACCACAGTGCATTTCCCTGGAGATGCCAAATATTCACTTCCTCCTACAGGTAGTTTTGCCTTTACAGCTTTTTACTTCCAATCTGCACTGGCTTTATCTAGCCAGGCAGTTTTTATGTGGAGCAGCTGCCTGGAAATTCCTCCTGTAATCCTGTTAGATCATAGCTAATACAAGTTGTTGCTCTGCTTTGACCGAGTCTTCAGGCGTAACATCTTTTTCACAGCCTTACCCAGCTCGAAAATATATCTGAGCATATGAGCTTGCCTTCTTGTCTTTCTCCATGCAGGTGAGCATGTTTATTAGTATGGCTGGTCAAAATGCAGGTTACAGAATAATTTCCTAAATTACAATGCTAACTCACAAAATTAGCATATTTTCCATCAGTTTATTTTACCCTGGAGAATTTTTGGTATGAAGTAGCAATAATTTTACATCAGTAATAGGAAACAAATCCAGCAAGTTGTAACAATGATTGAAATACCTCTAGTAATGCTATCCTGAGTCTTTGTCTGCCAGATAACTAATAATACTCATATCTCATCACACAGACATACTTCACACTTGTGCATCATTATAGCTGTGTATAAATATAGTAAGCCTAACCAAGCCATGAACATTTAGTACTTCTTTGATGTTAAGGACAGTTTTTAGCTTTTAGCAAGCCAATATGGTGCAAGAGTTTTGAAAAGGAAATAAGAAAAGCACAAACAAGAGAGTCACTCTTAGCTCCCAGCTGATCTATATGGGAGGAGGTTGACAAGTACACAGTATATACTTGCAGCTTTCACTTCTCACTCTCCTGGCAGAAATACCTACTATGGAAAATGCTAGGTTTGATGCCTTAAGTTTGAGCTTTCAGATTCTGTGCTGCCTAGGGGGTGGAGTTCTTAGGATCATATTAAGTGTCACTCAGCACTCTTCACAGAGTAGGGAGACAAAGCAAATCCTTTTCCTCATGAAGACCAAGGACAGCTCTCAGGCCCAAAAGAACAAACAACAGTGGCTGGAGGGAGGAACAAGAAGGATGAGACCTCACAACCTGAAGCTGCAATTGGACAATTAAACCCCAATATGCAAATGCACCAAAACTTATAAAAGTGCAAGACCTTGTGACCACTCAGCCATTTTGTGACCATTCTGGGTCCACCTTGGGTGTAGATCTGGTCAGGCCCTGTCCTGCCCAAGGTGTATCCTAAAGGCCTTTCAATAAATCCCTACTTTATTCTCCAGCTCTGTCCAGTCTCTGTTTCAAGTCAGCCTTCCCAAGGCATCAGTTCCCCTTCTAAAATGCTGTTTATCACCATTCTGACTCACTAAACAGTGTCCAAATGCATGCCTTGGCCCAGACAGTTGTGGATTGAATTGTTGGGAGCTGGTCTGATGTGATTGTCCTCAGGCCTCAGAGTTGGGCCCCTCATGACAACAAAGTCATTGAGGTGCTGGAGTGTGTCTAGAGAAGGGAGCAGGGCTGGGGAAGGGTCTGGAGCACAGTCCTAATGAAGATAGACTGAGGGAGATGGGATTGTTTAGCCTGGAGAAAAGGGACCTACAGCAAATGATCCTGTCCTGCAGACATCCTCTGTGCTCCTAAACTTCATACACTTGTCATCTAAAAAATACATGCCTTCTACTGATCTCTTTATAGCAAGGACCAGAATGGAAATTTGGGCCAAGCTCCTGAGACCAGATGGGTGCTCAGTGAGCACCAGATACCCATCTCAAACCAGTCACTACCCCTCGGTTTTCCTCCATCTGCTAAATGACAGGTGTGTCATTGAAGTTTACTATTATTGGCAAAGTACTTTATAACACAGTGATGAAAAACATGGCAGCTTCTTCATCTAAAAGTGGAATTTATCTAAATGGAATATAATTAAAGGTGAATGAGGAATCTATCTCATTTAGTGTTTGTCCATCACAAGCTGGCTTTACAATTGGCTCCACTTTGACTGCCAAGTTAAAGGCTCACCATAGTTAGCCTCCATTAAAAAAAAAAAAAAAAAAAAAAAAAAAAAAAAAAGGGTTTAAAAATCACTAAACTGTGGAAATATAGTCATAATGTAGAGCAAACCTACTATTTTTACAATATTTAATCTCAAAAGTTCTCTAACAGCAACGCACTCATGAAAATTATGACAACTTCAATCATGGGAATCTTTGGGAAATATGAAACCTTTAATGAAAACTTCAGTAGTATGAAAAGGAGACAATTGGAAAAACTACATGGATCAAAAAAACACATTGATTTTTGCTAAGCAACAACTAAGTTCTGAAAATAAAAAGTTTGAAATATTGAACCAATTGTCTTTCTCTTTGGTATCATTCCTGTCCCCAGTAGTTCTCAGAATTCTTCTTTGGTGGAAGGAGATTTCCTACAAATATAAACAATTACAAACATAAATACTGCTGAATACCAGCTTACCGAACCAGTCTCCAGGCACAAATATCTTCTAACATCTCATTCACACAGAACCTTCTTTGGTCATCCTCACACTGTGGAAGAGAGGTATGTGGTGACATATAATATTCTGATAAAGAAAAATTGTAAATATCTCCTAAATGTATATTGGAGAGATTTACATGGTTTTTTCCAAAGTCAGAATGTTCTCAGTTGTGTTCAGGATGTTTTGATTTGAAATTTTATTTGGTGAATATTTTATGTTAGGCTGGGTGATACTATATGGGTGGGGGCAAGAGTGTTCAGGAAAACAAGCTAATTGGACTTAGAACTTTATATTAGATTCAGTGAGGGAGCAGGATGTGCTTGAATGCAGGCATGGAGAGTGGAGACAGCAGCATATTCCAGTGTCCTGTCTACATGGGAGACATGAAGAAGGCAGACAATGTGGCCTAGGGCATACATCAATTCTGCTTTGATTTCACACTGAGGTGGGCCAGAGGGAGAGATGATGCAGAGTTAGAGGTGAGCTGTAAGGGGAAGCATCATCCTGAGGAGCAAAGAGGCTTTGCTGCTTGAGGAAGCTGTGTATTTCTTCCACCAGCCCTTGTTGTGCCAGAAAATAAGGTATTTTATTAAATATGTCAGTAGCAAGTGAGTGTCCAAAGAAAACATCTTCATTGGCAAAGATGGTCCATTGGCAAATGGGTGTACAGAAAAAGCAGAAGACTTTAGGACATGTTTTGCCTCAGTCTTTGATACTGCTGATAAACCTTGAATGTCACAGTCCTCTCAGCTGGAGGAGCACAGCTACAGCAACAGTGGCTTTCCCTTTGTGGACAACAGAATTGTAAAAATGGTCAGCTGCAGGAGCTGAATATTCTTAACTCCACAGAGCCTTGGTGGGATTCATCCCAGAGTACCAAAAGAAGGGAAAGAAGAAGGTAAGGAGAGAAGAGAAAGGAACGCGGTTCTTTTGCCAGAGATCTAGAGCAATCATCTAGTGCAACAGCTGGATTATGACATCACCAAATATGGATCCAATCTGACAATGGATTCACCTAGCAATGGGTTATAATGTCACAGATTAGCCAGCTGGATCAGCCCAGGATATTTCCCAGCCCTGGCACATCCAGGCAGTGTGGGCACTCGAGAGATCCACACTCAGCAGCAGAGGGAGACTGGGAGGGGAAACATCCCCCTGGGCAACTGGGAGACTTTCCTTCTTGAAGGTCCTGGGCATTACCACCATTGACCCCCAGGGCAGCCTCTGTCTCTCTGCTTTGTGTGACACCCAGTGCTGCAGTGCTGGCGAGAGGCAGTGGCTTAACAACACCCTGAGCAAGCCACTCCTGCCAGGCAAGCTCCAGCACTCTGCACATCTCTCCTGGCAGGACATGGCATCCACTGCCAAAGAAGACACGGGGCAGAGCAGCCGCAGCTGGAGCCAGCTGCCCCAGGCAGCACCGCCAGAGGTAGAGGAAGACTCCCAGTGCCCCATCTGCCTGGACTGCACGAGGGAGCCGGCCTACGTGACCTACTGCATGCACAAATTCTGCTTCAAGTGCATCCAGCTGTGGACCAGGACCAGTGACAACTGCCCCGTGTGCCGGCAGCCCATCCACTGGATGCTGTACTCGGTGCGAGGGGACCGTGACTACAGACAGCGCCCCATCAGCCTGGCCGCCAGACTGTACGAGATGCAGAGGATGGCCGGGGTGAGGGACTCCCCACCAGGCACTGCAGCCATGCTGAGGATGACACAGGCACTCCAGGACCAGCAGCACTTGTATGGCAGAAGGAACTCTCTGCAGGCTGAGAGGGCCCAGAGGCAGGAAGCAGCTCCAGGGCTCTCCAACGCTCACTCCCACCAGGTTCCCGCAGCCTTGCACGAGATGACCCCGCTGAGGGAAAGTGAGGGCCTGGCCAGCCCTGCTGCTCCTCTGGAACCACAAAATGGCACTGAATGACTTTGGCTTCTCAGCATCCCATCTTCTACTTCATCCAATAAATGGCATGATCCTTTCCAGGACGTGCATTTCATGACCAAAAAACATTTCTAGGTCCACAAGGCCTCGGTGGGATTAATTCCAGAGCACCAAAGGACCCAGCTGATCACACAGCTGGATCCCCTCAGTTCTTTACCAAAGGTCTTGACAGTCTGAGGAGGTCCCAGCTGACTGGAAGTTAGTCAGTGTCACCTCAATTTACAAGAAGGGCACAAGGAGACAGAATGGAATGCGATGGATTGCAAGGTTGCAGTGGAATGGGATTCAGTGGAACGGTATGCAATGGAATGGGATGCAATGGAATGGAACACAATGGAACGAGATGCAATGAATAGAATGAGATGCAATGAATAGAATGGGATGCAATGGAATGGCACACAGTAGAATGGGATGCAATGGAATGGGACACAATGGAACAGGATGACATGGAATGGAACATGATGGAATGGAATGGAATGGAATGGAATGGAATGGAATGGAACGGAATGGAACGGAATGGAATAAAATGGGATGCAATGGGGGGGAGACAGACAGTTTAGCTGGTGGGGATCTAGAATTTTCATCTGGTCCAACTACCTCACCTCTTCAGGGCTACCCATGAATGAAAAGCCCATTACAAAGGACATTGTCCAAATGCCTCTTCCTAAGGGATTGATAGACATGAGGCATCAGCCACCCATTTCTCCTGTTTGACCACCCAGCCTGTAAAAGGATCATGTATGTGTGATTGATAGGATCCAAAGAGGGTTTGATGGACTACAGCAACAGGTGGGTGTACATGAATTATTTGCTATCTGATTACATGTGGATGATTATTGTACACAAGATCTATCAAGATATTCATGTTTCTGTGACACTAGTTAAACTAATAGTTAGTGGAGACTTCTATAATGAAACATATTCTATATTTCAAAATTTAGAAGGATCTTTACAATCAGAGGTGAAGTTCTCCTCAAGAGCACATTATTTCACAAAAACAAACAGTAGGTGAAGTGTGTGTATAAGTGTCTGAGATAGCTGAAGAATCTTAAAAATCCCAAAGTTTCTTCCTATTTCGGTTTTTAAAAGCATAATTTTTGCATATTTTTATATGAATTCTGAGCAAAGGAAATTTTTTTTCCATAACCTGACTCTAAGCCTGTGACTTTCTAATGCACTTTACAGCTCACAAAACCAAAATTAACTGTGAGTTCAGTGTAGACTACATCAGATCCTTGAATTCAGCATGGCCCAAGCAGGTTCCAGTACACCAAAGGAAATGCTTAGAACCAAAAGAAATGCATAGGTCCAGAGTAAAAGAAACACTGCAGCTTTCAAGGCACTGTATCTGCCTGCTCTATTAGTTTTTTTTCTGGTCCTGGCAGACTTGCTGGCATCCCTGCCTGCGAGCAGAACCTCTCCTTTCTGTACCAGTGCCCCGTCACGGGCATGCCCTGGAGCTGGGGGAAAACTCTATCTGTGACTTACTCCACATCAAGAGCTGTTCATGCTCTTTGTTATTATTAGTAACATGAAGTAACTTCATGGCCTGAAGCTTTTAGAGCCATGTCTGCCCCTGTAAAAGGGTGATCAATAATTCACTTTGAGATCTTAAAATGTCACCCTTCCCGCTTAAAACCCTATTGTAGGGTCCACAAATTCTTTGAGATGCTGAATGTTTTCTAATGGCCTGAGCTACACAATCCCTTTAGAAAGCCACAAATATTTAAATAATGGAAAAGTCTCCACCTTCTCATCATGATGGGCCTCTGACTTCTCTTTTCTGTAGTTATGCTCACAATGTGAGCGCTTAACTCATTATGTCTGGCAAAATATTAACACTGATATATATGAAAAAAAAAAAAAAAAGTTTTTGAACTCTCGGGAAATACCACTTCCTGTCTGCTTCAGTTCAAAAATCCTTTCCTGGAAGCAAGTGAGGCTCTTGTTAGAAACCTATGTTCTTTGCTGCCTGTCCACTACAAAGATCAGCACTTTCCTGAGATGATCAAAATGTGAAGACATCTGAAATTCTGAAACTCTGAAAAAAATAGGATAGGCAGAGCATTCCCTGGAATTTCAGCAGCTGCTAAAGCTGATAAATCTCATGGCTTAAAAAACCCAAAATCTAATTAAAGGTCACCCACTAACTGAAAGAACTGTGATTCCATGTAAAGCCTCTGGCCAAATTTCTTGCTTGTAACTGCTCAGCTGAAGAAAATCTCCTGCTCTGAGTACTTCATTATAGAATGCCAGCTTCCCACAAATGGAAAGAAAGCAAATACTCTTCTTCTTATTTTTTTTTTTTTCTTTTACAAAGGAATTATGAACATTTCGTTATTGGCCAAAGCGTCTGGTAAAAAAAAAATAAAAAGGAGTTGCTCATTACTTGTAAGTATCCACTTATATTGTTTATTAAACATAATAGTAACTTGCATGTACAATCAGATATTTTTAACCATGCAACCACTATTCAGCAATGTTATGTAAGGTAAGCAAAAGTCATGAAGGCAGCCTCCAGGTGCCCTTGGTGTAAAGTTGTGCTTTCTTAGCACAGAAACAAGCTTTGAATTTCCTAAAAGACTCCTAAACATATAATTGGGTTCCAGTCTTGAAGATCTATGGTAGTAGATGCTGACCTAGAGAAGGTAAATAACTTTTTTAATCTATAAACTGGTTAAAATGTTAAGTATCTCTCTCTCTCTATCTCTAAATATTACACACACATATATATATATATATATATATATTTTTACCTCGTTGTAGTCCTTTTTTAATGGTCCAAGTAAGATGCTGTATTGAGCTTGGTGTTTCACTTATGTTTTCCTTCTTGTCAGAGTCCAGGGCATCCCTCTGGGCACCCTGGAAAGTCACAAACCTCAGTAGAGAGGCCTGGGACCCCAAGAAGAAGGTCTGGGGTCTGTACTGGGGGGGGTTTGCCTGGCACAGAGTCCAAGAGGACACAGTCTTTGATTTTGGTCCATGAGAAAAACTTCTAACACAGAGAAGAATTGCAAGTTACAAATGTGTAACAGACAGTAATGTAATTAATCACCAGGTAGAAAAATTTGTAGTTTTGGGATTTTTAGAATGTAGGTGCAAGGGGGCAAGATGGTGGAATTAGGGTGTTGCCCTGAGTTCTTCTCCTTCTCCCTTGAAAATCACCTTCTGCAGTGACGTGGGCACAAGGTAGTTTGACAGGATTGGGTCAAAGTAGAGATGACCCTTCTAGTATAGTTACTAGGCATTGGTATGAAATTGTAAATAATAAGTATGTAGTTATCTGAACAAAAGCAGAGTGACCTCCCATCACAGGGGGAGTCACCTCATGTCCGAGCTGCTGTGAACACCTTGGCTGGACACAAAGAACTTGTAAGATAAGAATTAATAAACAATGCAAGAAAACAAGAAAACCAAGACTTGAGACTCCACATCATTCTCGCGCCGAGCACAGACTCAGACTCAAATTCTTCAGAGGTTGGAGAGGGAAAAACACTCCCTGGAACCCACTCGAACCACCAGTCTGGAATCTCGGGTCGGGAAAGAAAACCTAAAACCAGAGACTTCTGACAAAACAGATATGTAAAGAAAGCCCCTACTCTTGTCTGCTAGACATTTGCCATCTGACCCACACATGGACAGAGTCAGCTTATTATCAGAGCCATGCAAAGGAGGTAATTGATACTATCTGTGAACAGAGACAACACACTGCCAGTGAACACTGCCCAGAGCTTCTGCTGGACTGCAAACTTTGGGCTGGAAGTAAATCAAAAGTAAGAATTCTCTGACCACCTGAAATAAAACAGGATTCAATGCTGGCAAAACTTTGTTTCTTCATCTTTTTGAAAAAGTAACCCTTAGTCTTTTTCAGTCCTGTGTTCTCTACAGTTGCTCACTAGTTGTAAGTACAGGAGCAAAGCACAAATAGTCCCCAGGACTTTTCAACTGCAGTTCCACAATAATATGTGCATTCTCAGGAAAGCAAATAATCTCTCTTTGATTATTATTGCAGGCTGCTATGTGAAAGGATTGGTGGAATTTCTTTCTTTCAGGGATGCTGAAGGAAAGGGGAAGAAAAGAAGGTTACTTACTGTTCGAGCCAAACTTGGCTTCAAATTCGTGGCATGGTGCAGGCGAAGCTGAATGCAGGTGGTGGCCTTGCGAAGGCTTTCATGGCTTCCCAAAGTACAGTTGCTGCAGTTTGGGGGAAAACAATAAACAAACTATTATCTCTGCTTGCCACTTCCTTCTTTTTTCCTTGCTACCTCTCCTAAAAGCACCAGTAGTTTAAATTCTATATGCAAAGAAGACTGAAAAATACAAAACCAGTTCTTGGCACCTACTTCTGTGGAAATTGATGGCATCGGTTCTGGTATGTTTTCTAGTAAAACAAATAATAACTGTTTAGTTGTATTCAGAATCATTAAGTTCTGAAACAGAACAAGGGCACAGAGAAAGAATATCCTTAGCAAACTGCACGTGCTCCCAAACCTTGAGATTATTTTTGCTTATTCTATAAGCCCAAAGAGAGCAGTAGCCTGGTTATGAATTCACCACTGCAGAATGACTTGTAGTGTCTGATACCCAACTCAAAAATCAACTATTAGCTGTAAGTCTGAAAATCACATACATCAAGGACAGGTGACCCTTGATTCTCAAAGAAGTCTAAGTTTTCACCCTGTGCAGCTCACACAGAGGTGGTAAAAGCACAGTTCATCTTTTTCTTTCTCAAATCATGTGCCAGCCAAGATCAGACTTACTCAGCTGGAATGGATCCTACAAACTAAGCTGCTGATCAAAAAGGATCCAGAAGCCCATGACAGGGGAATTCCTTAATTTTATTTGCCTCTTTCCATTTACCATTCTTGGCAACCTTTTCTAAGTTAGAACACAGCCTTGGTTCGTCACTCTTAAAATCACTTGGAACAAAAATAATTTCATTTTTCCCCCCTTTACATCTTGTTTTAAAGAGGTGAAATAATTAAAAAAATATTTTAGGGTTGAGGCAAACATCTTTTTACATTTGAAAAAGTCCTTTGGGATTAATGGAAAAAAACCATTGATTTTTGCAAAGGTAAATTCATCACCAAAACAAGTTAGTATGCATCATCAGTTACAACTTTGGTGTGTGTTCAGTTAGATTCAGGAGGCTTTGTTGAGCCTTCAACAACAGAAGCGCACAAAAAGGGACATTCCATATTTATACAGTTTTACAGCATGGCAAGTTGTTTCAGAACTCCTTGGGCCATGAAGGAAAGATGATTTTTTGGGGCTTGTCAAGGGTCATGAAAAACTCAGAATTTAAATGTAAACCATATTTCTACCTAAAAGAGTTTTTGATGGAATGTCTGAATAAAAATGGCTGAATTTAGTTAAAAAAAACCCCACCAAACCCAAAATGCTCCCCTATGAATAAATCATGGAAAATGTGACTTAGATGAGACTCATCTCTCACATGGCAGCAGAAGTCTTCAGCATAAATGAATGGATAAACTTAAATGAAACTGCCATTCAGCACAATCACAGGGAATTTATACATCTTGTGAATGTTCTGGGCTCACACTACACTGCAGCTAAGTAAAATAAATACAGACTCTCCAATGAGGTTACAAAAGCTGTAAATGTATATACAGGATTCTTTTTTACACAAACATATTAAACATCGCAAGGGACAAACTGATTTCCATCTGACAAAAATACTTAAAGCAAGGATCACCTTTGATAACACCTCCATACAGTAGGAAAATTTCTTGATTTCAAGAGCAGAAAGTACAGATGTGAGAGTGGGAGAAGTGCACACCAACACAGTGAAATACCCATACTGGAGAAAAGCATGTTCCTGCTATAGCTAAATCCTTCTCAAATCTCTTTTCAAGGTTACAGTCCATTGACCAATTCCCAGTTCCTGGGATGACTGTACCAATGCATCAGTTTTCTTCTGCTCCCCCTCAGCTCATCTCATCTCATCTCTGTCTTCTGCCTACCCATAGCTTTCCTGAAAGTTCTTCCTCTCCTCATTTCACCTAATCATGTTTTCCTCTTGACTGTAATGATGAACTCCATGATCTTTATAGCTTTTTGTTGAGTAACACATTTAGTGCTGATGCCTTGGGAAGGCTGACTTGAAACAGAGACTGGACAGAGCTGGAGAATAAAATAGGGAATTATTGAAAGACCTTTAGGATCCACCTTGGGCAGGACAGAGCCTGACCAGGGCTACACACAAGGTGGATCCAAAATGGTAAAAAAATGGCTGCCCAGT
The DNA here is from genome assembly GCF_965231275.1 of Zosterops lateralis. NCBI lineage: Eukaryota > Metazoa > Chordata > Aves > Passeriformes > Zosteropidae > Zosterops > Zosterops lateralis. Next base: position 10,503,143 of record NC_139765.1, read on the forward strand.
CATGAGGTCTTGCACTTTTGTAAGTTTTGGTCCATTTGCATATTGGGGTTTAATTGTCCAATTCCAGCTTCAGGTTGTGAGGTCCCATCCTTCTTGTTCTTCCCTTCAGCCACCCTTGTTTGTGCTTTTGGGCCTGAAAGTTGTCCTTGGTCTTGAGCAGGAAAAGGCTTTGTTTTGTCTCCCTACTCTGTGAAGAGATCTAAGTGACACTGAATGTGAGGCTCAGAACTGCACCCCTAAGCAGCACAGAATTTGAAAATATGAAAGCTCAAACTTAAGGCATCAGTGCAAGCCACACATTGTGCTCTGGGTTGTGGGATAGGGCAGCAGTCCAGGCAAGAGGCCATGAACAGGCACAGACTTTTCACAATAAAGGGATTGTGACTGCCAGAAAGACTCCTAATTGGTCAGACTGGGAAGTTCCCTTAATGTTGTAGAACTGCCCCAATATATGTTTTTACTTAATGCCTCACTATTATTCCTGCCCCTTTCATTCTGCCTCACCTTCAGCCTCTGGACAGACATGGTAATAAGAATATTACAAAGACGCATCCGTGAGTCCTGAGTCACCTTTTCTTGATTCTTCCAGGTTACAGATTCCTGTTGCAATGCCAGTGACAGGAACTGGTATAGCTAGACCAGTACAGAGGAGCTGTACCCTGCTGTCAATTAACAATCTTAACCATAGATATATAAAAACTATCTTTTCCAAGTATAATTTTTCCTTGTCACCATGCTCCCAGGCAAAGCAAGCTACACCAAGAGAAGCTTAATTTTGTTATTATACCTGCTTTTACATTAGTGGTTTGTGTTAGTTTCTGCTCTGTCAAGCAGATATTATCCATCAGAAGAGTCTTTATTGACACAGCAATGCTGCCTGAAACACTGCAAGCAGAAGTGGCCATGCAGTTGTCTTCATGAATGGATTTAATTTGCACAAATACAAAGAGAAAAGTTTTGACAGCTATTGTTGCACAAGGGACTAGACAAAATGGATTAATGCCTCAACAAAATAATGTGGAAACCTGGTCTAGATGAAAAGTAAGCTACAAGAAATAATAGAAGTGTAGCTTTACCACAGATTGACAAACTACGTTTTGGCTGTACCCCAGGCAGATTTGCTACCATACCAGTACTACTAAGATAAAAGTAATATATCCCTTTTGAAGGATAACATGATTATTGGTAACTGGTTTACAGTACTCTGAGCTCTGTAAAGGAAACAAAAATGAAACAAAAAGTTACAACCTTGTTAACTCAACATTTTCCTGAAATTATGTGGAGAATACAGCCCTGATGAGAATGCCATGAATAGAAATATAGTCTTTGTCTTTAGGAGACATGGTAATGGCTGGTCCAAGTGACTTGCCTGTGCTCTCACAAAATATCTAAATATAAGAAAGGGAAAATCCCTCATATGAGACTCTGTCCTGGGTTGCAGTGTAGGATGTACACAAAGTATTTATTCTATCACCATCTTCATGAACTGTTGTAACCAGGTAGGCTAGTGTTTTCCCAAGCCCCCTGCCTCTTCTGCTAATGGCCTTTGGAGTGTCTTCTGCTAATGGCCCATTAACGCCTGGCCCATGACTCACAGGTAACTCCCTCCAGGAGTTATCTCTGTTTAATGGGCCATCAAGGATCCACTTCACAACTCATCATCCCATTGTGAGAAGCTCCGCCCAGGGGGAGGAGCCAAGTATTCTCACCTGGATATAATCTGGTATGTGGGACAGTACAAGCAGCTCTTACCCACTGGATTCCCAGAGGACCAGAGCTCCCAGACCTTTCTACAGGATCACTGCTTCAGGAAGAGCACCTAACCTGGACTGCTTCCACCATCCTGCTCAGGTTGTATTCTGACTCTGTCAGTGATCCTTTGTGTTATTGCATTCATTTTATTTTGTTTTTACCTTTTTACCTTTCTTCTTATTAAATTATATTTCTGACTTGGAGCCTCTCATTCGTTTTGCTTTCAAACCACAACAGATTCCCCCACTGCTTGCTTCCCCACAGCAAGGTTCTCTGATATGCTATGAGCTCCAAATTTTAATACAGTTCAATCAGACTATTTTTTTAAGTAACTCAGCTAGTAGCATCTCTGAATGAGAGGTTTAATCTGGAGTGACAAGAGAAAATTAAGTTTATTTTTAACAAAGAACATATTCATCTAAAGGTGCTTGCTTCTTATGATTTCAATCTGCATGATTATATCTATGTCAGTCTATAATTAATAGCTTAAACTTCACTTCGAGTGAAAACCAATTTTTATTTAGGTTTCAATTCCCACAGAACAGAATTAGTAAGAGAAAAAAAAATGTCATCAATAAGGTCACAGGCAAGCATGTTAGAAGAAAAGATAAGCACTTAGATTTTTCAGTTCCATTCCCCTGCTCACTGTAGTGGCTGAACTGCAAAACAATAAAGTAGCTGTGCAAATTATACCATGTGAGAGTGTGGATGGAACTCCAAATACTCTGACACCTTAGAATAAAGGGATGTTTAGAAATAAAGCTTATCAGTATTTTTGTACCACAAGAAGTACAAAATCTACATTACTGCAACCTATTGCTAGCACACACCCCAATAAAATAAGAAGATTAAAAAAAAAAAAAACCCCCCAAAAAAAAAAAAAAAAACCAAAAAAAAAAAAAAAAAAAAAAACAAAACAAAAAAAAAACAACAAACCAAACGCTCATATTTATATATACACTCATATGTTTTATTTGGCATTTCAGGATGACCTGAGATTTTGGCCTGTTTTTCTAAACATGGAGGATTGATTAATTGCTGAGACATGAGAAGGGTTGGTTTTGGCAAGCTGCTGGCATTAAGAGCCAGGAGTTATTTGACACGGGGTGTTTAAGCACAATTTAATTTACTTTTATATAATATTTTTCATGAATGGCATCATGAAATCATATTTAGGGGTTTCTATTTTAAATCTAAGGAAAGATAGGGGCAAGATCCAAAGGTAGAGGTAGGTTTGTTTGATGGGAGGAAAAAGAAAGCCTGCAGTTTGCAGCAAGGCCAGGTTTCCCACAGTAAACACAATGAACTTAAAGATCAGAAAACAAAAGAGATTCCAAATCAGGTGGCTCTGTTAATCACAGACTGGCCTGCTACCCTCTGATACCTTTAAAATTTAGGTATTAGAAATCTGGTGTTCTGTGAGTCAGGCAGGATGTGAGCCCAAGGATCCCTATGCAGGAAGGGAATGATGGATGATGAAATCTGCTGGTGCTGAGTGTGTGCTCATTAGCACAGAGGTGTTTTTTTTCTTCCCTGTGTCATTCACAGCTAAATGGACTCTAAAAATCACCCAGACTTTCAGGAGCTTCTGCAGGAGGTGGGGTAAAGTGCTCATTAATACAATCCAATATAACAGTAAATGAAAGCTTTTGACAAACCTTGACAAAGCTGTCCGCTTCACTAAAGCACTCTGTTCTGAGAACAATTCATCAAGTTACCTTTTTGGCTTCACTTTAGTGGGCTTTTTTTTTTTCTGGATTACAGTACAGCAGGAGCAGCAGAGTATTTATTCCCTTTGCTGTCCTAGAACTTGGGGAACTTCTACTGGAATTCATGTGTGAACAGAATTCCAAATACTTTTCTGGGGAAGAACTGTGCACAAGAGCATCAAATCACTCTATTAGCAACATTGGGAGGAAAACAATTTGCACTTGAAGGTAGCCCACATATAGGAAAAATTTCGCCCTGAGGCAACTCCTCAGGCTGTGTTAAACTGCCCAAGGGATCCTTAGGGTCTGGGGTTTCAAATTTCAGATCCAGGGCTCTGTTGAAGAAAGGGAGCTGAACTTAACAGCACAGTATAGAATTACAAGCTGCTGAAGTTAGAAGCGCAGCTCAGTGCTTCGTGAATGACAGTGAAGGAGTAAAATAAGAAAGCTGAGAACATTATTGACCTTGTTTCACTTCTAATGAGACGTGCAGAGATTCTACAAGTGCAGGAATTTGAACAGTCCGCTGTTGATGCATTCTCCCCAACAATGAAAACAAAACTCTTCAGCACATACTGCACTGAGCTCACCCTCAAGACAACAGTTCATTATTTCCATTTTTTTTTTAGCAATTTCTTTGAAATCAGAAGAGCATCTTGAAAAAAAGATAAAAAATCCCTGGCCTTCTTCTGTAACTACCAGGTCTATGTATGACATGGTTCTCTGCTTGGTCCTTCTGGTGTTCTAATGATTAACACAGCACTTTGCTGTTCCAGCTCCTGCTTTACCAAGATTGGAATAAGAGAAGAGTGAGCTTAGAAATGTTGAAGAGGTAATCTTGGCACCTTTAGTTGCCAAATGTATTTCACTCTGAACATATGAACATTTGGCCTGTGTGTCTGTGTAAGGGTAGAAGTGCTCAAGATGGATTCAGAGCAAAGCCAACCTCCACAGTGTGATGCTCTCACAACTACACTGCTTCTGTTAATCAAACTGACTTGCTCGAGGCTACTTCAGGTAATTTTTACACTCTACTGTAAATATGACTGCTTCTAAAGCCTTCTCTTTCAATTATAGACACATATATTTTATCTAGCACTCTTTGCACCTCTAACAGATGAGCTGTGGTTCCTGCAGTGCCAGCTTCACTGTGGTACCACAGAACAGTGCCAAGCCTTCTGCTGAGAGCCAGTGTCCACAAAGCCTGGCTGGCAAATGCCTGCACTTCAGCTGCTCCAACACAGAACCTGCTCACTTTGGCTGACATCTGAATTTAAGCTGCCACAAAAACCAGCTAGCTGAGTCCAGCAGTGCTTTCAACCAGCACAGGAGCTTACCTGGATTAATGTGAATCAGAGCATTTATTTCCCTGATTGTAAATTATGTGCATTCAGAAAGACCTGCTTGTATGGTTAATGTGTTTTTAAACTTGCATTCAGCACCCCATTGCTGACTTCATTTGCTTTGCTACTACTGCAACTGGAAATGAAGAAAAATCACCTGCTCTGCAGCTGCATGACTGTTTCTCCTCTCTTTGGTGATTTCCCCCTTTGAGGATTTACTTATTAACACCCCTATGAGATAGAGGAGGTAGCAACATCCTTGTACCGCAGATAAGAAAGACCAGAAGCACAACAATGGAGCCAAACAAACAATTAAAAGCTGCACAAAGCTTCCATAAAAAGAGGATTTGAATCCTTGCACTGAAGCCCTCTCTGCAGAGCACAAGCACCACGTATTTCAGGAGCTTCAGGAACTGCACATGGAGAGTTTGGAACATGATCCTCTACCTCTCCCCATGGCTCTGTTTACATGGCTCGTGGCTTAATGAGGCACTTACTTTTGTAAGAATTCATCAGACCCATAAACACTCAGAAGGCATTCCTCCCGGGCTGGGTATTGATTTGTGCAACGGAGGACCTCCACAATTAAGTCGTGAGTGATACAGCCAGCTGTAAATAAAGATAGCAAGGAAAATTAATAGTAGCTTGCTAGAGAATAGCAGGCTATGTACTTGAGCAAAAAAAATAAGGGTTTTTTTCGTGTAATTCCAACCAACTGCTGCAGACTAGCTCCATCAAGAGGAATTAGATCAAGGCACACTTGATTTTATTGCTTTTTTTTTTTTTTTTAATTGCTTCAAATATACTACCTGACGTGGCATCTATGTCCATTTAGAGGAAACGAGCAATTTGTTGGGCAGCTGGAATGAATAAGAGATGAGCAATATTCCCAGGAGGAAATGAACAGACGAATGGCGTTTTGTTTTCTTTCTTTTTCATTTTCCTGATGAACATTTTAGTATGTTTCCAATGAAGCAAAAGTTGACTCTGAAGCCACTTATGACGCAGAAAGGCTCCAGAGTGTTACTTGATATTGTTTCTGCTATGCACATCCTTTTAGCCATAACAAAGAAGCAAATTAATACTCTAATGTATTATATATATGCAATATATTATATTATTTAATACATGTGTAGCCACATAACAGTATAAAAATATACATAATCCCTAAAAATTATGAAGTTCTATGTCAGTTTGTATAAGCTGCTGTTCAGAAACACTTTAGCATTTTGAGAATTTTCTCCCGTTCTGCTTGAGATTTTTAAGCTGTTTTCCAACACTTACCAATACGTTTCCTGTCTGTCCATTTTAGAAGAATTGATCAAAATGGAATAAGATATTTGCATAACCTAGAAACATATCTGATAATTTTGGTTTTATATTGAAGGGAATGGGAAAGCTTCAGAGAACAGCTGGCATTTCTAGGGGAGGGGGTTATGACAGAAACAAAACTGAAATAAAACTGAGTAGATTACTATAGCTTGCTTTTTGCTTTGGTTGATTTTCCTCAGGCAAAAACAAATGCCTGAATGGATGCAAAAGCTCCTTCTGAAAATGTTCCTTATCCATGCAAAAGTGATGGGTTTTTATTTTTTTATTATTATTTATTTTTTTTTTCTCCAAAAGACACTTCAATTACAATTTTTTTTTACTGGTTTTACCAGTTTAAATCATTTAGCCTTCTGAGAATTCTCCATTTCAAGCAACTCTGCTAGTTTGACATATAAACTGCAGTGCTTGTTGGCTGAATTTATTCAGTCCATAAAAATGAAAAGCAACACAGAATCTTGAATTAAAATTGTAACATGCACTTTTTTTCAGGTGACTCACTGGAAAAAATCTAAAACTTGCTAGTATCACTCATTTCCATTCTGTAGATTCATCTTCCTTCCCTTACTCTGTCAAAAGTTCTTGCCTAACTGAACAATACTTTATATTAGATGGGTCAAAAAGAGTTCTTCTTCCTCCTACTTCAACTCTACTGCTTACCCAGTCTAAATAAGTTTAGGATAATTAACACTCAGCCTGTTACAGTAAATTAATTCCTTGAAAACTAAAGAAAGGATCCATAAAAGAAAAAAAAAAAAAAAGGAAAAAGACAAAAAAGACTATGACTTAATAAAGCAGCACAGGAAGAGAGGGGGGAAATAAGATTTAATTTCTTTATTTTTGTATGTTTGCAGAAAAAAAAATTGCTAGAGCTGGAATTAAAGACTCTCCCATCAACCACAGATACAGGATGTACAGGAGCAGTGGCAGCTTCTTGTAGTCATTTATGACAGAATCATTTAGGTTTGGAAGAACCTCTTTCCCTGCAAAGCTGGTCCAATACTGAAATCTGACCATCTTGTTCAGGATTTTGTCTTGTAAGACCTTAAAAATCTCCAAGCTTGGAGACTCCACAAACTTCATGGGAAAACTCTTCAAATTCTTAATTATTCTCCTTTATTCTTCCCACCTAGTTGGAATTTCTTCTTTCATTTGATGACTGATGTGCTTCCCCAGATGTAAACATAACCTCCATCACTTACCATGTTGTGCAAGAAGTAGAGGATGTGGTGAAAAATCTGTCCAAATGCTCATTCTGAATTTTGTTCCACCAAGGATATGCTCTGGGAACCTCGTTGTGATGCTCCAGATTTTCCCAGTATTTGTCTTCAAATCAAAAGCAGGATAGGCATTTCTGATTCTGAAAAAAGCATATGAAGAAAGTATATCCAAAGAGGTGTGCATTTTTGGCCTCTTCTAAGAGCAAACCAAAAATTCTACAAGATACATAGGATGATTCATAGAGATCTATTGGAAATAAAATTCTGTGGAGAGAAATGGCAGCAACACAGACTCTGTTTTCATACACTAGTGAGATAACTACATATCAGCACACATAACTACATCTCTTATTTTAGGGAAACCATCAGCAAAATCTTCATAAAGTTGACAGAACCACTGCTGAGCTTGACTTCAGTGAAACCAAAAGGAGTTTAAACAAAGACTTGAGTGTACACTGAGCTCACTAGAAATGATAGTGCTCAAATATGTACTTAAATAGCAGAATTTTAACACAGAACTAGCCAAGAGCACATGCGCAGACAGCTGCAGCTAGGACATCTGGTCAAAATGAATACAGGAACGTGCTTCCTATGCAAAATCCTAAGGGGTGTCTATTTCCACAACTCTCTCAAATCCAATCTGAAATCCTAATTACTGAAACCCTGGGTATTTCTGTAAAAGTATGTAGAGTGCAGTAACAGTTACAGTCATAGAGTCCCTCTGATATACCATTACCTATAAAATATATTGCCCCTCCTCCTTCTAATTACCATAGACTAGCAGAAACTAATCTCCCTTGAGGTCCCATTTCCTAATGAACAATGGTCACAGGTATTATGTCTGTCATCTGGGATTAAACTTGCTTTTAAAGCAAATACACTCTGTAGCTGCAGGTAAGGGTACACACTGTACCAGCTGAAGCTTTATTTCACTCATTGGCCTGACTATTTAGCAGCTAAACCCAAACATCCTGAACTTAGCATCCTGAATTCTCTTTTGTTTCTTAGTTCACTTGTAGCTTCTGAGCTGGGAATGCTTTGTAATGTCTCTGGTAAGTATGTTTTGAACCCCAGATGTCTCACATAAAAGTCTCCATTATTGTGTTTTCTCCTGCCTCAGAGGTGCTGCCCAAGTCTCTTAAACAACCATGTGAACTACTCTTTTGTGCCCTGCATTTCTACAGCATGAGAAGAAAATAATAAAAAAAAGAGCCTAGGCTTCCAAAATTAACAACCCAGCCAGGCAGCCCGTTTCTTATCATGAAAAGCCAGGGGCTTGATGTGTCAGTGGGGTGGGAGGAAATGAGGCTTGACAAGAGAACCTCCAGTACAAGGTAGATTTATACTCATGGTTAGAAACCATTACACCACAGAGGTTGTTGGGGTGACCTGTGTAGCTGGTGTCAGTCTATTTTCTTTGTGCACAAGGTACAGCTTTTCCCCTGTAACATCTTTCTGCAAGAAAGCCAAGGACTGAATAAAATGAAACTTTGCTACCCTTTATCCAGCATCAAATTACCTATGTACACAAACAGTCTTTCCAGAACTGAGCAAACCTCATCTCCTTCCCTACCCTACACACTGCTTATATTCTAGCAAAATGTGGGGACACAGATCTGCTTTTCAGACAAAAAAGAAAACCATTCCCTTTCCTAGAGTGTTGCTCAGTTATGGCCAACTACTCTTCTCAGGTGGTGAAAGGGCTGCTGGCCCGAGCAGGTGGGCAAAGCACTGCAAAACTTTGAAACTTTGGGTCTTCCAAAGCATAACTGAAGCACTATACAAACATTACACAAACAAAATCTTTTGCTACTTGCTTTCTGTGCTGCAACCACTCAGTGTGTAGAGAAACTACTGACATTTCTAGAGATTTGCTATTTCACAGCATTTCATAACACAATGTGTTTGTCTGCAGGGCAAACATATCCTTGAAGACACTGAGAGGTGGAGGAACCCTGGGACAGCCAACTTGGCATCTTCTGGTCTGAAACTCTGTTTAGGATGTCTTCTGAAGCCACCCAGAGATGACTCTTCACTACAACTCTGTACAGTCACAGAAGTAATCTGAGAAAGGGCTTTTGAAGACTGATTTACAGTCATGTACCAAATGCTTCACTTATAGACTGCTACCTGTGCAAGTATTACCTAGAGAAAAACACAATGCGTTTCTGTTTGAGCTACAGGCTAGAGCTGCAAGAATGCAAGACACAGAGTCTGAATTATATATCCTGCCTCTGACAAATGAAACTGCCAGCAATTGAGATTCATTGGGGACTGGGAGGATGCTCATTTGGCAAGACTGAATATGTAAGTTATTTGAAAATTTATGACTTTTTTTGTCTTTTGGTTGCAGTGACATTTGGTCCTAAAAATGTTTCTCTACTTATTCAAGAGAAGAAAAGCAAAAGCTGTTCTTTTTTTTCTTTTTAAGAGTATTTGCTCATGACACACACACAAAACAAGTTCCTGCAAAACAAGAATGGCTTATTCGTATTTATCTTTTTAGCCCTGTAAATAAACTCATCTATTCAAAAATCAGTATAAAGCTTTTCCTATAATTAGAATGTTTAGACATTAAAAAAAATCTGAATAGCTGGGAGGAAAGTAGTCATGTGGAATGTTCCTTCATGCATCTCATGGTAGAAATGGATTGGGGTTCAGGCTGATGAACTGTGGAAAAGGAAACTGAGACATGGGACTAAGTATGTTTTGAAGCTGACCACTCCATTTGAATAAATAATATACTCGCTCTTAATTTCAGTGCAACATCAAACTGGGTTTTTTGGTTGGGTTGTTTTGGGTTTTTTCTTTTAAGAGAAGCAGCCTTGGCTGACCTTGAATAAAATCAATTCATTAAAGTCTAATAACAAAATCAGGATTCCATTTACCAATGACTTTCCGGGGGGAAAATCATGCATTTGTGCTAGCAACTTGACAGTCTGATCAGTGAATATCCAAAAAAGAAAAATCAATCTGCACAGATGGTCTAAATACTTGTAAATTTTTGTGTGCTTGGATTTCAACACAATTTATTTTTCTGCAGAAGATTAAGAAAGCAAAAAATGTTCTATCTCATTAAGTCAGGCTATTAAGTGCAATGGTAAAATATAATTAAAGTAGGTTTTGTCACTTGCTAAGTCTCACTTTTCATTATGACAGTATGTAGCAATTCTGTTCTCAATCAGTTCCTTCAGCTCTTATTTTCTGCTCAGAGTTGTTCAGGCACTAATATTGCCCAAGACAATGACAGAAAAAGGATGGGAAGTTTCATACACTATAAGCCATCACCAGTGAAGAATTAAATGGACTTATCACTGATAAAGCAGACAGTTAGAAGATAAAATATTTTTTGAATTAATGTCCCTTTTTGGTTTTTAATATTTAGACCAAAATTAGAAGTGTTTCCGTATTTAAGTAGGTACTGGAATTATAGCGTTGTTTGGGACTGCAGGGTAGGGTTGGTTGACCTTAGGTGGATGCCAAGTGCCCACCAAGGTGCTCTGCCACTCCCTTCCTCTTCAGTACATGGCCAGGGGGAGAAAAAATGGGGGAAAACCCTAATGGGTCAAGATAATGGCAGTTTAACCAAAGCAAAAGCCACACATGTCATTAAGGGAGGACAAAATATTCTCGATTTCCAATCAGCTGGCAATGTCCAGCCTCTTTCCAGGAAGAAGGGCTTCAGACAAATGTCATTGCTCAGCAGTAGCCAAAACGCTGGTGTATTATCCACACCTTTCTAGCTGCCAATATACAGCCCAGCCCTGTGAGAGGATAATTAACTCCATCCCAGCCAGCCCCAGCACACAGGAATAACCAATCCAATTAATGTAAGTAAGTGAAATATGATAATTGGCTGAAAAAAAAGCTTTTTCATTACTTACTTCTCCACTGCGTTGCAAAAACCTACTGTGTTTTCATTACTTCCTTGATCTGTTTCAATCAGCTGGATAGACCAACCTGCAGCCTAAAAAGAGCAAAAAGGCCCCAGAAAAAACAGAGTTATTTAGATATCAGAAGCAGAAAAACCATAAGGCTAACCTTGAATTTTGTTCCACTCCTCCCCTGACTTGATGGAGTTCCAAATAAACACAAATGACCCCATTTTGACTGCACTCTAAGTGATTTCAGGAGTCACAAAGCATTAGCTACTCTGGGTAAAAACTGCTTTTCCCCTCCATGCAGAACATGAAGAATTTCAGACAAAGCTTTCACAATTCACTTGGTACCAAGGCACAGATAACTCCAAATGCAGATATTAAGTTCACAAAAGAGAGACAAACTGAGGCTTATACTTCAGTGTGTTTTAATCCTCATTTTCTCTCTTTCTGCCCTGTCAGGAAGCTCAGCATCCCGTCAAATTCCACAAACCTGTCAGGTAAGTCCCTAAGACAGATAAGAGGGAGCCAGTGGACTCTACTGAGCACGAAAAATCCCCCACAGACTTTCCATGAACTTGGAGATCAGAGGTCTGGGCCACTGCTTTGGGTCAAGCATCCCCTTGTTTGCCTGAAGTACTCTTCAGCCAGAACATCACCTCCAGGAAAGAACTTAATGCTCTTACATCTGCAAGCCCTTTCTACTCTTGTAGGTAGAGACATTACAAGGCTTAGCTGTATAAGAGCTTTTAAACTCCTCCAGAAAGAGAAAGGATGTGTCACAGAAGAGGAAACTGAGATGAGGCAAAAGGTTTATTTTTATAATTGGAATAATAATTTATATAAAAGTGTGTAGACTTGTTTAAAAGATAACTAATAAACAGAACTTAAGATTCTTTTTGGTTGGGTAAGAAAGTGCAATATGCATTAAAAGATGCAGGGTGGGAAATTTTAGTTATAGTTTAAAAGATGGGATGATTATAAAAGACGAGAGATCTGCCAGGAGCTGGCTGGTGGGAAAATCACAATGGCAGAACTGGAAGCTCAAAAGCCAGAAACCTTCTGTTGATACAATGAGACCCAAAACTGATGGAATGTAGTATTTTCATTACCCACATTTTCACATAAAGCATTAGGAGAATGCATATGAAATTTAAAGATACTAAGGGGGAAACATAAATAGTGGGGAAAATTGAAATTGTCTGGTAGGAAAAAAAGATGGATAATCTTGAGGGTGTAAATAAGAGAGTAAAATTAAATTTAGCAATTGAAATCAATAGTCCATAATTCCCTGGTTCTAAGAACTGCTGAAAAAGGTCCTTCAAAATCCAGTGAAAATATCACACCTCCACTGGTCCATTCTTTCCATTTTGGTTAGGCACCTACCTTACAATTAATTTGTTTTGTCAGACAGCAACAAGAGCTTTTGGAGGATGTTCAGTATTTAGAAATTATGAGTGATTTGGTAACAGTAACAGCCTCCCTCAATTCCTATTCATTAAAAAACCCACAAAAACAAACAAAAGCTTCTTTTTCGCCTGCAGCTCTGTCCTTGAAGAGCAGGTACAGTGCCCTGAAAAAAGTACATGGAAAAATAGAAATACCCGCTAAATGAAAAGCTAAGAAAATTAGTCCACAGGTAACAAAAGGTGAGGCTGGGACATAACACTAACTGGCACTAAATGGCATTGAATGAAGGCACTAAAATAGCAAAACCACAACTGCAAACTAAGGAAGGAGAAGCAGAAAGGAATTGAGCAAGAAGAGGGACAAGACTTGGGATGCATGGTTTGCCACAAGGACATGGGTATGAATCCCCAAATCCTCATGGCTTGAAGAAGAGTATGATTAGATAATTACTAAAGGATAGAAAAGAGGAGACTGAGAGCACAAAGCTGCAATCTGGATCCTCCCCTGCAAGGCACAGGAGCTCTCTGCTTTTTTTCACCTTTGCTGGCAGCATCTCTGAGTGCTCCCTCATGGCAAACAAGAATCCTGTCCAGCATAGTAATAGTCTACACATCTGGGAAATACCACTGCTAAGTCACTCAAACTCATTCTGGTGGCAGAGGTATATAGAAGAGATAAGTAGCTCCAGCTCTGTTGGTGAATCAGAGTTATAAGAGATTTAGTTTGGTCATGTCTTCTTTCCACATGTCCAGAAACTTTACTTTCTTCTTCTTGCATATAAAGGGAAAATGTTAATTACATGATCACACTATTGTGCTTTATTTTTCAACAAGACTTGTGTTTCTGTGCACTGCAAATATGTTAAAGAGAGCAGTGAATGAGACAGAACTGCACATGGAGAGAAGTCATGACAACAGGATCAACTGAATGCATCCCTTGATGACTGGAATCTTTTTTCATCCATAGACTCTTCACGTTATGCTAATCAAGTCATCTAAACCATCCTTCCAATATGAACAATAATAGTGTATATCTCATTTCTGGAGCAGCCAAAACAAAATCATGATGTTTGGTCTGATGATGGGACTTGGGTGAAGATATGAGTCTTGTTAGTTACTCTGAAAACATTGTCATCTAAAATTAGATCCTAAATATCACAGATGGAGTAGCTAAATATATTAGATACTTTTTAGGCTTTTTATCTGTTTTCTTTCTAATATGGACAAAAACTCCCTTTTTTTTTCTCCTTTCACTGGGATGTTATGAAGATAGTTTCCTTTACTATTTTTGAACATCTGACCTGTAATGACAAGGCCAGAAAAAAATTAATGTTTCCTTTATTGCATTTGACATACTTGACATATTAGCACACATTAAATAAAGCTTAGGGCCATAAAACTGCATCCAAGAGCTATGGATCAGAACACTGGTATCATTTCAGAAGCATGAATATTTCATCTTGCCTACCCATGACCCATCTCAATTCTAATTTCTATGTCTCAGCATCCTTTCTATTTCACTCTGAATTCTTGGTTCTCATCTCCTACTATACTTGGATGCATTATTTATTTGTTCTGGACCTCACAGATCCAACCTGTTCTCATTCTTTTCCTGTGGTGTTCCACCTTTCCAACCCTTCTGATTGTCCTACTCAGCATCAGATCTGTCAGCTCAGGCTTTTCCTAAACCCCCAGCCCAGCAGCAGTAACTGCTTTACAGGCTTTTTTTGCTCTTCCTTCTCTGTAAGAGTTCTTTCACTCTTATTTTCCCTTATCATCTCAAGGTTCAGCTGCCAGCCCCTTGCCTTGGCTCTCTTTCTATCCTGACATGGCTTTTCCACCCTGAAGGAATTCCTGTGACCACAGTGAATTTTATGCTACAAATCAATTCACTCCTCTCTCCCGTTTCTCCCTCTTCTAGCTAAACAGCTCAAATACTTCCCTGACTTAATCAAATCCTCCCACACATTCGATTGTAGTTGTCCTTGACTCACTCAGCTCTTCTCTTCCCTCCCCTATAATTCTCTCCTCCTCGGTCACAGAAGCGTTTGTGCCTATTCTTAAATGCCTGCTTCCTCTAGCACCTCTTCTTCCCATCCCATGATTTAATCTCTTCCTGCTCATTTGTATCCCACTATTTTCTGCTTTTCTCCTGAGAAGGTTTGTTCTTTTCATCATCATGTCAGCATGCTTTAGTTTTCCTATCATGAGTAAAAAGCAACAACAGCCTTTTGTCTCTCCACCTATTCTTCCCCTCCTCTTTTGTATTCATCACTGAAATTCTAAAATGCGGTGCACAAGATTAGTCTTAAGAGTTCTTGTCCTCAGATATATTTCCCCCTGCTGCCTTCCCATCTGTCTGGGCCTGCATATGTTTACTTTTATAGTTCTCCTTATTCAGAGACACAGAAACAAGTCAATCAAGTGTCTCTTCCCCTTTGCTGTATGATACTGTGATCACTGGGAGTTAAAAGCAGAAGGTGAACCTAAACTGTCTTTTAATATTCATGGTGCAGAGGTATCCTGTAGGCTATTTCAGCATTCCTATAATGATTCAGAATTCTAACAAGGACTGGAGGAAAGGAAGGATTTATCATTTTCTTTTCCCTTCTCCATATCAGGATTTTGAAAGAAAGAAAATGAGGACAGATATAACATCACAGAGAGTCATGGGAGTCCCATAAGACACGGTTATTAAAAACGGCAAAATCACGAATAGAGCTATGAACACCTGATGAAGGAAGAGAAAAGATAAAGAGTTTTCTTCAGACAGACAGCTGAAAGACAGAGTCTGTGTTATAGGATCCAGCTTCCACAGTTAGAGTAGGTGTGTCTATTTTTAGAAAATAATTATATATGCACATGGAAGTGCATGCAGAACATGGTGATAGTAGGATGGGCTATATGTTTCATCTCTAGCATCAGGATATGTCAGCCAGACTAGACACAGAGACAGTAATCTGTCTCAACAAAAACCAAAATAAAACAAACCAGATTCAACATAATGTATTGTTATTTTGAATCTCAGGTTTCATATTGGACCATAAAGATTTGCCATCTTATCTTTCAAACGCAACTTACTTCACATTTCTGTACTTACCCTTCTCTGGTAGTTTTATAGTTCAGTGAGCCATAAAATGAGCCTACTGGAGCATTCTAGACCATAATCTAGATTCTCTTCTGGTATAAAATTCTTTTGCTTCCCCTGAGGCATAAATGTTTTATTTTTCATAAGGTCTTTAAATTAAGTGCTTCTAATCCATGTTGCAACAGTGTGAGTGAATACACAAAGTAAAAGGACACAAACAAGAACAAAAAACTTTAAGCACTGTTAATATGAGAAAGTTTAAATACCTCTCTGTTATGCCCAGAGCCCTGGGGGTGGGAGGGTCCTATGTTGCATCTTCTGGAAGTGTTGGTTAATGAAGCTTTTCCATTTCCACTTTCTTCTCTGACTGTTTGTCCAAATGGATAATTGTCTAAGAAGACAGGACTTGGAGCATCCGGATTGTCAAAGCCTATCTGAAACTCCAGATTTGTGTTGCCCCTTTCCATATTTGAAACTGAATTTACACTCTTCCTTCCATGGAGTTCTCTCTCGTGATTGAAGGGGTGGGAATCCACCACAGAGAAGTTTCTGCAATCAGGCAGTAAAGAAGGTCTGAAGCCAACCACTGGTGGCACTGTGCCTTGCTGCCAGTGAGGGATTGGATTTCCAGGGTAAAGTTCTCCATGGGCAAGGAGAGGATGACTGTAAAGATGCTGGTCAGGCACATTCCAAACAAAAGGGTCTGACAGGAAAGTAATTTCTTCGTGATGATGTGGATGGGATGAACCATAAAAAAAGAATTCATTGTTGACTTCATCAACTACTCGATCAAATCCCAAGGGGATCTCTCCAAAAGAACCAGAATGGTACATTGGGTGAGATGCCTGGTGCCCAGGCTGTCCTTCACAGAATTCACTGAGTGAGAAGGGCACCCTCCCAAAATGCGCCATGGCTGATTGTTCCCTTCAGTCCTTTTTCATCCTTAGGAAAGTCTCATAATAGTTCCAAGGCCAAGAGAGCAATGTTCAGAACAGGAGCTACATACCACTGAAATGAAGCACAGAATGGCAGTTAAACCCCAAAATATCTAATATAATGAAAGCACTACACTGGTTTGGTCTTTTTTGCTTTAGAGCTTTCTCCATAGAGTGGAAATATTTTCTTAATGTGGAGCTTGATTATTCTTTTGTTCGATCCTTATTTCCAGACATATTATTATTATTATTATTACTATTATCGTTGTTGTTGTAGTCATTGTAATAAAAATAATAACAGCAAATTACAAGTAATATTATCATTATCCTTGACTCCTAAATAATAGCAACAGGATGCCTGAAACAGCTGATCTAAATATTAAATACTAATTCTGACAAATAATAAAATCTTATTTTTCCCATCGTTTCTACACTTGCATAGCACACATTGCAGGAAGGAAGACTTGGTATTAATGGTTGTCAGTTTCATTCATATTTTTCTCTTTTTTTATGCCTCCAATTCCTTCATATTCTACCATGTTTTGTCTTAATGTAATCAGATGAAGAAAGTTAAGTCAAAGAATATAGAAGACATAGACCTCCAATTAATATTCCCCAAAAGCTAGGATATGGCATATATAAAGGGGGGAAAAAGAAAAAAAAGAAAAATAAGTTTCAGCCTTTTTTGTTTCTTGTTTTACAGAAGAAAATTAACTTCAAAGCCTGAGGCTGGACTTTTTTTAACAAATTAACAGGCAAGGGCATGAGCTCCTGCAGCTCTATCATTAATGTTGTTACCTTAATGTTGTTATAGCAAAATTCTTGATCTGATTTTGTCATGTGCCAAGTACTCTTATGGTTCAGATGGGCAGCATACACTGGAAACTGCTGTCAGGGTGCATGAGGATATACTTTTTAGGAAGGGAGTTTAATTCTACAACCAAAGTTTATTCTGAGCCATTTGCCCTCAAGGACTTGGCCTGTTTCATTTACTGATACAGATGTAGCTTAAAATCCACAAATGACACAGAACAGCAATACCACACACTGCACACAGTTGTGCTGGAGTACTTTATCACCTAAAAGAAATAGAGACATCTGATTTAATAATTCAATAAAAAAATGTATTCCCAAGCAGAAAGAGAAAAAGCTATTGAGATAAAAACTGTGCTCAGAAATTGCTAAAGCTTACTGGCTCCACAAATGGATTTTCCATTAAGTCCCCAAGATACTGTATTAGTTTAGATAATAGCACCTTGCAATGGAAATCTATGTTGCAACAGAAGGCATTCATCCCAATTTTATTTCTTTTTGTTTCATTTTAAGTCAAACTCTAGGTAACATAAGCTCGTGTCACCCACACTCTGGAATGAGAAATGAAATGAACACTTAAACAGGCTAAAATAAAACCCACAACTCAGAGGCTGAACTGCTGTTTCGAATACTCCACTTAGTAATTTAATGTGTTGCATGCTTTGGTTTGCTTTAACTTGCTGAAAAAAACCCCCACATTTATGAAATTACACTGGGCTAGATAACCAAAATGATGCATACCACTTTGAATGGTGATCTAAAATGCAATTACAGTTTTGCAGCTTTCTCTCAGAATGAATACTGAACTTTACTATGTTTTTAAATAAAAATGGCACCATCATAAAAAAAGTAAGCATAACAACAAAAGTTTCTTGTACGAAATTGTCCTAATTTACAACTTTCTCTATTTTTCATTTCCACAACAGGTAAATAAAAGAAAGAAAACAAGAAAGAATGTTATATAGCCATTAAATCAAGAAGCATAAGGTCTTTCACTCTTTTTTTAACCCATCTTGAAACTTGGAATGTTTCAGGAAGAAACAGAAGATAAAATAAGAAAATCTCCCTGCAGTCCCATCTTCCTTAAAAAAATCTTGGCTGCCTGGATGACTACAAGGCATATAAAATACAGTACCTTTTACACCCTTTCAACTGTTTCTAAAATATTTTCCTTAGATTTCAAACAAATTCTGTTTATGATGGCATGTGAATGTCTGACATAAAACCTTGCTCATTCACCACTGTGGCTTTCTGCAACCTCTGCGCAGAAACACCTTGTATCTTCCACAAGTGCTTGTGTTTAAAACTGACCCCTGAGGGTGGAAGCTCAGCCTGCCATGGTGCAAATCTCCACGGTGTGAGTCGTGTTAGTTTGCTCAGAACCACCAGGGTCAGCTCCTCATTCTTTTCAAAGCAGCATACAAAGTTCAGGGAAGGACCTGGCTCTTTGCCAGTCATTATTTCACCTTGTGAGTCTTGTCAAGTGCCTTAATAAAAACAATTTTCAAAAATCACTAAGGAGGTAAAATTTATATGATTTTTTAAAATAAATCACCTAAGTTTATAGTTGGTTTTTTTTTTTTTTTTTTTTTTTTTTTTTGTTTTTGTTTTTGTTTTTTGTTTTGTTTGTTTTGTTTTGTTTTGGTTTTGTTTTTGTTTTTTTTGTCTGGTGGTTTCTCAATTCACACTGAATTTTGGAGGGTTTGGCTTTTTATCCTTCTACAGCTATGGAGCCCTCCTTTGTCCTTTGGAATGACATCTGTATTTTCATATAATCACGTGGTTCTGGGATCAGGGGTTTTAAGGGGAAAATCCCAACCGACACTGTAAAATATCCACTACAAATCAAGAGACTTGAGAGTCTCACAGCATTGCAAGTACCATCCAAGCACACAAAAATACTTCCCACACTTGGACATGCACATGAATCCTCGTAAAAAAGCTTGGCATGCTGTGGGCAGTTTTCCCTTTTACCATTTCCTCCTCCCAGGAGATGACTGGGGCACTTGCTAAGCAGTAGGAGCATCTGTTGCAACTCCTTACCTGAAACACAATTCTTTGGAAGGATATAAAGCCTCCTGTGCCTTCCTGCTCACAGACCCGTGCTTAGGTGACCTATGTGCTTTCACTATCAAGGAGGCGGTAACTTTTCTTTCAGGAGCTTTTCCTTCCTGTTTAACCGGTTTATGGTGGTGATGGTTCTCTTCCCAAGTCATCCCTCAGGGAAAACTCGAACTGCAGTAGCAATAAAAAGCTAACACCTTATCTATTCTCCTTCTTGAGTTGGAAATCCAACCATAATTTTAATTTTATATATATATATATATATATATAGTAATAGACTATCTCACATTTTCAGCGCAAGTTTCCAACATGCTTAAAATAACAACTTCATTAAGGGGGAAGAATCACCTCTTAGGAAGATTTCTGCACAAGAATAAGGTTTAAAAAATGTTCTCTACTCCATCTACATGCTCTGAGAGGAGGTCCCAGCTCCAGTCAATGCAAACCTCTGATGGCAGAATGGCCCTCTGGCTTTGGCTCCTCAGTGTGCAGAGCTGGGATAGCACAAGAGTGGAAGAACCTCCCTCATGCTGGGATATTTCCCAGGGACCAGTGAGGACTTGGCTCTCTGCAACAGGCCTGAAGAGCTGGAGTAAACACAGCACTGGCCACGTCCATCTTCCACAACCCCAAAGAGCCCAGTACCCTCCATAAAAGGGAGCAGCAGAGGCCTCTCCAGACAAAACACAGAGGGAGTTCCCTCAGGGACCACTTGCCTTCACACTTCATACCATTCCTTAAAAAGTTATAAATTGCTCCACTGAAGTGGCTGCTCAGAATTCAAGCAAAATCCCAAGGTTGTAACAGGCAAGAAAATATCCTCAAAACCAGGGAATAAGTGTTGACAAAACAGTATTTCAGTTATAAAAGGCCATGCTATAAGACTGAACAGATTAGGATAAAGCACATAAAGTTAATGATTAATACCTGATACCTTATATCTGATAAACCCAAGTTATAATTTGATAAAGCACTACAGGAAAAGTGCCCTGGCTTTAAAGCATAAAAGCTGTCAGTGATGTCACTGTGATTTAAAAGCAGTTAGACAAGGAAACAAGGAAAAAACTTATTTCAGTTGGTGAAAGGTGATACATTTTTTGTCGTATATTCATATATTCTCCATATATTCTCTTGAAATGTCAACTCGAGCTGTTTGGTGGCATTTGTGCTGTCCTGTACTCATTTCCAGTGATTGCTGTGAGGTGATCCTGAGAGAGGGGAGCACACCAGTTTTAGGAGCTGCCTTTTTAGAGTTTATGTGGTGTTGCTTCACCTCTCGGGGATTGGACACGGCTAAAGGAGGAGGATTGAGAAAACAGGAAATACACATGGGGAAAGCTCCTATTCCCAAGCACACACACAGAAGGCTGCACACATAATGCAAACTGAGCTGCGACCCCTCTGCCTCTCTCCCCATGGTGATTTCTAGGAGAAGGCTATGAAGGTTTTTCTTGAGAGACTGAACATTTTCTGAATTTTCCCAGGCTTTTAGGGCAGCCACTATTTGCGTGCTTCGTGCTTCCCATTAAAGGAGCAGACAGGGAGCTGCTGAGTCACTTTCTACCGTAATTCCTCCTAGGACTACCAAGAATTGTCTCCTCCTCTTTTGCTGGGTGTGGGACACAAAAAGAAAGAAAACTAGACAATCCCTGGGGTGTTTCCTCTACTTTTGTTAGATACTCTCGCTGCTCCACCACCTGGCAGGAGCGACAGCTCACCCAGATGAAGGAATAATCCACGATTATTCATGGATTTGATTTAGCTGTGCACAAGTGTGCTCTTTGGAGCCAGGACTGATACAGAGCTGCAGGCCAAGAGCTGGCAAAATAATCACTCCACATCCCCCAGAATGAAGCACAACATCTCCAGCAGGCTTTTACTCACAGCGTGGCTTCCCAGGCACTTTGGAGCTTTCTGAAATGGCACTCTCTCCTTTGAAGCCTTCAGGCTCCGAGTAATAATAGCCTTGCAAAGGGAACGCAGCAAAGTGTTTTAGCAATCCGTGGGGATGGCAAACCGGCCAAACAGAGCTCCAGTGAGTAAACTGCTCCATTTCATAAGAGATCCATCCTTCTGTACTATTCTCCAGTGCCACCTACTGTCATTTCCCCAAAACTGTGAGGCACGGAGCACAGATGTTGAGCACAGCGGCTACCGAGCTTTATGTCTGGCTCCAGGGGACATCATCTTAATCTATCACCACCGCTGACAAATGTGGTGCCTCTCAGGAAGCTGCTCTTTCTGGGAAAGATTCATGATTTCAGGAGGTCCTGCTTGGAGAGGGTGCGATGCTTCTCCTGGAGCAGTGCTGCAAAGTACTGCTGCACCAAAGTGATGACAAAGTGCCAGCAAAGCTACAGAGGTACACCAAGGCTTTTCCATGGACTGCCAAAAACAAATGCCAGGATGTTGTGTTTAAGCAGCAGATGAACAAGAATACTGATTTAAAAAAAATAAAAAAAAATACATACACACACACACATATATATATACATACATACATATATATATATGTATAATTTAAAAAAGAGATTGTTTTCTGTTACAAGCCCTTCCTTCTTTCTTTCTCACAAGTTTCATCAAGCAGGGGTTGTGCCCTCCTACCTCCCAGCAGAGTAAATGCTGCTGGGCAAAGAAAATGAAAGTTGCAACAGACAAAATAACCATGGTTGAGTCATTACAGTGATTCATCAGTGAAGGAGACATTTGTTGTAAAGGGCAAGAAGGACTTTTCAATTCTGAAAGCACTCCTCACCCTCTGTTTACTCACACAGAACAAGTCAGTGAAAGGACGGAGAGGAAAGAGGGGGCGGGAAACAAAGTTCCACTTTTCTGAGAAAAACAAATTGAAATAAAAAAAAATTTGTTTAACATAACATTTTCCCAGGCTCCACTGACACCTACATCTAATATACAAAGTTACTAAGTTACCAACACCCTCCTGAGGTTTGAAATAGGCTGTTGTGAAAGATCAACCTCCACAGCCTGCACACACAGACTGCAAAGCTAGCTAGGACTAAATGTAGCCTACAGAATTTAATCTCTCCTTTTATTTGAACATCTTTTGTGCTTTGATCCTCTGAAAGGAACAGCGCCCTTCAACAGCACTGTTCCTGGCAGAAACAATTACTCTGGCTTTGAAAAAAAAATTAGATTGCTGAAAAAAAATTAGGTGCTGAAATGAAGAACAGTCTTAATGTATATTAAAATACGCAGTTGAAATAGGACAAGCAGGCAATTTCTTATGTGTATACACACAGATACACACACACTCATGTATATACGTGTATCTAAACACACACGTATGTGCATACAAGTATATATAGGTGTACAGTTACATGCATAGATCTCTCTATAAAATAGGTAAAATAAAAAGCCTAAAATAAGTATATACCTACAAATGCCTATGAAATGCTAAGTGACCCAAGAAGAGACTTAAATGATTCAGAAAAGAAGCTAACCCACAAGTTTTGACTGAAAGTCAAAAACCCCGAAGCTGAAGAGTGCTCAAGTCCAAAGCTCTTGCTCATAAGGCTTCATAAAATTCACTTTGTTTGCTTCCATTTCTCTTACCTTCTCTGTTTTTTTCTCCACTGTTTTCTTATGCTATTCTTTTCATCTTCCCAGCCCAGAGTGCCTGCTCTGAGGCTTTATGGGAAATTGGCTTCGTCATTGTGGTGTGTTCAACAGGCTCTGTTGACCTTCTAGAAACTGTTCACACCACAGGCTGTACAAACATGAGAACACTCTTGTGATACTGGCACACTGGTGAGATAAGCTCCCCAGCCACCACAGCAGGCTTCCCCTATGGGAAGTTTAGTGAGGTGGCCCATCATTGTCCCCAAGACCCCTTTCCTCTGCAGCTCATGATGCTTGGGCCTTCTGCAAGGCTGCCAGAGCAGCAGGAGGTCAAAGAGCCCCTCAAAGGACAGAGCTCAACCACTCACCCTGCTGGACCAGACCTCTACTGCCTGGAACCAAAGAAAGCCAATTGATAACTATTAAAGCATAAGAGTTAGTAATTCTTCAAAACTTTAGGCATAAGAGTTCCAATTAATAACCCTTTAAGCATAAGAGCATCTCTATTTGCAATATTTGCAGCATTAAAGAACCTTAAATAATACAGTATTTCTGACTTTTCACTGAACTTCTTGCACATGGTCAGCTTCTTATATCTTTCTTCCAACTTTAATTTTACTGTCATAATTGCTCACAGTACAATTGAAACTGTTGCTTAAAAACCCCAAACAAACAAACAAACAAACAAGAAAACAACCATATGGCTTTTATTAAAAATAAAAAAAGTTTGTGGGTGTATATATATATATTAAACCAATTGAACAGCATTCCTTATATGCAATTCAGGATATAAAGCATCTACTTAGATAGCTAATTTGCCTGCATACTTAGGTTGCCTGTGCATGCCAGCAAAGCATTCATTACTGTTTTCATTATTTTACCTGCAGCATGAAAGCCAACAATAATTTACTTAAGTTTTCACATCAATAATGCAAAGGGACGGCTTAACTGCAATAAAACACATTTCTGCAAACTCCTGTGTGGAAATTAGGCTCACAGCAGCCCTCCACCACAACTGGACTGGGCCATGAATGAGTGGCTGGCAAAGAGATGCTTGCAGAGCTGAGAATACAGCTTCATCTGTCACCCCAAAGGACCTTCCCCATCAATGAGACACACACATACACAGATTATTCTTAAATAGCACCTGCTCTCTGCTGTGCCAGGCGCTCTGCTGGGTTGCTGGTGGTTTAACTAATGATGATTTTGTGTATATGAACCAGGAGGGCAGCAAGGAGGACCTGGCTCATTGTCCATCTGGAATTAAACAGGTAAGGTGCATTCCCTGGGGCTGGACAAGACACTCACACAGTGGCACTTGTGCAGGGATAAACATGCACACTACTCCATACCAAAGGCACTCATCCCACTGTAGCAGCCATCACTGGGATTTGTGCTCTGTCTGGCACTACTCTGGGCAGCCCAGCCAACTTTTATTGCTCCCACTCCTCTGGCTCCCCACCTTGCTCTGTGCTCCTCTCAAGGGCAGGAAGAGGTGGATGCAGGAAGGGAATCACAGTGTTTCACATCAGTGGTCCTTTTTTTTGTCCTTCCCTGGAGGAAGGGCAGAACAAAATCCAGCTGAAGCAGATACCTAGGGGAAGATGACAGAGGAGGAGGAGTTAATATCCATGCACAGTGGTTTCTACAGGTGGCTGCTGTCTTTCAGGGACAGGTTCCCAATTTACACTGAAGTCAGATCATCTAGTGAGCATTGGCTTAGGAAGAGAGGAAAGCAAGAGACCTCTACTCATCTCCACCCATTCAACGGCCCTTGAAAAACCCTGCTTCAAAGAGCTCCATGGTCTCTGCACAGTGAGTAATTTCTGGTACTTTTGGGTGGGGTAATTGCTATAAAAGAAACAAATAAAAACATCAATCTCTGTGGCCTACAGGACTGCCAAAGTCACACGCACTGACTCCATCAACAGGGATGAGAAGAGACACAGCCTTCACCACAGTTACTGGGGCAAGTGAGAAAACCAGGCAGCTCTGGATGCACTTCCTACATTCACTGGTAATGTCCTGTCACCCCTGCCCTACCAGTCTGTGCAGAGTTCATTTCACACTCCTTTGTGGCTCATGCAAAATGAGAAACCTCAGTTTAGAAGAAGCTTTAGACTGGGGGTGGTGGCCCTGTTATGAAGAACTACATCACCATAAAGCAGCTCAGCCACCTCCCTTCTTTCCCAAGGAAGTGCTGACCTTACCAGACCCATATGATCCCTAGAACAGTTCATTGCTCCTTCCAGTTCTGGCAAGGGCACCATGAGAGCTTCCTGATGGACACCTGACTGCAAACCTGCAGCACTCAGGTCAAACATGACCCTGGGCTGCACACAACTCTGCTGCCATTTCGGGTGTCCTTAAAGGCTTGTTGAGTGTTTTTGAGGAGGGGACAGAAATTTCAGAATGTAAAACAAGCCGTCTGATCCTGTTGGGAGCTGAAGGAAAAAAAAAAAACAAAAACCAAAACCAAAACAAAACAAAATAAAAAAACACGGGGAAACTTAAATGCACCCGACATTCAGGTGCTGAGGTGTAATCTTAGAAGGCTGTGCCCAGGCCTCCAGGACACGGTCTAAAATAAGTTATCTCTTGTTCCACAGGAACATGCCCTTCCTTTGAGGTGCAGTGTCACAGCAGGTTACAGTCACTGAAATTTGAGACTCTAAGCATGATTTATCTTTACCTTAAACCAAAGCTCATCCAAAGGGCTCCTTGAACATCTGCACTTCCTTGTGACTGCCTCAATTAACAGTACCGTGTCTACATTATGGCACTGAGTCCAGGAAAATCCTGGGCTGAGGCTGGAGCCCACTCATAATAGATAGCACACTCATAAGACATTGTTCCTGTCTGCTGCAGACTAGGAATAGCTCTCTCATTCTTCACTTGGTTGATCTACTCTTATACCCTTGATTCAAATAGAGTTATGCAAACTTCATGTTTGCTATCAGGCTATGAAGAAGCCTATTGTAAGCAGGATATGCTTTTCTTAGATGTAAATGTACATGCAAAATAGAAAGAGCTTTGATACTGAGATTCTTTTTCCCCCGAGGTTCGAGTATTTTATCATTTTAATAATATTCCATTTTCCTGTTGCACTCATTTTTCGAACGTCTTTTGTATTAGCTCCGAGTATTATAATTCCTTCAAAATTCCTCTGGAGGGCACCATTACCATAACTATACAATTAGCTGCAGATGGATGTAATAGAGATAAACACTAAAGAATCTTGTTGGCAGGAGGCAGAGTGTCTTTTAACAAAGACAGCTTCTTTACTGCTGCCTGTGTTGGTGCTCTGCTTTAGGGAGTATGGGGAACCTTAGTTACAAAGAAGAAGAGAATTTAGAAATTATAATTGTAGAAGTTTGTTCTGCAAAATGGTGCTGTGGATTTGTTTGGTTGGTTTTTTTCCCCTATCTTTGCTAGCAAGTACTAGAATTTGGAATAGTCACTCAAAGGCTTTGTCAAAGTGATATTTCCCAAGACACAGGATGATTTGTGATATTTGGGGAGGGGTGGAGGAGCTGATTATCTTGTGGACTCTCCTGCTTTCCTGCTCCTGTGAGACCTGTGATCCAGTCTCTTTCCATCCCTTGTTTCCTAGAGCAGAGCCAAGGTCATCTATTCCTGCAGGATTTAGAAAAGCCAGCACAACATAAAGCAAGGGAAGGATAATATTTTGAAGGCAGGAAAGACATTAGGACACACCAGGCTTTCTTACAAGCTGCATGGTTTTTTTTCAGAAGCGAGAAGGAAATCAGAAGCGAGCCTCGCAGTTCATAGGAAAACTTTTTTTGAAACAGGAATAAACTTGAAAGCTTGGAAAGGTGAACTTGAGAGGGAACGCATCCTGCTCCGGCCGCCCTCTTGTGGTCACGGAGTAGATTGCAAGATCATTTTATCCGAATGCCCACAGATTCCTGGAGCTAAAACCAGTGATGGACTGCAATCCTCCAAGACTTCCTGCCCTGATTTGTTTCACGGGGAGTACCTTGAGTGGGATTATTCCCTCCTACATCTTCTGGGAAGCATCATAATTATGTAGAGAAAAAAAATCTCTTTACTTTGATTTTACTACTTCCTCTGGTTCTTTTTTGTTCAATGACTTGCACAGATAGCTAGTTCATCTATTTTCCAATTAGAATAGAAATTATTTGAGTGGGTGAAATACTTGTCTGAGAGTTATGAGGGTCTTGGGATATTATATGGTATAGGAAAAAAATATACTGATACACTGTGGTTTTAATTAGGCCATTGAACAAAGTAAAAAAGGAAGGGGATATTTCAGTTATGGCAGGAATTATGTACAACAATCTACTATTACTGAGAAAGGATCAGCAGAATAAAACAAAATAAAAAAACAAACAAACAAACAAAATGCACCATTAATAATAATCCAGAATATTATTAAATAAAAAACCAAAGACTATTAGAATAAAAATAAATAGAAGGTTTGAATTAACTTGTTGTGAACTTAATTTTAGATCTGCATTAATATTTTCAATTGGTAAAAATTATCTCTGCTCATTTTCATTGATTCCTTCCACATTTCAGCCTGAATTCTCATGTACTAATTATCACCTAATTCAAAGACAGTCCCCATACCTCTCTTTTGTTTCAGGATCTTTCCTCCTTCACAATATCTTCATTGCCACACTGAACACTCACAGCTTCTCCTCTTAATCACCATTCTCCAACAGCAACTGAAGCATTTTGGTTTAGGTTAAGAGATTTTTAAAAGCATAAAAAAAATTACATGGACTTTGAAAATAGATGAGAGATAGAGGAAAAAAAAAAGATAGGTCAGATTTTGGGTAGACCAACCTTGACATTGTCCTTTTGAAGCACTCCCCAGGCAGCTTTAACTTTTGCAACCAGCACTCAAGCAGCCTCTCACCCCAGGGCCCTGTCATCTTGGCAGGATGACAGAGGTCAGCATTTCACATGAATGAACAATTTCTCCAATATATAAGGCAAGCATTCTCTCTCCCTCTCTTTCTTTTCACCTGTCCTTTAAAGTTTAAACCCAGACTATCACAGGTACTGAGTGCAATGCAATGAAAATTCCTCTTTCTGTTAACCCTTTGAACCCTTGGGACAGGAGTGATACCTTCAGAAACTGAGAGACAGGAGGCACAGAATGGCTTCTCTTTTTCTCCCCACATACCAGTTTTTTTGCCTCTCCATGTAGTTTCCTTTGCAAACAAACTCCCATTGTCTCTCTAACCCAACCACCAAAATCTTGCAGGACATTCCAAGTGGAATGGGGCCAGGGAGGTGCAGTACCCAGATCCACTTTTTGGATAATACATTTCTCACTGCTTCAAATGTCACTGGCACTTCCAATCAAGGCACAAGGCAGTGCACTTAAATCTTCACAAACTCAAAGTGGTCACAAATCTACAAGTTATAATCAAAGATTTAACTCTTTGATCCTAAAATCCAAGAAGCAAGCATCTGACCTGTTATTAGTTAAATTATCCAAATGGGATCACAGTTATCTGACCAAATCCTCTGGAAAGCTCGTAGATTTCAAACTCTGTGACTTTGGTTCAAGCTCCATGTTGAATTAAACTGGGAAGGAGAAAGCAGAGGGAATTCTGGATAAGGAAACTTGCACTGGTTTAAGCACACTTTGTTGTGCTTAAGTAGTCAACTTCTGCTCTCCCAAAATTCCAAACTCAGATCCCATTTCTCTGGGTTAGATCCCATTTCTCTGCTTTAAACAGGTGCACAATTTTTTATGGAAAACTTTCTCCCCCCAGAAAAATTCAGAAATAAATCTCTGGCCACCTATTAAATTCAAGATAATGATTCAACAAGATTTGATGGACAGGTTAGACAGGTTAAGAAAGCTGAAAACATAGTGAAAGAGAAGTTTAGATTTAGTAACTATTTTACAGCATTTAGGATAGACATAAGAAAATTTTGTGGTCCCTGGAGCCACATGCTGATGTCTGCCACCTCAGGTTCCTCACACAAGAAGTGCACACAGTGGGCCATCAACTGAGTAGAAACAACTGTGGCTGTGAAACAAACCCATTCCTCCTGAGTTCCAAATTTCCCTAAGAGCCATTATGGTCACTGCTTTTGTAAACCAAAGAGAAGATTTAAGCAGATAAAATTATCAAAGGGCTGTGAGATTAGAGTTTATGACAAGAAAGGATTAAGAAATTCTGATTTTCTGAGTGCCCAATTGGCCAAATCTTTTCAAAGATTGGGTAACCAAAATAATAAGATGTGCAGGATTAAGTATAAACCTGAGATTTCATTGCTTAGAGCACCACTTTGGCTTTTCCAAGCAGGAGACTGCAACTGAGTAGACTACAGCTAAGCACTGGATATTCATCTATTTGGACAAATATATCAAAGGAAGAAACATGGAATGGGGCATGATGCCCCTTTTAGATAACAAGAGAGAAGCTTAAGCCACCCTGATGCTGATAAGCCCATAGATGTACCAGAAAAAAAAAAAATCCAACAAATTATCTTGCACTGTAATTTATTATTATTATTATTCAAGCTTTTCTGTGTTCTTGTCACATTGCTCTTTCCCTCACATCCGAACTGATAAGCTCCATGAACTTAAGAAACTTTGCAGGAAGAGCTGTGAGGTTTCAGGGCCCCCTTGTTCTTTTATTTGCCAAAAGGCAAAAGCTTATGATCCATCTACATCTCTGAGGGCTGAGCTGCAGAGAGAATTCCCTGGAGCTTGGCCCGAAGGGGCTGTTGCTTCAGTGAATTCAATTTTTCAGGGTACTAAAAACTGAGGAAGTAAAACAGATGACAGACACTGCGGGTGGAATTCTATCTGCAGAGGAGTTTAATGGGCCTTTCTGCCACCCTCTCCAGACAGGCCAGGGTTTCACCCC
Organism: Zosterops lateralis; assembly: GCF_965231275.1. NCBI lineage: Eukaryota > Metazoa > Chordata > Aves > Passeriformes > Zosteropidae > Zosterops > Zosterops lateralis. The sequence goes on from NC_139765.1 coordinate 10,533,143, forward strand.
TGCTTCAGGGAGCAGAGCAGAAAAACACTACACAAAATTTTAACACTTCTTTTGTAAGGCTGAGTTGGGTAGTAAAATTTAAATGACGATTCTGACTTTTCCTGAAAACACTTCTGATGTACAAAAAGTTTTTGATCCTCTGTCTTATCCTCAGAGAAGAAAATTATGAGAAGTGCAAGAGAATTTTGCTTTTAATTTCAACCCACATATAATTTTGTTTTTCTGAGTATTTTGCCTTGATCCCAGTGGCATGATTAGGATATTAAGATAGAGGCTGTCTTAATACTGACAGATGTAGGGAAGAAGGGAAATTAAGAAAGAAAAAGGGCAACAAATAAACCAGGCAAAGCTGTGTGGCAGTGGATCAAAAAATCTAAAGCAAAGAACAGCAAATAAGGATTGGAGCAAAGGAGAAAGTCATCAAAGAGGGAAGTAGAGGATGGAAAAAGAAATAAGCAGAGGAAGGAAGGCATTATCTGAAGCAGAAGTGCAATGGAGGCAAAAAAAATTTAAAACAGCAAAGAGAAACCACAAAAATTGAAAACAAAGTTGTGGAGAGCAAACAGACAAATTATGAAGATGGCATACCCACAAGAATAAGGGAAGCAAAGAGCTGAAAACAGGGAAAGAGAACAGAAGGACATCACTTCACCTCTGGGAATGCTTTTAATTGCAGTCAGGAGGTGACTAAACTTAGTGGACTAAATTCCAAGGGAATTAAAGGGAAAAACCACCACACTTTCCCAGTCCCACAGACCACCACGGGTCCTGAGGAACAGCAAGGTGCTCTTCAATGCTCTCAGCCTTTCTCTGGCCTAGCAGGATTTCTCTCTTCTGTGTTTTTCTCCAACATTTTTGCCAACCTCACATTACCTCCTTAGCTGTTCTCCCTTTGCACCCTTTTCTCTTGTTATTTTGCACCTTGATTTAAAAGGACAACTGCTATGAGTGCTTATTTCCATCCATCAGTCACTGAATGAAGGATGACAGCATATCCACAAAAGCTACAGAACAATTCTAATGGAAGGAAAGTGCATCAAGAAGAAAAAAGAAGCCAAAAAAAGGTCAGTGGTATTCAATATTTTAAAGGTAGTTCAGTGAGCTGTTTCTGCAAAGCCCTTAGCAAGAACTCTTCCTGGTCCATTCTCTGCTGTGAAGAAAGGGAAGCAAAGCAGACTTGGAGTACTAATGAAGCACTTCAAGAATTGATGGTGTGGTGTCCTGTGAATGCAGCGCTGTCAGATGTCATTTATTAGAGCTCCTGATTAGCAGCCATCCTGCTAAAACCAGGGACAAGACCATGACACTTGGTCTGGGATTTTGTGCTGAGCAATGCTCCATCAATTGATGCACTATACTAATGTAACTTTAACTTTCACACTGTATTTCTTTCATAACAGGTGGATTTAAGGGGCAGGAGTGGAACTAATTAAGACTTTGTTTCCTCCTTGAATAAAACCCTGATTGGGGTGGCTCTGCACAACATGGGTAATGCTCCCTCTTTAAGTGACATCTGTTATGGACTAGTACAGATAAAATTGATGTTTTCCCATGTGAAAGCAGCTTTATAAATAGAATAAAGTCTGTCTCTCTCACTGAGCAGAGCCCTGAAAGGACAGAAGGAGTCAGCTTGGTTATGGGCACAGCTGAACTTGCACCATTCTCATGGTGAATGGTCCTGGATGGAGATAACTGCACATTTTTCCTCCTGTCTCTGGTTAGATTCTCTGGTTAGATTATTAATTCTCTGGTTAGATTATTAATCCTTCAACCCCAAAATTTTTGTTAGAATATAGAACTTGCTGGACAACTTATTCCACCACAAAAGTTCCAAAGTTCTATGATGGTTTTCCTAGTCAAAAAACCAAACAAACAAACAAAATGTAACAAACAAACAAAAAGCCACAAATTCAACCCAAGGAAAAAAAAAAAAAGGCACCCCAGGTGATGATTACATTGAGCCAGAGTGTGAATCAGCAATGCACTATATTATTCCAGGGGACTTTAAAAAAGCAAACAAGGAAACGAAATCATGTAGATAAATACTGTTGAACATTTTCACATGAATCAATGATATCCCAAAAAGGAAACCAGAAAAGGACTGCAGTCCTGACCATTGAGCTGAGGATTAAACAGGAGGAAACTCAGGCAAGTGAAAAATTACAAGCATGATCCGTAAAATATTCTGACAGCCGGACAAAAACTAAACCTTACTGCTCCAAGTCCAAGACGAGAGTCCAACTGTGCAGCCAAAGCTTTTCAAATTGCCTGGCAGGGATGATGCAGTGACTACGTTTTCCCACAAAGGAGATGGAAATGCAGTATCCACTTGCACTCATTTCTCCTTAGGATGCTGGAGTTGCCCAGCTGGCCCACATGTGGCCCCTGAGCTAAACACTCATCACACTGTAAACTCTGGAAATATTACAGTTTTCCAGTTAAAACATTCCAGTGAACCATCAAAGCAATGCACAAAGGGAGCTGCTAAGCATGAAAACCAATCATTGCTGAAAAATATTGCTTAACTTAGAGCAGAGGAGGGGGTGGGCTTTAAACATCAGGGGTTACAGATTTGAAATTCAAGTTAAAAAAGAATGTTCACAGGACTTTAGTAAGTGTCATCTTTATACTCCATGTTTTCTACACACAATTGAAAGGACATCTCCTCAGTATATTTTGTACCAATCAAACTTATTGTAAGCTGCCCTCAGTGTTTGTCAGAAAAAGGTGTTGGAACCCTGGGAACTGAGAATTTCAAGTTTTCTGTGCTAAAAGGCACTGACCCTCAAGCAAGCACCACATTTGACCTGAGGCTGTGGAACAGGAAATTGAGTGATGGTACTGGGGTTATGGGTGTGTAGTTTGAATAGAAGTGAGTGATATCACAGGGTTCAAAACTTAGAGTTTAAGGTTTTAGTACATAGCAATATATACAGAGCAAGATGGAGGTTTTGGGGCGTTGGCTGAGTTCTTCTTTCATCTTCTTCTTCATGGGTTTGGGTGGTGTTTTTTAATTGGGTGAAAGTGTCTGCATTGTGGACCACAGGTTGTCAGTTATTGGGTTAAAAGTAAAAATAATATAGGTGTCATCTCGATTTTGGACAAATTATGCTTAAAAGACCTTGGAAAGAGGTAGAGACAGAGCCATTTTCTGCCTTGTTAGCTAGAGGTCAAAACTGGTGAGACTGCATTTTAGATAAGGATTAATAAACACTGAGTCCCATCACAAAAAACTGAGTCTCTTGTGCATTAAATCCTGGCTCTGACAGGAAGAAAAGAAGATAAAACCCTCACAAGCAGCTGAGCAGCAGGCAAAGTTCTCCCTTCTCTGCCAGGTTCACCTGACCATGAGCAAGCTTCTGCTTGCACATCCACATTTCAAATTTACCACTTCCCAAGCCTGGATAAGCATGCAAACCACAACACCAAGATGTGTGCTCTGTAAAGTGAAAGCTGCTGTGTGAGTGCAGTTCTTTTCTGCATAAAAGTCTCACTTGATGTCCAACAACTGTGTTTATTTTACACTCACACTTAAAATGCGCATAGGTTAGATCTGGCACAGGTTTTTAAAATCCTGGTAAAAAGAACCAATTTGGAATCCACTGTCAATTCAGTAATAATGGTTTAAGCTTTTTTAGAAGTTATCATGACAAATGCAAGAGGAAGCAAAGTGGCCACAGCCCAGTTCTCTAGCACGGAACAGATGCCAGAAGCAGGCTTTCTGTTGCTTAAATAATCATCAGTGCTTAACAAACAAAGAGGGTACAAGTTCAGCAAAGCACATCAGGGCACTCCATCCCTGCAGCAAACACTGAGGTCAACAGCTTGGACACTTTCCTAAAAGTATGAATATTCCTCAGCTCTTCTGCTGAATAGGGATGAGCTGGTCCCCCATCCAGCAATCCATTACGGTGACAAAGTGGCTCTTAGTATGCCCAGCAACATGTGTGACAGCAGCAAGTGTTGAGCAGCAGCCAAATTCTGTCTGAGCGAGATAAAATCAGATCCAGGAGGCTAATAAGATAAGGATCAGTGCTCTGTGTGCATCTACTCATTCATCAGAGCCCCGATTTGAGCACAGGGAAAAAAAATAGAGGTTATAAGGAAAAAAGGAAAGATGTGTGTGCATGTGAGGGGGGGGGAAATAATGCTCCTTAAATGATGTTTATGTTTCAGAAACGTTGTGAGAACATCGAGTGGTTATTGTCATTGTCAGTAACATTTTTCTGAAGGTGCTGACTGAGGAAGAAGCTGTGTTAAAGCCATTTACTGCCTTTCACTCAAGCCCCATTCTACAACAGAGTTCTTCCACAAGAGCTGCAAGAGATGAGTTTATAATTGTAAATAAGACATTCTCTGTCACATATTGTACATATCTCTATTTTTTTTCCTGTAAATTCCTTAAGGCAGAGACTATTATTAATGCTAAATACATTAAAATTCAAGTTGAACAGCAGAAAGGAAAATAAGCAACAAGTTAATTAAACTTGCAACAAACACTTCATTGGAAAATGTTGCAAACACCCTCAAGGAAAATTTGGAGTGAGGAAGAACAAAATGAAATTGATGAAATAGGCAAATAAAAAGTTTGTAAGTTAAAAATAATACTCTGTCTTCGATATATAAGGATGAAATCAAGCGTTTACTAGGAAAAAACCCCCTATTTTCAGGAGACTCAGCCTATTTTCACCTGTTTTACAAGGACACCCACACGTTTAGTATGGGAATTAATGAGTCCTTTGCACATGCAGAAGTAGCCTAGAAATTCCCATTTATGAGAGGAATACAGGCTGATATACGATTACAAGTGACTGTTTCCACTAAAACACAAACCATATCTTCTTCTTACAATTGTACCTGATTAAATCTCCTTTGAAGAAAAAGTCTGTATTACCAGGGGAACAGTCATGATAAATGAAAAGGTCTGTCCTGTGGGTCCGACTCAAAACACACCTTTAACAGTTTCAATAACTGGAATTCCTAAATGAAATATGACCATATCTATGTGTCAGTTAAGTCCTGTGTGTGCTTCAGGCTGGTTTTGAAAACCTGCTACAACCATCAGGATGCCCACACATCTCCAGCTTCTAGAGAGGAAATCAGTTTCTCCTCCTTCTAGAGAGGAAAACAGCGTACAGTGTACATACAATAATATTCTCATATTACTCTGACACTATTAAAAGCAGCAGACAGGCTCAGTGATGATCATGGCATGGAGACTCTCTTGCAAACAGCCAGCATGAAAGCTTTGAAGTTCACTTAACAGAAATCTTCACAGTTGTGGTGCTTTAGCTAATTAGTTGTGTCTAATTCATTATATAGAGACACTAACTTTCTTTTTAAAAAAGTTACAAATAACAGGACTTTTTTTTTTTTTTTTTTTTTTTTTTTTTTTTTTGTTTTTTGTTTTTTGTTTTTTTTTTGTTACTTTCAGTAAAGCTGGAAAAGAATTTCAGGGTTTTCAGAGCTTGTGAGAGTACAAATTGGACTTGCCCTCCGAAGAAAATAAAGTAGAAGATACAAAGAAGGTCCTTTGAAGTAAATTCCTTTACATGCTAAATAATGAAAAAGATGGTAAAAATCCTTTAAAATGTTTCTTACTTAGCTGAACTTCAGCATTTATGAAAACAAACCATGTTAACAGGCCAAGAGCTGAAGGGTTTTCAATCCACTGAGGAGGTATTGTATGGACATCATGCCCATGTCACTGGCCATATATCAACTCTTCTTAATATTGATTAAAAAAAAAAAAAAAAAAACAAAAAACAAACAAACAAACAAAAAAAACCCCAAAAAACCCTCATGACAGTGCTGAGGAGAATCTCTTTCTTGAGGCATGAGAGTCATTTCTGTCCTTCCAGTCTTTGTCATCTCCCTACTGAGATGCCGTATCCAACACACCTCTAATATTACCAGACTTCAACAGACCACGTGGAAAAGACTAAGCTTCTGACTCATTTTCCTTAGGCCTCCTGGCAACAAAGTGCTGTATTCCTTTACTGCCCTTCAGAGAAAGGCAAATCACAAAAGCCAAAAGGGGTGAAATCCTAAAACCCACCTCAACATTGCAATCCAAGACTGGCACCCAGCAGCATCAGACAGCCTCAAGAGATCAGGGCTCAGCTATGGGATCTACTCTGAACTTGAGCCACTTTCTCTGTGCTTAAATTCTTCCATTTGTTTATTCCTGGAGAAGTCTCTAACCATATTCCTTCAAGAAAAGCTGCAAGAAAGAAGTTTGTTATTTCTTTTCTGATACTCACAGGTATACACAAGGGGAGAACTTGAAAGTGAAAGCACACAATTTAAGAAGCAAAACCCAAGAACTCTTCTGTATTGGTGAGATACTGTTTGGCTCTTGAGATGCAGACTTTAAAATAGTAGTGATTTTCTTGTCCTGTGGTCTTCATTTATACCAGTACTTCTTTATGGCCTCCTGAACAAATAAGAGAGTTCCATTAAAGAATGCACCACTGTGAAATATACTTACTTCAACAGCTGAAAAAACTTGAGGAAAACAGGATATCTCTGTGCCTCTTCAATAGCAGCTAAAAAGCAAAGTCCAAGCAACTCCTAAATCGTGTCCCTATTTAATTTATATCCAGTTCTTCTTTCTCATGCCAAGCAACTTCAAGTTCTTAATTTTAGTTTAATTTTCTATCACCTCCACTTTCCTCTGAAGGCCCAGAGTATGCTTTCTGAGGCTACAGATAAATGCCTAGCCCTTTCAGCCTCCTCATTTAGGCCACTGTAATTCTGATTCAGAGCTTGCAATTCCTTTCCAAAGGTTGATATTTGATCCTCCAACTTTACAAGATGTTCCTGTGCCTGATATTTCACATTAATCCCACCTCCTAATTCTCTAATCATCTCAAATGCCACGAGATGGAACCTCAGAGGATAAATTCACTGCTAACATTCCTGCTGGCTTGTGAGTCATCACAAGTTAGGGACTAAGAAACTGTAATTGAAAAATGCTTCTCTGCAACTTCCTCCCCTTAAACATTTCACCTGATCAACAAATGATGCTCAGGGGACTTCTGTCTTCTCAACATCATCTTACATGCCAGAGATGAAATATTATTGAACCAAAAATTTCAGGTAAAACTTAATTATAAAAAAAAAAGAAGAAAAAACAAGCATATAAATTCCTAGGAAAGAAAACTCACATTTCTCAAGCTATCAGAGTTTAATTCTTATTATGATAGTATTCTGCAATGGCACCTTGATGTCTGACCTGAGATTCCGACCTCCTTCTGACATGTGCAGCATGAAAACATGGTGGAAAAACAATCCTTTCCTTCTGTCTTTAAAATCTAGATAAAATGAATACAATACTCACAGTAAAGGCATTTATACATCGTGTTCCTACTCTCAGACCTGCTTATTTCTGCAGTAGGGTTGAGGTAATTTTGGATGTCTCTCAGGACCATCTCTTTTACCAGGAGTCAGGAAGGAACCCAACATCAAACCCAACATCAAAAGAAGGTTCAAAGGTTACATCCCAGACAACACAATTCAGGAGCAAGGTGGAGTTAAAAACAAGGACTCCAGGAGGTCCAGAAAAATTACCCCACTGTCCATCCTCCCCATGGATTCTGCTGCCTTTGTTCAGGACAGATAAGGTTGGTGTTGGCCAGTGCAAAACTCATTTATGTGAGACTGTTAATGCACTATTGAGCAGTGGGGTAAAAGAAAGAAGGATCTGCCCAGCCTGTGTTGTCACAGAGCTCTTGTTCTGAGCCTCATCTTTCCCTGTTGTCCTCAGCCCTGATATTCATTCAAACTTTTGATAAAATACCAGCACTGAGACATGAGTGATTTGTCATCTTTATACCTTGTAAATGCAGCATAAAAATAAGTTAGACTGATTGAGATTACACTGTTGAGGCAAAACAAAATAGGGATCAAATCCAAACTGACAGCTACATCAATTTTATTAGTTTGAAAAGAAAAATTTACAAAAAAACTCTAATACAAAAACCAATAAAGCACTTTGCCAAATATGATGTTATCTGAGACTCGTCATATTAAAAAAAGTTCTATTAAATCTCCCACTTTCAAGTTCAGCATCAAAAACACTCAGTTTAAATGATATTTCTGTCATTTTTTTTCTTAACCTTCATGAAAAATTCACCATACCATGCTTAGAATTACTTGAATAATACATATCTTGTTTTAAATTCCAGTTATTACATGCACTTGTAAAATGCTATTTGATTTGATTTTTTCCTCCCACACCTTAAGCAAAATATGTGACAATTTTGTTTTCTCTTGGGTAGCATGTATACGAGCTAACCCATTCCTGAGGGACTTTCAATTGCCAGCTAATCCAAAGCTATTTCTTTTAGAATTGCATCCAATGAAGTTAATGGACTCAAGGGGCTTTTTTTTTAAACTCCAGAGTGTGTGCAGGGTTGTTTTTTGCTTTGGGTATTTTGGGTTTTTTTACATAAAAAGGTCCATAGTATATTTTCTCTTTTCTAGTCCTCACACACACAAAAAAAGTAAACTACCAGCCCACACCAGCATGGCCAGCAACCTCCACTACCATAAAGGTTCTGGTCTTGCAAAGTGGTTAATGGCAATAGATCCTTTTTCAGAATATCTTTGTTTCTATCATGATTATATGCAAGTCCAGGGATATTTACCACACCTTTCACAGAGAAATTGTTAAATAGAATTGTTAAGTAAAGAAATAAAGAAATAAAACAAACAAACAAAAAAAATCACCCTATGCTTTGCTGTTCCTTTGTTCCTCCCATCACCTCACTCATATGGACTTGTTCTCAGGACAAAACTTCACCTTATCTTTGCCTTTTTCCACTGCCTTTGCATCTAATCTTTCCAAACCAAACCCTTGAGCTGATTTTGGAGCTCATATGTCTTACTTAGTGGATTTTTTGAGAAATAATGGAGCTTTTATCCTCATGTTTTAGGGCTGGTATCAGTGATGGCCCTGGCTCTAAACAGTAAAGTAGGTTTCATCCTTTTGATGCCCTAAATATCACAAGGTCAAAATGATCTGGGAAACATGGAGAAGTCTCTCATCTCTACTTGAAGCAGTTCTGTTCAATTCCTTAACTCTTAATGAACCCCATGGAAAAATGTGAGCATACAAAAGTGTTCTGACTGATTAAAAAGAGGATATCCCAAGAGGAGCTAATTTAATATTAGATCAAATGAGCTGGAGTTTAAATTACCATGTTTTTGTTGACTATTTTAACATATTCAGGGAAGGCACAGGGATCTTTACATATTTCTGAGTCTCTTTGTAGTATCATTCTTCACACGTTATGCTAGTCAGTGTGGAATACATGGATTTGAAGGGATGAGGGGGTGGGAGAACTCGTGGAGAGGATTACTGATGTACCCCAGAGAAGTTTATTGAAGTGATAAAAGAAAAATCCTATCATAATTCATTTTCTGGTTTGTTTTTTTCCTGTGTTAAACTGTGCGAGCCTCTAACAATGAAGCTCCCCAGAACGCTCACTGCTTTCATAAGAATTAGTAGCTCAGCTTAATACATAATCAAATTGTCAGAGAAGCCACAGTGCTCTTCCCCCTCCTCACTCCCTGTGTTGTGATCTCTGATTAAAGAAAAACTTATCCAAGACTTCCAGGAATACTTTCTGGCAAATTTCTTGCCAATGAAGAAATCATTATAAGGAAATACAACTCTGCTTTTCAGCTTAGCTCTCTTTTCTTCTTTCAGAGCAGGAGCAATGCTTTCTTCATGTCAGGCCCACAGATACTTTACAGGAAGATGGGAGAAAGCAGAAACTACTCTCTTAAAAATCTGACAGTCAATAGTTCCTTTGGTGTACTTTAAGGATAAAAAGAGCCTGTGAACTGAACCACTCCATTTCAGCAGCCTTATTTTGGGCATCCCATCATGTTTATGTGGCTTTGGACATAGAATCACAGAATGGTTTGGGTTGTAAGGGACCTTAAATGCCACCAGCAGCCCTGCCATGGGCAAGGACATAAGCTAGAACTATGTGTTTTCAGTTTAATTCTGTCTGAAACCCAAACATTTCACAGCAGCCTGTTCTCATTTTTCCTACATTTCCTGAATTAGTAAACAAAGTTTTTCTACAATTAACTAAGAAAAGAAACCCACCCTAAACTCACAGACTGTGGTTCCAGGAGAACAGAGATGATGATGAACAAAGATCACAACTCTTCTTTCACTCTGAGTGCCTTCACAAGACCTTGGAATGATCCCAGACTAACACAGTAAAGAAGTGTTAATGCATGGATGAAGAACCGACTCTATCTGAAGGTAATAGAAAAATTTTCAATTTCATGTGTTTAAAGTAGCTAAAAAGAGATTTTGTTCTATAAACTGAAAGAGGATGCACAAAAATTCTTTGATACAATGATGGTTCAAAATTCAAGGAAAAGAACTACAAAATAACTGCAGATGCTGGACTCCTTTTAGTAGGTAACAGTGAGACCTGGAGAAGAGCCAAACTGATTCTCATGTATGTCACATCGGCAAAGATAAGGCATTCCCAAAAACCGCAGAAGTTTATCCATCAATAGGACAAGAAAGCTTAGCAGCCAGCCAGATCGAAGATGGTCAATCTGTGTTCTCACACCAGAGATCAGTGAACTGGAAGTGCTGGCAGAAGATGGAGTGGAAAGAAGCATTTCTTTTTTAGGTCCAGCATTTCCTTTGCAGGGCCAACACGCAGGGAGGAGCTTAATGGAGAGTAAGTGTCTTTGCACAGTGTTAGAAGAGAGGATGACTAATCTCAATAGTGTGATACATTCCTCTAATCAAAATAACAGCAAAGAGAATAAGAAAGCAAGGCAAGGGTCATAGGCAGTGCTAGAAATATATTTTAAAAAGCAATTGGCACTAAAAGGAAAAAATTCAGGTGCTGATATCAGCCTACAGCAAATACAGCTAATTTTTGAGAACAGTGTGAGAGATCACTGAGGTTACATGACACACCTGAGTTGCATACTGAGGTACAAAGAGAATTTAGGAAAATAAATAAATAACAGGTAAAAATTTAAAATATCTATGTAATTATAGAACTGTGCTAGAAAATGTCTGAGGTTTTGACTTCAGAACTATGAAGCATTAAGAAGTAAACTGTTCTAGACAGACCTGTGAGTTGTAACGCAGCTGAGAGTTTATTGTAGATGGTTGAGGGCAAAATACTCAAATACATGCAGTATTAAACATGACAGACAAGCCACCCTAAAATGGTGTCTTCCTTCTAGTGCTGATCCTATTTCATCACATATAATCAGGGTATGGTGCAAACACACACTAAACACACACTTACTTTGTGTGAGAGGCTGGACTGTTGCTGGTTACTGGCTCAAAACAATCTGCTGTGGACACATGGGAGAAAAAGACAAAAAACCAAAAACAATATTGGAATAATCATGGCCAAATTTTGTTCCCTTTTGTTTGGTTTGGTTGTAACACAGAACAAACAACATTTTTCACTTTTTGTGTCTTCCCCACAGCTCACTGAAACCAGAGGAAGGATTGACACTATTTCACTTTCTTTGGCATTCAGTTCTACCTGAGTCTTAAACCATTCATGTTACCCCTGATGGAAAGTGTTACATAAAAACACCACATCCAGAGAAGATTTTTCAGCTCAGTATTATTATGTATCCTTTAATTTTTTGGAGGAATCAATTGTGTGCCTACTGATGATCAGCCCAAGGAAGTTGTTCTCCCAGAGGAAACAGAGAAACAATTTTCAAGCCTGTTTTGGGGGCTATTCAATGTACACATTCTGGAGCTATTCTTCCAACTGTGGAAAGCAGGTTGGACACTGTCAGACTTTACCAATCTGATTGTAAATCAGAGTAAATCTGATGCTGTTCTGCAAAGGGTATGCAAACTCTTCTAGTAACATCCTCAGCAGGTTTATTTATTATAAAATAATAACTGATATTATTATATTTTTAACTTATTTAACTGATATTATTATATTATATAAAACTTACATTAATATAATATTATTATTAATTATTATAGTTATATATCATAAAACTTATAATAATTATGAGTTGTTATTATTACATAATTTATTTATTATAAAATCATGGCTTGTTTTAGATCTCTGATGTGACATTGTTTTAGTCATAAAGGAAAGGAAACAGATGCAAGTTCACCAACTCACCTCTCAACTACCATTATTATCTTCACTCCAAGTGCTGGGGCAGCATTTCACCACACAGAGCTCTGTATCCTCATGGTTTTATTCAAACTCAAAATGTATTAACTGATACTACCTAATTTTGGTGCCACCAGAAATTTGTCACCATTGGTGTAATCTTCCAGGATCTGGTTTGGGGTTTCTTTTTGTTTACAGAGCAGTATCCACAACAATACAATAATTTGGTAAGACACAGAATATAGACCATAAAAACAGAGGGTTATTTACCATTTCTGCCATCTCTCTGTCTTTATCCAGTATTTTCCACTCAACCACTTGCTGTTAGCAATGAGCCTGCCAGGCTTAGTAGACTAAACTACAATCATCAACCAGAATGTAGAACTGTAAACTCCCTGCATTTAACAAGTTAGTATGTCTAAAGAGTAAAAGATGAATAGAAATCTTGAAATATAACAAATCAAGAACATCACTGCTGGAAAAGGGGCAGATAAAACACAAAAAATTCCCACATGAGGGAATGCAACTGGAAATAATTTATGATTATTTTTTTTTCTGGCCTAATGGAAAACATTAAATTACTTGCATTCAATGACCATATTTACTCCATATCTGAGTAAATGCTTTGCAGATAAACCAGTTGAACCTGAAAAAGATGAATTAAGCTTAAAAAAAAACCCCAAAAATAAATTGTTTAAACAAGGGATAATAGTGTGACACAGACCTTGGGAAAAATCTGTAATGAAGATTTCCAGACCAGGCGGGTCACTGGGTTATGTACAGATTTACAGAGTATAAACGTGATCTCATTCCCCAAGAAGTGCAGATATAGACCTGATGAATTATTAGAACAACTATGGAAATCTGAGTTTCCCAATGGCATTTGAACCAGATGGTATTGGCAGATACCTCCAAAGAAAATCTTTTTCACACTACGAAGGCTCTGAATTCAGGACAATCATTCACTTACACAGGGAAAATACCAGCATTGATCAGCTGAAACACTCATCAACCCACCAGGAGCATGCAGCTCAAGGCACACATGATACCATGATCTCCCGTGATTGATGAGGAGATCACAAAAATTCTGTAAATAATAGCAGCGAGGCTCCAATAAAAAAACCAAATCAAAAAGGGATGACTGCAAGCACAGACATGAATGTGGCCAGGATTTTGATGGATTAAGACTAGGCTAGAACTGGATAAAACTTTTGAGAGATAATGTATAAGGCTGCTGCAGTAATTGGTAACAGAGACAGAAAACAGAAACAGTCAATGTGTTACATTTGGCCAGTTACTACAGGCACTGGTGTCCCTGTTTAGACATGATAATCATGATAGTCCTACTGACAAAATCTATCAAAAAGCAGACTAGGAAGATAGAAAAAGAAAAGACAAGAGCTTGCTAGAGATCTAACAGAATTCACCTAGCCAGGGAAGCACCGTGTCCACAAGCAGTGATCAGAGAACCATGCAGAGTTATTCAATTTTCAGGGCTAGCAGCCCATGTGGATAAAGAAGAACCAAGAGTTCCACACACTACAGTCTGACTACACAGCTGGCTAGAGAAGTCATGGAGAAACACACCCCTGAATGCAGAAAAAAAAATACCAGGGAGGGGGAAAAATGTCCAAAGCACTTTCTGCTGCCATCCATTTTAAATCAGTGGGGCATTGTGTCCCTCTGTTTGACTAAACCAAATTATTCTTAATGACAGACTACAGAGGTGAGCGGCTTAGCCTCTAGCAGCTACCTTCTTCAGTACATCATCATAATAAAATAACATTTCTCAATTTCTCCTTTTAGGGATGTTGAACCCTCCTTCTTTCTTCCTCCTTTTGCCTTGGGGGAGAGCATGATGAATTTAAACCTGTGCAACAGCAGCTAAGGCATGCTGCTCTTCTCTAAAGGACATAACAAACAAGATCATGATCTCTTGTTTCCAAAAAAACCTCTCCTATTTTGTAGGAATAAATAAGTGTACTAATAGTTAAAAAAAAAAAAATTACATGCTGCAAGTGTCAAAATGGTAGCATTTAGGAAAAAAACCCAAACCAACAAAATTGTAGTGTTACCATTAAAACATTCAACTCCTTTGTCTTTGGCAAAACTTACTTATTACTTACTTATTATTTTTCTGGTATTTCAGAGTTATAACAGGCTGAATTAAGTTGTGAGGTGGGTGTAACTCCTTGAGGCTCCTCAGTGGGAGACTGAGCACGTTTAGCTGTTTCCAGTGTCAGGGCACACAGGCCACAGCTGGAGGAACCCTGTGAGCTCGACTTTCCTGATATGTGCAATCTCCCCTGGAAAATAATGGGCTCTAACAGGATGCACAGTGTGAAAGATGCATTTTCCAGCACGACTGCACTAAGGCAAAAAGAGTTACATCAGGGATTAATTTGGCATTTACTCTTCTGATGGTTTTTTTTTCTGTGCTTGTAGCTATTACTGCTCCTTTGGCACAAACCCAGATTAGCCATTAGTCTGTGGATTGCCACTGCTCTGCCAAGCTTTTAGAACATAAACAAAAAATAAAAGCCACTTTGCGAAGATGACAATAAACATTTAAAGCCCAATAATATCTCTGTGCAACTTTGGTAACAGTAAAAATATGGAGCCAGCTTTCATGTACAAACATGGAAAATGGGCTAAAATCATTAAGGCATTAGAGATGTTACCTAATTAGAATTGTCATTTTATATTTGCTACAATAAAAAAAAAAGCTATTTTACTTAGAGTAATTACCATCAGTGATTGGTGTTATTGTACATGCTGATTAAAATGTTTATTTCTGTGAGGAGAAAATTAATTGAGTAGTGGCACAAGAAAGCTAAGGATAAGGAGTAGGGCTTTTTACATGGGACACAAAAAGAGGGCCTTAACCTATTCTTAATTTGATTTCCTGAAAAGTGTCTTAATCTAGACTGCGGCTGCCTTGCTTTTGCTTTGATTTAATTAGCCTGAAGAACCATTATTTCCATTTTATCTTCCTCTATACAGAAGGAAGAAAAAACCAAATCTTATTGCTGTCTTCATGTGGATCATACAAATGTATTTGATGAAGTGAAGATCATTGCAATTTTTTAAAAAAGTTAATTTTCAAGCCTTATCTTTCAAAAGCCAGGAGAATTTCAGGAATGTGTGAAGGAGGAAAAGGGTAACATGCAAATTATTTTAGGAATGTGGGGTTACTCGGATTTCTTAAATAAAAACACTCTGCATAGCAGAGAAAAAACTAACACAATTTGTGACACACTGGTGGCCTTAATAGATTTGGATATGAATAATATATGAATATTTGTGTGAGGAGAAAAGGAAAAAAAAGTTCCCGTGACTCTAAACAAGCTGGACAGTTTGTTTGCTGATGACTGGATGGAATCAGCCCAAACCAAAACCACCTCAGTGACACCAGAGTTCCACCCTGCACAAAAACTTTAGTATCAGTGATGTTTCTTATTTTAATGCTCCATTACCACAACAACCCTGTTCAGAGTTAGTTTTACTAGCTGGTAAAAACCCAGAGCTGTTCCAGCTTCCCCTTCTTGGCTAGCTTCTCTAAAAGTAGTTTCATCTTCTTTTGTAGCATTTCTAGCCCAGGCTGGGTTTATTCTGCTGGAGGAGCAGTGATCAGAGGTGTAGCCTCTAACAGAGGTGTCTTTTGCAGCACAGCTCCTGTGAGGGCAACACCTGCCCTGCCCCTGTGGAAAGAATTGTTTTCATTTCACTTTCAGTTTGTGTGTTCCTGTCCCACAGATACACAGAAGTGGTGCCTCAGAAAGTCTCTGTGAGTGGCCACAGGTGTTATTCAGCTCAGCTTTCTCTTAAAGCAGCAGCCTGCACATGACAACAGAAATGGATGCCTTTAATCCTCAAATAAAAAGAAAAAAAAAAAAAAAAAAAAAGGAACACATAACCGCCTGTACTTCTACTGCTGAACTTCAATTTCTTTTTATTACTCAAAGGCAAATAAATATAGATAAAATATAATGCATCTCAGCTTTCATTCCCTCTCTCCTTTTTTTTTTTCCTGAGAGCCCAACACTCAGCCTCATCATCCTTACCAGTCACATTATTTATTTTGCCATTTTGCCTCTTTATTTTATTCTATTCCAACTCAAAACCTTTCTTTAGTGTTGTTTTTTTTTTTTTTTTTTTTTTTTTTTTTTTTTTTTAACATATACCTGAAAATAACTTTACGTCTTTGTCTTGACTTCTTTCACAAAGTCTAAGTCAGCCTGGCTTCTATCAAGTCTTACCTGTGCCTGAGTCCATGCAGCTTCTGTGATGCTCAGTACTTCTTTCAATCTCCAAAGAAGTTTTCCTTTTGGCTTTTTTTTTTTTTTTTTTTTTTTTGTTCTGCTGGATCTGCAACTCTTCTATAACTGTGTTTTTCCCTGCCTTGTATGCTGGTTTCTGATTGTCTTTTCTCTCTCTGATGAGAAGTGTGAAACTCCTACATATTCAAGCCTCTGAGCTTTTCATGTCAGGTCACTTCTCTAACCTAAGTTCTTTTTATCTTCTCCTGGGTTTCCCCTTTTGAAGTAACAGGAGACCTGAAAGTCCAAAGAAATCTCTTCTTTTCTTATGGTCACCACATCCAGTTTTGGGTTGTTTATTTTTTTTTTTTTTTGTTTTTTTTTTAACAGCCAATACAAACCAGAGAGACTTCTGGCAAACTGAAAGGGTTTACCATTCTTGTATTTATTTTTTTGGCACTTGTGCAAATACATCACCTTTATTTTTAAAGTAAACTTTACAAAGCAAAGTCAAGAAAAGTCTAAATGTTTTCTCTCAAGATGTCCTCTCATACAGGACATCTTTCTTAAAGCAGAAAAGGGAGGATTTTGGCTTCCTCTGCTGAAATTGTCTGAATTAAACTTATTCTCCTCTGCATTCTGATATAAGCCCCATACAGACCTCATCAACAAGCAGGCACTTGTTTCTACACTTATTTTTCCAGCTCACCTGAACCTAATTTCACTAGTTAGGAAGCATAGTGAGGGGTTCAGGAAGAGCAGGAATAGGGGAGGGAAGCCTTGAGCACTGCAGATACAAAGATAGGCATTTGCCAAATTTATTTAGTCCTTTATGTTAAGGATGCATAAGCAGGCAAAGTCCAAAGAATGGGGAGAAAGAAGTTCCTGTGACAATACTTAGTGTGCTGTACCCCATTTAGCTTCAATAACTGCTCTGATATCCACTTTCCCAGGACTGCAGAAACAAATGTGACATGGGTGGGACAATGCACCTCAAAAACTCCACAAACAGTGGCACCTCTGCCTAGTGTGACAATGCCATTTTAGGAGGGTTCAACTATCTTCCAGCAGTGGGCTGCAGACCTCTGAGAAAACAATTCCAGTGCAACACAGCCCTGTCAAGGCATGTCTGGATGGCTGGAGAACCAGAAATGTATCTGAGCCCACAGCATCGATATGATTTAAAACTTAATAACTTTCTGTTTCCAGAAATAAAGCAAAGTTGTTATTTAATGGCTGAAATACTGCCATTTTCTCCAAATGCCAGTAATAATTTAAATTCATGACTCCTGTATTATTCATGTGGTCCAATTTAATACGAACAGTATTTCTGGTGCTTGGTGTTTATGAAGAGTGTCTCTTTAGGGTATACCTTGCTTTATGTCAAACAGATGCTAGAAATAACTACCTGATGTTCTGATGCTGTGAACTGGGGATTAAAAATAGGGCTCATAATTTTCTAACCTGAACAAGGGAAAACGTAAGGATCTTTCCTTGACAAGACACCAATCTCATTTTTTCCCCCCTTCTTTTCATTTATCTCTACTGTTCCCTCTCTCTTCACTTAGAAATAATAGTTGCTACTGAGCATCATTTACAGACTCAAAGAAAAACCCTACTTTTTAAATTCCATTATTTGCTACTCTATCCCCTAGGCCTCTTCAAAGATAAAAAAACCCAACCATTGTAATTATTGCAAAGATGTTGAGAAGCAGTGGGACAACTGGATCAAGCCACCCAATTTCCCCTTCTGAGAACAAACCTGCAAATGCTCCTGAAAGTCAGGGTAAGGTAAATACACAATCTAGTAGGTGTGAAAGTAGCTTGCACAAGAAACACAAAATAAGATACATATTTATTTATTATGTATAAAGCTAATTACTTTTTGGAAAATAAAGAAGTAACGAAAACCACCTTGGGAGATTCACAGAATCACACAGAATTCCTTCATCTCTCTGGTGTTTTTTGTCTTAATAAAGTACTTTGGGATCACCTTCATACCTGTGGAGTTTTCATACCTGTGTTTTTCCCTGGACTACTACAAAGAAAGAGGAGCAGTTATTTCATTTTCAGTTACCAGCAAAACTCTCTAACTTGAATAAATACTTCATAACACAGTGCAGGATGTCCAACAGGAGTTCAGTACCCAGCAGTTCAAGGTAGTTGTCTTTGCCTTATGAATGTCTCAATGTCACCCTGAAAGAAAAGTTAAAACCTTAATTCAACTTATATTTAGCAAAGAAAATTAACAGATTAAGTTCAGAAATACTTCTTTATGTTATTTATGCTATCAGCCATACTATAAAGCAATTAGGTTCTGAGCAGGGTGTTAAAATCTGTACATTTATTTGTTCTTCCTTGATTTGGTTACTATCTATAAACATAATTATTATTAAGTGTTGTTCTTCTGTTTTCTGCTGACATAGGCTGTAATACATCAATTATTTGTCCTTTGACTGACTGAAATAGAGCACCAATACTAGGACGTGACTCTAAAACGAAACTGAGTAGGATGCAAAGGTTAAATCAGAATAAAACAATTAAAACCAAAGATTGACTCTTATCAACAACTTTACAATAGCAGGATCACCCACAACTGCATATTGTTTTTTCCTTTTTAAGGTGTCTTCCTTATTAAGAGAAAATTAATTATATTTCTACAGATTTTTGAAAGCAAAACTACTGAAAACAAATTAAGAGAAAGGTTATAAATTTGCCCAGGATGAAAACCAGGATAGGTTTCTGTTAGCTTGATTAGAATTTTCTCAGAAGATTTACTTTAAGAATAATTCAGAATTAGCATTTTCTATAGTGTATACCCATGCTAGGAAAAACTGAGATCCATAAACAACCCACAAACTGGCATTTCTTCACAAAAAACTCATTATAGATGTTTGGACTCAGCATCATTAAAGATAATCTGTGTATTATCTCTATTATACATATCAATTTCATAATATTTATAATTCATGCTGCCATGTTCTGTAAGCTTTTCACCATCCATTCCCAAACTAGAAGTCGAGTGATCATTAAATAAAAACAAACAAAAGCAAAAAAATAAATTCAAAATGAAACAAAATAAAAAAACTAACTAAAAAACCCCAAAAAACAATAAACCAACCAAAAAGGCCCACAAAACCTCACCACACAGACAACATTCATTTCTTTTTTGCTGTCACAGAAGAGGAATTAGTTTCCTTCACTCTAACAGTGTGTGAGATCAATTGAATTTTTTCTCCTGTAGCAGGACTAGAAAGCAGTAAAAGATACAGAATTTTAAAAATAAGGTCATAATTATCATGATGCATTTAATAAGAGCACCATAACATTTCCATCCTTATAGACAAGCATGCTTACATACAAATAGCCATGCAGATAATTCTGTGTGATAATACAGAGCAGCAGGGATATGAAGGGTGACCTGTAGGATGACATTGCAGCTCTGCATTAATAAGGAAGTATTGTGCCCAAAGCTATGAAAATAAATTAAGAATAATGCATTTAGATGGAGTGACAAAGTTTTACTTGATGTTTTTGCTTTATGGTATAAAATGCTTTTGACATTAGTCTTCACATCTTTGAATAAATCATCATTACCTATTGTCTATTTCTGGATATTATCACACTATCCATGAAATTTTTTCAGTTAGCTTTCTGCTTTGTCTCTGACAAAGAAGCCTTTCTTCCCCAAAACAAAAAAAAAATCCATTAAAAAGTTCTTGTTACTCGATTGATCTATTGTTCAAGTAAAATACTTGACAGCTTTTATCAAATCCACATTTCAATTTACTCCAAAACAGAAGTTAGCAGGCTGAGATTGCAGTGGGTAAACAAAATAAAAGACATATTAGAAAAGAAATGGGTTACAATATTTCTGGTAGCCATTTTTGCATAGAGAACAGTAAAAAGAGAAACCCAGAATTGTGTTACTAAAATTATTTATTGCAGGAACTCTGTAGTCTTTATAGGCTTTTATTTTATCATAATTTCACTGCATTTTTTTTTCACATTACAAATTCCTGTGGGGAAACACAAAAATTTTCCCTTGCAATCTACAGTACAAACTTGTGCATCTAGGTTAAAAAACTTTGTTTCCTCTCTTGAGGGTCTTTTTCATCATTAAACAAAAAAAAAACCAAAAAAAAAAAAACCCAAAAAAAACCAAGCCAAACCAAACCAAAAAACACCAAAAAACCTGTCAAAAACTTGGATAATCTAAATGAATTTACAATTGCTTCTATGAAATCTGAAGGGGCAGAAACTCATGCACAGGAAGTTCCACTTGAGCAAGAGGAACTTTTCCAGTGTGACCATGAATGCAGTTATGCCTTCAGATCAGGATTTTTGTTTTTTTTAATGAGTTTTTAAAATTTTTTTGTTGTGTTTGTCTGTTTTTTGTTTCTTTTTGTGTTTTGTATGTTTTGAGCTGCAGCTAAACCAGATTTAGGTGGTAAGAATATCAGATTACAGAGGGAGGAGGGAACCAAAGCAGAAATCCTCACTTTACAGTTCCAGAAGTGCAGCTATAGAGTAAGGAGAATATGCATCTCACACAGGAGGCTCAAATTAAAGCCATGCCTGG
Source organism: Zosterops lateralis (assembly GCF_965231275.1). NCBI lineage: Eukaryota > Metazoa > Chordata > Aves > Passeriformes > Zosteropidae > Zosterops > Zosterops lateralis. The sequence continues at coordinate 10,554,136 of NC_139765.1, forward strand.
AAACTGCAAAGCTACAAATTAACAAAATAAAAAAAGTAACAAACTGGATTTCAGTTCATCTGCATACAGCAAATCACTGATATTTCCACACTGTTCACAGAGAGGCCAGTCTCTGCTCCCTGTGTGATTCAAACTGAGATTCTGTGTTAAAATAAAGGATAACTTTGCTCAATCCTTCATGACAGATTCCCCTAAACCTAAACCTCCACTGAACTGGAGGTAGAAGGGCCCAAGTGAACAACACGTGTAAATTCTAACTCATCAAGAAGATCAGACAGTTCTGTGCTTGTCTGCTCATCTTCTCTGTAAAAAAATCAAAATTAAAAGCCCTCAAAATTACAATAAAAAACCTCACTGCAGCCTGTTGCCCAGGAGCTATTTTTGATTTCACAACAGGGAAATACAGAAATGCTTTCCTCAAACTCTGTTCTGAATAACAGCACCTATTCAATCAACAATGACAGCAATGATCAGAGGGAAGAGGGAAGAAAACTGCTGCTTATTTACTGAGGATCTTAAAAGCCTAGATGAGAAACTCAGCCAAATCCAAATACACCATAAACTCAGAGTATTTATCTGCCCTGTTTTCTAAACATGCTGTAGCTGAATACTCAGCTGAGATTAGAATCTTGTTTGGTTAAACCAATGGAAACAGATTCTGCTATGGACAGTCTTTCCCAATTCGCAAATAGCAAAATTCAGCTCCCTTTAAACTGGCTATAAACAGCAAAAGCTGTAACCAAAATAAACAACTCTCTAAACCCAAGTAAGCATCCCCTTGGGAGTTTGTGCTCTCTAACAACATCAATTTATTGAGATTGTATCAGGGCACCTCAGCCTGGGGCAAAAGCACTGAACATTCCCTCTCTCTGTGGAATAATTTCACAGGCTCCTGTTGTTCAGGGTAAAGCACTTTAGGAAACATCTTGTTTAATTTGGTTTATTGCAATGACAAATATTGCTCCAGCGCTTTTCTTGTTTGATAGTCATTGAAAAATTAATGACCAACACATCAGTAATCACTTATTGTGACTTGATGCATTACATAGGTTACCTTTTCTTTCTGAAAGGTAGGAATGCAATAAAACAGGACCATTTTTTCCCCCAAATACTTGGATATCCAAGATGTAACCTGTGTATACTTCGACAATTTACAGTGGAAAGTAAGTTCTATTCTATCATTGCCTCTGTAACACTGTGTTTGTAATATCTTATTTTCTGTCTAGAGGTATCTAAACTTTACATTCATATAAACTTTGAAATAATTATGCATGAAGACATTCAGATTAAAAAGGAACAACTAAATTTTAGGTTAAAGTAAAACTGAGATTTTATACCAGGCCATGTAAAGTTCCATTTCTAAATTCTCCCAGTTCTTTGAGATTAAAACTAGATGTAGCTTTTCATACTGTAACATTGATTACTATATTTATGCTGAGCTAATCTGTATTTATGAAAAATTAATCCCACATTAAAAATTAGAAATCATTAACAGGGCACAAGAGGGGAAGATTTCACAGACTTGGAAGCAAAACCATTTATTCCTCACATGTTCAGGCTATGAAAAAATACACAGCTGTAGGAGGGAAAAAAAAAAAAAAAAAAAAAAAAAAAAAAGACATTTTGGGATATTTTAAAGACCTCTAGCAAGGAGAAACAGGTAATACCCATTTGACCATGAAACAGTTATTTTGGCCTGCCAAAAGACAGGCTCCCCTCAGCAAAGAAGAGGAAAAGATTTCAGATCACACTTTAAAAACATCCTGGTAGGGCGTGGTATCAGCTAGGACAGAAGTGAACATCTAATAGGCATCACAGACTTACATAAGTACAATTAAAATTGTTTTCCCATTGTTTTCCCAGTGAACATCGAGGGTTCTGGGCAGCTCTGGACTCTAACAACATTCAGATACATGCTGCTAACTTTTTCCCACATCTTGTACACAACAGTTATTTAATCATTTTTAATGTTTGCTAACCTGCTAGAATGATAAAGAGGTCAATTAATTATGTCTTTATCTGAAGATGAAAAGTTACCTTCTGGTAAATAACAAAACTACATCATGGTTATCAAAACTACTGTGGCATTGTTATCCCTATAGCAAGAGAGAGAATATTTCCTGTAGAACAAGAACTTTTTTTCCCCTTGTAAGTAGTCTGACCCTACTTTAGCACAGAGGGTGGACTAGAGTATCTCCAATGTTCCTGGAGTTGAAGTATTCCAACCCTCACCATTTTGTGATTCTGCAACGTGCTGCAATTCTTTTGAGTGCCACAGACAAAATCAAAATGTGTAAATTTAATGTAACTTTTTTTATGAATACTTAAAACATAATCGCATCTTCTTTATGGGTCTTCTGCTGGCTTAGTCTCATTAAAATTCATTCTTCTGAACGTGCAGTGCAGAGAAAAGGCTGCTAACATGTCACAATAAACCAACTGTCTGAAACCCTGCAGAAGGAAAAAAAAAAGACGTAACATTTGCCTTGTACCTTGTAGTTTATGGGAGAAGATATCTAGGAGCAGCTGTAAAATAGTCATAAAATAAAATTGGAATTTATATCAAAATCACTCTTAATACCTTGGGGCTTTTCTATCTCTGCATAGTTTACCCTGAGAGATTTAGTGGTGGAGTTTTATGTTAACGGGCTGAAAGTTATAGTGGAGTTGTCACTAATGCTGCCTCTTTTTGGTGTCTCTGCCTATATATCAGTCTATTTATTTTTAAATAGCAAGATAGTAACCCCCAGAAGGTGCAATATGAAAATGGTATTGGCAACAGCTGAGCAGTTATAGATCTGTAAACCATCCTTAATGAAAGTGCTACTGAATGCAAGTATTTTTACATTTTGTTGTTGTTGTTTGTTTGTTCTACAATAAAGTGGTCTTTGGCTTTTTTTTTTTTTTTTAATGGGGGTCATGAGAGGCAGGATGAACCTGCACACCACCCTTCCCAACTTTCTCTGTCAAAAGATATTTCTTTAAAAGAAAAAAAAAACAAAACAAAACAAAACAAACAAAACAAACAAAACAAACAAAACAAAACAACAAAAAAACCCACAAAAAAAACAAACAAAAAAACCACCCCAAAAACCCAAAACAAAACAAAATCAAAACAAAAAATACCCAAAACACAAAAAAACCCCAAAACAAACCCCCAAAAAATCACAACAAGGCATCATGAGAAACTGCAAGAAAATTCCTACACATTGTGAATGAATGATTAAGCTTTTGCTGTATGATGGTGTCTGGGGCAGTAGTGAAAACAGTTACTATAAAGACATTTGAAAAAGATAATGTTGACCCGAAGTCCTCTTGTAAGATAAGGAAGATATGTATGTGTATGCATATGTGATAAGAAAAGTGCAAGAAACAGGTTTATCAAAGTTGAAGGACTCACATAAACAACTCAGAAAATTTATGGTAAATGCAAGCATCTTACTCTATGTCCTGCCTCATGAGGAATAATAGCCCTAATGTTTTACAGCTGGGGAATAAAAAAAGATTCCACATAAAATGTAAAGTTCATTTGACATCAAAACTGTGAGATATTTACTTTCACATTCAGATATGATGCTTCCCAGTGCCTGCTGAAGTTTCAGAAGAAAAGTTTGTATTTACTGTCTTGTCAGCTGAGTCTCAAGTCTAGCCTCAATATTTATCAAGCTCAGCCTTTATCTTTTCTCTGTAAGCTTGTAAAAATGTGTCATTACAGTACTCAGTTAAGGTTCCTGTTCCCAGATGCTCTAGTATTCCAACCCAGACATCTGTACAGTTAAATTTCAGTTAAGGAGATTCTCAGGAATAAAATAAATATGAACTGGCACAGCCAAAGTACAGTCTGAAATTATTTCTTATTTGTAAAACAAAACGAAGTGCAAATGTTGAATGTATTTCCATTTCTTTGATTACTACTTTGTATAGTGATGCATAACACAGATCAGTGGAGGAGACTGAAATGAAGTAAGGAACAAAAGAAAAAAAAAAAAAACAATTACCCACAGTTGTTTACAGTATGATTACAAAGGGAATTGTCAGGCATCTTTTGATTAGAAAGACAAGATAAAAAGAACCTCATTTCAGCTTCATGAACATTAGAAATAGAGAATTCTGCAAAGCTTACAAACAGATAATGAGCTACCAAGTCCCAACAACTGACTTGCTCCAGAGCAGTGCTGCTGCTGCTCCCTCCATGTGAAAAGAGGCCACTCAAGTGTGCGCCAACATGTGTTAGTCCAGACCAAGGTGACCACTCTGGTCTCAGTGAGACTCACACGTGTTAAATTTCTGCACAGGTCCAGCGTAGTATAAGCCCCACAAGGGTTTGACACACTCTAAGGGTGTCTGTTACAGTTCTGGTTTCTTTTTCTCTGCTGAGGTTCAGGATGAATAATACACGGGAAATATGGGGTTTCATGTTCAGACTTGGATGTTTATTATTTCTTATCTATTTACAGTCTCACGAGCTGTGAGCTCTAACTAGCAAGTTAGAAAATAAAGGTAAAATGGAAGGAAAATGAAGGTAAAACGCTTCCTATCTCTACCAGGTCTTTTCAAGGACAACCTGTCCAATTATGAATTTTTTTTTTTTCAACCCAAAAAGTAACTACTTGAAGTCTTCAATGTGGACTTTACCACCAGTCACAATAAACCACCTAAGCCCACGAAGAAGAAGGAAGAAGAAGGTGAAGAAGAAAGATTCAAAATCCTCCATCTTGACCCACATGTACTACTATATACTAAAACCCCAAAATCTAAGTTTCTAGACTTGCAAGAGGTGTCCAGCAACCTCCCAGAAATGGCTTATGAATAATTAGTGAGATGGCTGATTGGGTGTGCTTTGAAAAGCAAAAAGGTTTTAATTAAAGAGAAAATAACAAACTATACAAAACAAAAAAGCAAAAGCCACGCACAGTGCAGGGAAGCCCATTACACCTGCTAAGACACCTCAAAAAGAGACTTTGTGCTCCTCCTTAAGTATACAACAATCAAGGAGGGTTTTTTTGGTGAGCTGCCCAACAGAAACAGCTACAGGTTTTGAGGTACATTCCAAAGATCCAACAGGTGCCTTTGCGTTGACACTGGGCCAATTACAATGAGGGAAGCACAGAGGTTTCTTTTCCTTTAAAAGTCCTGGGGTGTAACCAAAGCTCTTTTCCTAACATAGAAACATTGACTTGGGTGTGGGGATGCAATACAACACATGCTGACATTAGAAATTTGAGGACTGCCTGCTGCTGGCTCCTAGACTATAACTCTTCTGTTTCCTGGACATTTACTTTCACAAGCCTGGCAAAACTTGCATCTAATTCTTCCTCTTTATTTCCTGTCTCACCTTTAAAACTCTATCTATGGCCACTTAAGATACAGTGCAATGGCTCTGCTCACAACAGGGCATGCTAAGGCATGAAGATTCACTTTGTTGGTGTACCAGTTCTACTTGAGAAAAGTGCAAGTAATTAAAGAACTTCTGGATTTTTTTTTTTTTCTTTTTTTCAAAGTATTTCCTGCTAGGGGAAAGAGAAAGAAGTAGAGAAGGGAGCTACAACAGCAGCTGGAAGCAAAGTGCAAATGTTTGCTGCCACACCTTGCACCACCACTGAGAATCCTAGAATGATTTGGGTTGGAAGGGGCCTTAAATACCATCTGCTTCTAGCTCCCAGCAATGGGGCAGGGACACCTCCCATCAGACCAGGTTGCTCAGAGCCCCATCCAAACTGGCCTTGAAAGATCTGAATTACTGTTGTAGCCAACAGTGGTGGGAAAAACAGCTCATCTTGTGTCATGCACAGCCATGCAAAATCTCACAGTCTTTTTAGTTTTGATAGTTTTAGTTTTAGTCTGCAGCAATATCTAGAGCAGTGGGCATTGCTGCTGTAGAAAATGTTTTAGAAGCCCAAAGAGACAGTAATTAGGCTGATATAAGTCTTTATCAGGGGGAGCCATAATCAAATATTTTCCTATAGTGGGCCTCGCTTAGGGTCTTCAAATACTGTCTGAAATGATGACAGAGCTACAGGCAGTTTAAGAAATAAAGCAAGAACAAAATCTGCACAGCTTTCTTTGCAAGAGATTAATTTCCACTGGGAGTAGAAAGGCTGGGTTTGAGTTATCCTAATCCTCTTGAGCCACTACATGCCTTTAATGAAGTGTGGACAAAGCCAGACAGTGCTTAAAAAGCCAAAGAAAAGACTTTGTAAAACAGTTTCAAGCCCACAGAGGATGGCACACTTCTTGTTAGAGCAAATAGGTTTAAAAACTCAGAAAAATTAATCAAATCTAAATGGGATTTATATTTGCCATGAGCAAAAAGTCTAATGACTTTGGCTTGGCAACATGGTGACCAAGGCTAACCTTAGCTAGGATTCAATGAAGCTTAATAATCTAGGATTTGCAACTATTTGATTATCTTGTGACCAAAGCCAGCCACGTAATATATTCCTAGGGAAGTGTGGATGTAAATGTATTTGGTACCAGTTGACTGTTACCACCTATGTATGACACCACCTGGAAGCAGGTTGACAGCTTTAAAAAAATAATAAAAACCCCCAAAATTCAATAAAAGGAAGAAAAGCTAGTAAGTAAGAAAAGCTGGTCTCAGCATGTGCACTAAACAATGCAAAAGTTTTGTTTAAAAACTCCCTGATCACTTTACTGTGAGCTAACTCTATATGAAAATATGTTGGGGGTTGGAGCTAGAGTAATAACTTATTGCAGCAGGAGGTTTTTGTTTGTTTCAGAACAAGCAGATTGTGTAAGGTAAAAACATAATGGCACCAGCCTCATTTTAGGACTAAAACATCAAGGAAAAATTAGGCATCATCCTAAAAACAGTGAAAAAATCTTGAGCTGGGATCAGAGTGCCCAGTGTCTCAGAGACATGGAGAAGGAACCCACAACAGAATTTACATTAGTATTTGGGCCAGGTATACCACAGCCAGTGCAGAGACCTCCCACAAACTTTTAGACCTTGTAAGTAATTAGGCATCAAAATGCACACTAGTAGAAAAACATGTATTTCCTCTCCAGGACTAAGCTGCTTTTCCCCTTGCTCCCACTCCACCAGAGGGGTGAGACAAAGGAAGTTGTGCTCAAGCTGGGTTGAACCTCATTCCTCAAGAAATCAGTGAGGCCATTCAGAGACCACAGAATGTCAGAAAGCTCTACAGACTGTCCATAAACCTGAAAATCTCCTTCGAATATGTTGTTACAAACCAAGTTCATCTGCAAGTAATTCAATTTAGTTATTTGCAAACAGCACAGAAGTGCTTTGCACAGTGTCAGGTGTCTGAGGCCTATCACAAAAGCAATCAGATCACTCTGGAGACCAGCTGTGCATCAAGTAGATTGCTTTTATCTAAGTGATAAAAACCTTGTAGACTGTGAACAATGTGGGGCATAAAATGTAATATTTTTAATGAGCAACATAAAAGATGAATGGAACGAGCACAAGAAACGGCAATTTAGTCAGAAGATGGGGAAAAAGAGCCTCCAGAACTTGGCATTTTATAGCAAGTGGGGTTTGCAGTAAGCAGAATTTACAGGGGGAAACAGTATTTTTCTCTTCTAATTAATACAGTTGGGGTACCTTGCAAACCAATCACAAGTGTTCAAGCATTGGCTGACTGAATCTAAAGAACAAGTATTAATATGTTTTGGACCTGTTTCAGATCCAAGATAAGTTGTTGAAACTCCATTAATTTCAGTGAAGATGCAAAACTGGCCTTTTTACTGTAATCTTCTACATCAACATGAAAGAGAAAGCATAAACCATTAAGCATTAAACTGCCTTTCTATTTTATTTCTTTTATGAGGCTCCTAGCAGGACATTAACAGCAGATTACACCTTTTGTGAGCCATCTAACAGGATATTAATGACAGAAGGGTGCCCAATAAATAAAATGATTGTTATTACTACTATTTATAGTTGGGCTTGTCAGTACCAAGCAATAAAACTTTAACATTTGGAAAGTCAGGAGCAACTCCAGCACTCTGCATTTCCAACCATCCTCTCCAAAAACATTCTTTTTTTAGGCCCAACTTGAACACAACTAAAGTTTCATTTCAGTACCTCAATTTATTTTTAATTTCGGGTGCTCAAGATGCACAGGAGGGATCTGAAGGTTGCAGTGACAGCCAATGCAGGCACAGCCTAGTCCAGAATACCTACATGTGGGAAGAAAATAACCTGGAGTTTCAATTTATTCTGACAGAGGTACACCTGGATGCAGACTTGGAAAACATGTGTACAAGTATTTCATGCCCCTCTCAACACTCCTTTTTCATCTATGGTGCCTTTCTATATTTTGTTGTGCTTTCTTATCACTCCTTACATACCATTAGATCATTTCAGTATGTCTTGCTTATAGACAATTACAAGCATTTTTTTAGTTCATTGCAAAAAGAAAGCCAACTGTAAATTTGGAATAAAAGTTTGTTTTTTTCTAGAACATCCTACTCAATAATAAAAGCTCTAGCCAGTAAAAACTCAGTCATTTCCAGGAAAGAGGGTTCTATACCTGAAACTAAAGTACAAGTAGTTATACACTCATATACACACAGACACACCCTTTTAAGTGTTTCAGCTTTCTAGAATCCATCTACTGGTCTGGGTTGTGGGGAAAAAGAAAAAAAAACCAACAACTTTTAAAAAATTTTCTCCTTGTCCCCAATTTTCACTTTCTTCTATATTCAAGGTAAAAAACGTCCTCAAGCTTCACAGTGCTCTACCAACATTTACATCTGAGTAATCTTACTGGATTTACAGAGACTGCACAGGAACAAAAGATCATTTGCCTGCAGAAACATCAACATTTATCTTGGTTTCAAATTTCTGAAAAGCACATATTAGTCCTAATATATCATTATTGTGTCCCTAGTCTACTCCTACACCTTGCTAAACTTCTTGCTATGGGAAGACAAACTCATACATTTCTGACCTGGAAAACCTTTTCATTTAATGCATTTTAAAAGCCCAGAAAGGACTCAAGGTAAAACATTTCAACAACATACCACACTTACATATAATTTCTTTTAAGACACAGATATTAAAAAGCTTAAAAGTTTAATGTGTGTTCCCAGTTCAAACTGTATCTTGAGTATTTATTATTACTTGAACTCCCTTTCCTTTTCCTCTTACTCCCTTTTTATAGCTTATTGTCTTATTTTTCTTTGCCCCTTCCATACCCAGAGTAAATTTTCTGTCTAACAAGTTAGGGAAATATTGGAGGCCTGATTTCTTCCCATGACAGTTGTTTTAGTAGGTCTTTAAAAAATCTGGGATTAGTCCTAATAAAGTACACTAACCTCTGAGCTCTTTGAGAGCAAGCCCTACTCACCCATAGCAGAGCAGCAAAGTCAATTTTCCAAGAACTCTCTTAGATCAGTTTTCCCACTGCAGACAAATTTATTTTTAAGAAAATAGCTCAACTTTCCATATACAACTGCTTCTTGGCTGCCAGACAGATTATTTAAAAAAAATAAATAAAATACAATTATCCTAAGAATGGCTTGGTTTTTTGTTTCCGTTGCCCTTCCCACCTTTTTCTTTTCCCTTTTGTATTTTATTCAGTTATTCTTCAGTGTACTTGCTTCTATGGATACCTTCCTTTATAAAGATGCAGAGAGCCAAATGTTCTGACTCATGGTTTAGAACAGCAAAAATACTTGATGACTTTCACTTGGTGTTTACTACAGACAGAAGGACATATAACAGCCCTGCCAAATACTTTCTTGTTTTGTTCTTTCTACCTTAAGGGCTTGTGCTCATGTTCTGTCTCTCTCTGTATAAACTGTGTCATAGAAGCAGATAGAAGCAAACAGAAGCAGAGTTTTTGATCCAAATTACTTCTAAAAGACTTCATTGGCTTCAACAAACTAAAAAGGTGGAAGAGGCAATGAAGAGAGGTTATATTTTCTACATACAGTATCCATATATGTGCCCTCCCCTCTGGATGAAGTGTGCCAGAGGATCTAGTCCTGGAGCATGAAGCCTTTCCAGAAAATTCCCTTCTACTAAAGCAGTAGTGTTTTCCTGCACCTGCACTTGCAAAAGAGTGGAGAACTTTGGAATGGGATGCACTTCTAAAATCTCTGGCTCTTGGGCACAGAACACTAATCCAGGACATGTAGGTGCATTGTTGGATGATGTGTTTCCACAGGTTAGATAGATAGAAGTGAGAGCCTGCACCTGCAGGGGGACCAGGTTTTCAAACATTTTTAACTAGAAAGTGATTATTGTCATTGATCATCAACAAACACAAACCTCTGCCATGCTGGAAAGCTGACAGAGAAGTTCTGTGCTAGAGTTGGTGCAGACAGACTCTGGAAAACATGAAGAAAAAGGCAGGAGGAAAGGGGGATGAGCTTTTGAGGCATACAGTTGTTTTGGTTTGAAAGACAGATGTCTGCTAGGGAGGGCAGGGTCTCCCTCAGAATGGAGAATTCAAATCCCCTCCCTCCAAATTAAAAGGAAAGAAAAAAGAAAATTTAAGGGGCTTTCAGGCAGAGCTATGAGGATAGGAATAACAGTTCTTTACTAATATGTATAACAAGGCAAACAAACAACAACAGCAGCAGCATTATTAATAATAAACAGAACCAGGAACCTCGAGGGGCTTTGTTTCCCTGTAGGACTCTAAGAGAATCAAGCTGGAAGGGTGGAAAATGCCAGGTTTACCTTCCCCCAAAACTCCCAACTTTTGGCCACCTCTTTGTTTTGGTCAAGCACCCATAAGTACCCACCCAGTAGTTATTCTCCTAGCAACTTATGGGGAAAAATTCTATGAGTAAAAAAGAAACAAATCCAACCCCCAACAACAAGTTAATAATCCTGATGGCTGCTCGTGCCTGTGGCTGCAAAGGAGCAGGAGGGGACACAGGAGGCAGGCACTGGTGTCCCAGAACACATCCATCATGCACAGCTCTGGTGTCCCATCTCTAATCTGCACACAGTGTTTGTGACTGTGCCCATCTATGGCCTCTGCACTCCCTGGATCTAGAACACAGAGCTGGCCTGGATGTGTTTTGGATGGCAACCAGCCCAGAGACCACTGGAGGTGCAGCTGCAAGACCTCCCTGAGTCACTGACCTTGGCAGACCTACCAGCATTCATCTATTAAGCCACAAATTATTAAGAATCACAGCTTCCAGAATCTGATGCTGTCCAGAAATGTTTGTGCTGCTTCTGCATGTCTTGTCAGGTCATAGTGCGAATCCCATACCCAAAATAGAAAATCTACCACTGACAGCCCACATTTTGACTGATTTACTGGTCTCAAAGATGCTGCAAATATGTGTCAAAAAACTATCAAAGCACAGTTGTGTCTGTTTTCCTGGTGGCAGACTGCACCTCCCAGCTACGGTCTTCAAGCATTAGGAAGCAGATGAAATGTAGCTGTTTTTCACAGCAATCTGAGGATTATAGACACAGAGATAAACATAGTGATGGTTTTGCATGCATTTATGGTTTTATAATCCCTTTGTTGTGTTCAAGATGAAGTTTTCCATTAGTTTTCTCTTGCCTTGCAATCCTGACAGCCAAACTATGGCAACCTGCTGATGTAGGGGGACAACTATGGACAGTGAAAAGCAATAGGTGTCTATCTCTTACCTATGACTTCCACTGCAGTGGAAGGTGGGGCATAGGGCAAGCAACCCTATTGGGAAAGGGTTTTCCCTGTTTTTTTTCCCCAAGGAAAAGGTAGGCCATCTCATAAAATACACTGGCTGAACCCAAATAAGCACACAATCAGATGCAGGCTTGTTTATGCAGGGTATCTGACACTAGTCTTGCCCTGAGCTACAGGTCAGCAGCCATGGCCTCAAGGTTCCTGCACCAAAGCTTTGGTTTAAAGCCACCAGTTTTCCTCATGGAGGATCATGTGAACACAATAAATATCAACTCTAGCAGATTGCTGAGTCAGATTGGGTTTTTTTGTTGTTGTTGTTGTTTTTTTTTTGTTTTTTTTTTTTTTTTTTTACTTTTGCTGTCAAATTACAGAATTCTACCCACGATGTAGAGACTATCAGATGCTGCCATCTTACATAGCAGAACAACATAACCAAAAAATTATTGTTGGGAAACCATCTAAATCACTGAGGATAGAGATATAATAAAAGTCTCAGCTTAACTGAGAGTCCCAGAAGCTGCCCTCATTTCATTAAAGCACTGCTGGGCCAGCTTTGAGAGAAAACAGTGATGGTAAACTTCTGCCATCCCCAAATGTTAGCTGTGAAGCTGTTGTGAAACAACACTTATTTACAGGCTGCACAAATGCTCCAAGACAATCCTACACTGAAAACCAGCTGCTGGGTAAACACCAGCCAGAAGAGGACTGTTCCTCAGTTTTCACATTTCCTCAGAGTCATTCCTGGGAGAGCATCCTTCTAGTGACAGAAATCTCAGCACAGCCTCATCCTACCAGAACAGGCTCACCTGAAATTGATATTTCTTTCTGTAAGTTCAGCTCCCAAAGCCTCTCAACACAAATAGCTCCTCTTACTCTGCTTATTTAATGAACCCATTCACAGTCACAACTTTGGGCTTGTTTTCTTAGCTCCTCTGTTTGGGAAAAAAAATATCAGGGGCAAGGAAACTAGTACTTTCTTTTTGTGAAATTTCACAGCTTTGACTTTGAACATTGGGTTTAAAAAAGAAAAAATCAAACCAAACCAAAAACAAAACAAACAAACAACAAAAAAAACCCAACCCCAAAAACAATCAAACAAAAAACCCAACAGAACCGCCCCCCCCCCGAAAACCAAAGAAGCAAAAAAATCGATCAGCATTCTTAAAGTGAATTCAAATCTTGGAGGTGCTTTGAGGTTTAGTCAAGGAAAGTAGCTTCTTCTCATTCCTATTGTACTACTTTTAGTCACTAATCTGAAAAAAATCCTTATAACAAGCATGGTAAACCACTTTAAGGAAATATTTAAAAATATGAGATGTTTTTATAAAATATTTTTATAAAATGTTTATATAAAATACTAAAAATATCCAAAACAGCTATTTTGGAGACCTTATTTTCAGATATCTCGAGTTGGGCATAAAAAAAAAGAAGGGCTCTGCTGAGCCAGCTTCAGACAACTACTTCCTGCTCTGATCTGGTTGTCTAGACTTCCTTCAGTCAAGTGAAAGAAACAGACAGTTTAGGGTTGGAATCCTGGCATGTAAATGTAAACACGGTCTTGTGTTCAGTGAGCACAGAGAGAATCCAATCTCTGCCTCCACCACAGGGAAAGACAAAGATAATTCAGGCAAGATGAATCTAACACTTGCAAAGGATATTTTCTTCCAGTTCACACAGATCCACATGAAATATTCAAATGTGCAGCATTTTTATAAAGGCCTTAGAGTATTTCAGTCTAGAAATTGCCACAAAATAAAGCACTTAAAAAGATGTAATCAACTGATATTTTTGAAAGGTGTTGGTTCAGCTTTAGAGTGTAATATACAGTGGACCCTTCCTGATTTAGGCACAGAACAGACTTTTCCTTCTTGAAGTTCAAACTATTCAGGTGGTTTGGTTATTTCATTCATTTTCAACTGTGCTGTAGTTGGCTGGATGCTCACTTGTAGTGAGGGCTCAATTCAGTACTTTTCTGCAACTGTGAGTGGTCAGAAGGAATTTAAAATTTGAATTTTATTGTACATCCAATTAACATCATAGAAGATGCTCACAAGACCCAGTCTAGAAAATCTTGAAAAACTTGAAACACCTGTGTTTTTAAAATATTTTGGTTTTTAATACTTTTATTTCTTAGAAAAAACTCCTTGCAAGTTGTTTTGAAGTTCAAAATTATCAAAAATTGAATGAAATGATGGCTAATTTCCCCTAATATATTTATTTAGATGGTCAGTTTCATGCTCTCTTATTTTCTTCCATAGAGATCTGGTAATCATTTATATGAAAATTATAGAGATGAACTAAGAATTTATTCTTTGATACTTCCATAGTTCCTAAACTTCCCCAAAAACTGTGCAAAAAACTGAAATCAGACTCTAAAAAAGAATCACTCCCTTGCATAACTGATTCCTGACCTTTGTTTAGTCAGTGTTTAGAGGTTTTGAATAAAGTTGGTATTTGTTCCTGACACAAACTTCCCTCTCCAAACTTGTGATGATCTCAGCTTCTCAAAATTCCTTGTAAGTTTTCACCAAAGAAATTAATATGCACAAATACCCTTTAACTAATTTCTGCTACCTCATTTAAAGCATCCGTATCTACAGAATATGAAAAGTTAAAATGAATTATTAAATTCTATAGTAAAACCACTTAACTGCATCCTGCATGTGTCACAAATATGTGGATTTAAGTAAGGGAAGTCACAATGGATGTGTCCACTCTTCTGGAAATGGAATAAAAACAATCAGCCATGCTGCTGGCAGCTGCAGGGACATATTCACAGTACTTTAAATTGACAGAAGTATTTCCCCTCACTTGATCTTGCTATTCTTTTTCACAGTGCAAAAGTGCAGTGAAATATATTTAAATAATTTCCAAGAAGTCTCATAAACATCAACATCATCTGTCTTCTCCAAGCGATGCAAGAAACAGCACATACTCCACAAAATTGACCTTGGAGCAGAATATTCTCTTTTTGTGATGTTCACCTCAAACATCCTGTGTTCTGAAGGTATTAATTTTGCAAACTAAAACCTGCATTGAAAACATTAAAAACATTTAAATTGCATTAAAAAACATTCTCAAGCCAGGCAAGTGTGGACTTCCCCCTTCCTTAAGAACAAGAAGTCATTGAGAAAGTCTGGTGAACACTGAGCCCAGGACCCGAGCCTGAGAAAGGTCAAGTCTGTTCTAAATGCAGAGCCAGTGATGTTCCAAAAGAGTTCAAAAATCCACATCCTCTGCTCTCCCACTCCCAATATAAACGCTGAATTATTTAGATAAGCTTTCTGGGACAAAGGTTAATGAGCCTTTAGGTCAAAACCCAATAGTAATCAGCATTATCAAATCAAACAGCTATTCTTTTTGTCATGCTCCCCACTTTTTTCCGCCAGGAAAGAAAAAAAAAAGTTGTTAATCCAAATTGGAAACAAGCAAAACAAAACAACAAAAAATCCTTTCCCAAGAATTTTTTCTAAACCTGAATGCTTTATCCACACTGAATACTCTCTTTATAATCACAGACCTTTTTGTCAGATACATTTCTGACTTATTTTTCCTAACAGTAATCAAGATGTTAGTTTGTTATCTACTCAGGAGAGACACAATCTTTCATGCCTCAAAAAAGAGCTGCGCAACTAAAATGAAAAGATGGTGCTTGTAATGAAATAGCCATGATTAAAACACATGGAGAAAATAAATTGTGTACTTGTAAGTCTGAAATTAAGCAGCAGAACAATATCTACAAGAGTTCAGGATTGCAGGCAGAAAGTGACTAATGACCAGCACAATTAACAAAAACATTTTTCACCGCACTTAGGTAGTTGTCCAGATTTGCTGAGATAATTTGTTAAATGCCTGCATCGCAAACACAACTGTTTTCAGTTGTCTCCTACTGCTCTGCAGCATTAAATTATACTACAGGGAATGGGACAGCACAAGATTTAATAAAAGAGCCTGGGAGTCTTAGGCAGACATGAATTTCCCTGCTCAGTTCACAGTGACAAGGAAACATCACCCAGGAAAAGCTTTCTATGGAACTGCAGGGGCAATAATCCTGGGATAAATCCAGACGGGACTGTGTTAACACCATGAGTTTGGAACCCAGACTGGATTAGGCAAGCTGGCTGCTAGCACAGGACACTGGGTCATACCTTACACCTGGAGATAGTCCTGGGGAGAAAAGTCTGAAATCTTCTGCTTAGGCTCCTCTAACAGGCAGAAGAGGCAGCACTACTACTGGCCCCAAATCTCCAGTTACAAAATCCTGTCCTCGTTCCTTATAAAGGTTTTCCATTTTGGTTCATGTTTTTCCAGGTATTTGACTTTTTGGTTTTTTAGTGCCTTCTTCACAGTTGAAATAATAAGAGAAAGGGAAAAAACAAACAAACCAAACCAAAAACAGCGATGAAAACATTTTAATGGAGGCTGTGAAGCTGCCATGCTATCAAAGAGAGATTTAAATTCAGCTATAAAGAGCAAAGACCTCCACTTCAGAAGGAGTTTTGCTCCCATGCAACTTCCTACAGATCTGAATTGTAGTTCCCTCTCTTCCAAAATGTGTTCAACTTGACCCTGCACAGCTGGTTTTGTGATTGTTAATCTAAGAGTATTTTATAATTCATACAAGTAGATAACTTGATATCTGTAGAAGACACTTGTCTATTCTTCTTCCTCTTGCCACTGTTCTATTAACAAATGCTATTACTTTCCAAATTGACAAATATATTCAGAGATGCATTAACATCTCCAAATTGTTTTATAAACTACACCAGGCATTTTGCCTGTTCCTTAGATGGATTATATTTGCTGCTTCAATCTTTTGTTCTTATCATTGTGTGCCAGAAAAATGTGTGTAAAGGCTGCTCATGACATATAAGTTAAAAACCCCCCTAAACTATGAAACTTTTGGATATTTTATAAAAAGCTAAAGAAACTAATTGTGATTTCACATGATAATTTAGTAAAAACTCCATTGTTACTGCAATGCCAAAATTTATGTGGAACCAGCATCCAATCCTAAACATCTCTAACTCTTCTAAAGACAAAAGTTCAGGAAATATCACACTGCTGGAAAGGCACAACAGATTTTCTTATGTATTTTAATAGCAACCTTTGGGATTAGAAGCGCTGAAGTATCAAACATTAAAATACTTTCTTTGCCTCCTTTGCATCTTCCGATCAACTCTCATCCACGAATTGTAAAGTCTCATGGAGGCATTGTAATTAACATGCTTCCTTCCTTGCTGGAACCATGCTGATTTTGTAAAGGGAAGTGAAAGGCATTCTTCCACTTACAATCGAATGTAAATTGTATAATTTATTAATTATTTCAGTAGCACTTGATATTTATTTTAATTAATCTTTAAGTCAGACATTAACACTGGGGAGTAACAGCAGGACATCAGAAGCAGCAAAAGGGTTTTTTCTTTTCCTTGAGTGCATTTTTGATGAAAAAAAAATAGATAATGCACTTTTTAAAAAAAAAGTATGAAAATTAAAGTTTGATGAAATTAAACCATGTACAATGGATATTTCCAAACAAGATAGAAAGCTTTTGAATGGGATATGTATAAGAGCAGGCCATGGGAATTCCTGCTGGAGATAAATCAGCAATCCCTCCATCCTCCCTCCATCTCATGAAAGTGACAGCAACAAGCCCTTGTCTCTCCCAGGAATTCGTAGCTGAAACACAAAGCAACTTTTTCCACGACACTAATAAGTTGAAGTGGCAATAGGAATGCACTTTTTTTTTCCCCCCACTTTTGGCTTTGTTTGTTTTTAAATTAGCAAGCATTTTTTTCTAGTCAAGCTGAGCTGCAACATCCTGACATTCTGCTGGATCTCTTATTGAAACTGAAAAATGGGAATGACTTTGGCCCCTTAAAACACTGAGTACAAGATGTTTAATTTTTAACCCATTTTTTACCTAAGCATTATTCCTTACTGAGCTGATACAGGATTTACATGAATACAGCCCATACTAACTGCTTTGTTTCTCTGCATTTGTCCTCTACAGATCCCAGATATGTATCAACACAAATATAATTTCTGGGAAAACACAGGCCCTCTTTTATTAAGAAAAATAAAATCAGAATCAGATTAAAATAGTAGACAGATCTAAAAATAGCGTGGGTTTCAATGTTTTTTCGTTTTTCTAAGATGATAACAAATCTGCTTAAAACTTTTGCCCCCTAAATAAATCACTCAGTGTGCCATTTTTCTTCATCCATCCAATTGCACTGGAATAGGAAGAAGAAGAGAAAAAGAAAAGCAATTTTGGCATGACTTTTGTGTCGGGGTCATTCGGGAACACATTTGGTCCATAGGATGGGCAGTATTAGCTCTGTGCTGGCTTGGAACTCCAGTTCTCAGGAAGGGTGCACCCTTCTCAGCTCATCAGTTTCTCATCCTCCTGACACCATTTCTTTCCCTGTGCCCACACACTGTTATGCCCAGCTCCAGAAGCAAGGCAGACATTGAGTTTTTTATCCTGCTTTACTCAGAATTGCATCAGGCAGCTACTCTCTGGAAGAAAGTTCTACTGTATGCTGCCAAACTGTAAAAAAAAAAAAAAAAAAAAAGCCCAAACAGATAAAAGGAAGAGCCACAACTCATACCCCTCGCAATCTCAAGACTGTTTCACTTCAGAAAAAAATCATGTCATTCCACCTGTTTTAAGTGACTCAAATCTGCACTGAACAAGATAGTTCTTGGGTTTTTAGGCAGGAATTACTTCTCAGCATTTTACATGGCTTCAGATACTAAATATTCTCATGGCTCACACACTAAGTATTTTCATGCTCACACAGGTCCACCCTCCAAAAACCTTTCTCCACCAAAGAAACACATAATCCAAGAATAAATACTTGACTGTAGTGTAAAAAAAGATGAGAAAATTTGCATGCTAAAGTAGCCAGAGATGTGCTCGAGCTTCATGGAGGTTGCTCTCCAAATCCCATCCTTCTTTTGCTAATCAATTCACAGAGAAATGCAGTGGGGAAAGCAGCTGCTCTTTCAAGGTCACAGTCCAGATAAGAAGTCCCAGGGCAGAAACAACATAACTTTCCTTCTCATAATTGTTTTCTGAATCTGTCTGGTCACTCTGAGTTCATGCCATCATTTCCCTTTTTTATATGCCCTGCTGCTTTGCACATTTCAGTGAATCTTCACACACAATATCAAGTACAGACAATATAATGGGAATTAAAGCCCTTTGAAAGCCTATGACACAAATTCAATTAGCAGTATCAAGAATCCAGTAGTTAGCAGCAAGTCCAAAAAACATAATAGGATTACTTGGGGGGTTTAGTGATGAATCAAGTCCTACCCAAATATCTTCTTTTTTGTCTTTCTCCTCCTCCAGAAGTGAGCATATAGACACTGCTCTTCAAAATATTGTCCAGAATGACACTTTTGGTTATTATTTTAAAGATCTACTTCACCTCAAAGTCCATGAGCATTGTAATATGTATCATGAGCGGCCAAGGAATTTTGGTTCAGTGTCTACAGTTTAAAATACACAAAGCTCATCTTTATTAACAGAATATATATTAGCTACTTGTTGCCACTAACATTCAGGACTAACATTCTCTACCCAGAAACATGGGGGAATGGGGGAATAAAATTCAGTACTCTGCCACTGCACAATAGAGGTCCTTCCAAGGCAGAATTACGACTCTCAGCCTTAAAAGCAATCAGTTCCAGGCACATAACTACAGAGCAGTGGAGCCCCCCACCAAACTGATCCATCCCAGAAGAAATGGAGAGCTACAGCGTGAGAGAAGCAAATTTTAAATATCTGCTCCAGGAATTAGCTCAAACCAAACCACATCCAGCAGAGACCTGCTCTGAACTATGAGAAAGCCCATAGCCAGGCATTTATCTAGAACATATTAGATTATTATTTTAGGTTATAGAGAAGTCAAGATTAGATTTAGAGAAGTCAACTTTTCCACCTCCTTTTTGCTCTGGCTTCAGCAAAACCGTTTTGGAGCTCTTTATTGCCTGCACCACATTAGGAAGTTGGTTATGTATGAACTATATTCATCTGAGGATGTGCTTGCTGTGTCTAGGAAATTTCCCGGGGGGCAGGTGGGAGTGCACACACCTATTTGGTACACAGGAAAGTCAGTCATCTTCTGCTAGAAATCTCCTTGTAGCATTGATGCACTCAAGAAAAAAAATCAGCTCTTTGGCTGGAAAAAATTCATGAAGCTCTGCAGTGTTAGCACACTAAAAGGGGCAAAAAGCTTTGATGTAATTATTACCAGTAGGTGGTATGCATTAACTATTATTTTCAAGCCAGCAGGTTATTCAGCAGCTTTAGAAACAATAAAACCCTCAAGACTTGAGGGGGAAAAAAAATTAAAAATCATTAACCAATCTTACGCATTCACAATAAATTGCAATTATAAGCAGGCATTCATGCTGGGAATAATTAGCAGCATACCTCAACATTATTGAATGTCAATGAAGTCAAGAATACTCTTCATGAAAGAACAATACAGAGGAGGTGGCCAAATTGTATTTAAAAGGAGGCATGAGCAATTTTGTTAATTGCAGGAAAAAAATGCCAGTTGTAAACAGAATAGGCTCTCAGTTTGTAACATTTCTTCAAAACCAGGAACCAAGCACACTGAAGGGCAAATAGTTTTAGCTAAAGTTTAAGAGAGGATAGACTGCTTGCGGGCTAAGATTTTTTTTAAATACTTTTTGATAATAAACTATTGTTACTCCAAATTAGATCTCTGGTGAGTCTTTTGAGTTCTGTCATCCACAGGAGTCTCCCAAGACTGAAAAGTGTACATCTAAGGGAATTAATAACTTAACATAAAATGCACTTTTTTTAAGAAGCAGTAACATGAACACACAACGTGCATCTCAGTGCAATATGGGCAGATAAGGGAGCCTTCTCAGTTCCTGCTCAGTGCACCAACCCTGATAATTTTGGACAGTTGTTCCCCTACTTTTAGTAACTCCAAAGCCAAGTTTCATTTCTTAAACATGCATTTATAAATAAAATAATTTCTTACCAAAATTGCCTGTGACAGTGTCTCAGTAGTGGTTTAGGCTGGGTTTCTTTTTGTCTCATAACAATACTGTGTTGTCTGTTTTTAAGGAAAATGGCAAAAGAATTATTCTTTAAACAAGACTGTAAGAAGCTGAAGCAAACAAAAATCCATGCAAATAAATATATAAACCCCCAGATCTGCAGCACCTTGGCTCTAAATTAATTGCCTCATCCTAAGAGCCTGAGGAGGGGCCACAGACTGCAGACCTCTTAATGTCTAAGTTTATGCTGCTGTAACTTGGCTGACAAATGTGGAATTTATGTGCAATTGGAAGAATTCCTATATGGAAATCCCAATGTGAAAATATTTTTAATGAAGCAGAGAAGGCAAGAGATTTTTCTGGTATGCTTGGAGAGAAGCAGGATGGTGGGTTAGTATCACAACAAGATGATAAAATACTTTGTAGTCCATTAGTAACTAAGGAATATGTTAAACAACGCCTAGAAAGATAAACACAATATTAATATTCCTGGATAACTCATAGAGAATATTTGAAATATATTTACAGATTATTTCTATGGCCTATCTGTATCCAAATATAGTACAATTTATGCCTTATTGCAACTTTCCAATAGTGAAAGGGGGCTTATAAGAAAGACGGGGACAGATTTTTCAGTAGGACAAGTGGTGATTCTAAACTAAAAGGGATTTTTGGTTTTAAAATAATTTGAACTCAATACAAGGAATATTTTTTTGCAATGAGGGTGCAACTGGAACAGGTTGCCCAGAGAGGCAGTAGATTATTCATCCCTGGAAACATTCAAGGTCAGATTGGAGAAGGTTCTGAGCAATCTGATGCAGTAAAAGATTGCAGAGGGCTGCACTAGATGATCTTTAAAGGTCCCTCCCCATGGGTTTTACCCACACCTCTGAGGGCCATCCTGGCAGAAGTGAGGCTACAATAATTACTGAGATGGCATGATCGAGTGTGCCTTGAAAAATCAAAAAGGTTTTAATAAAGAAGGAAAATAATACAAAAACCAGAAGCAAAGCCGAGCACAGCACAGAGATAACCCCCTTGCTTGCTACAACACTTCGGAAAGCGTGGAGTTTCTTTGTTCTCTCTCTAGTACTTAACAGCTTAGGTGGGCTTTTTGGCCCTTGGCCCAGTGAGAGTAACTGTTGTATTTCTCTGGGGAAGGGTTTTTCCCAAGACCCCTGAAGCCTGTAACCATGTAGTTTGACCCTTCCTTCCTTTCTTGACCTAATTGGCTGAGGTCCAGCTATCTTTTCCTGAGCAGGAGACCACATAAGGCCCTGTTCTTCCTTGCTCGCTCTCTTTCCTCCCTGGAATCCTTCGAGAATAAATGCCTTGGACTAATCCCAGGGGAAGAGCCTCTTTTGGAATCTTTTGTCTTGTCCCTGAGATATTCCTCCACAGCCTCTCAAGGAACTGAGTTAGCCAAAGAACCCTGGGAGGCCACGGGGGGATATTTCAAGTAACAACAGTCTTTGAGTTACATTCTCGGAGTCCAATCCACACTTCGGGGCTGGTTTTGAGCCAATTACAATGAAAAATCCACAGAACTTTCCAGCTAAACTTCCTAACATGTCCAAAGGTGAATTGAGACTCTTTCCCTATTGCATCACCACACCTCCCAACTGAATTAATTCTATGATTTCGACTGAATATCCTTTACTTCCACATCACATTTGAAGCAGTACTCCAGGGTATTCTGATCAGTACTCTTTAAAAATAGCAGTATTCTTAAATACAAACATTTTTAGACCTATTTTAAAGAGTTAAAGTTCTTCGTTAAAGAACTTTGAATAGCAAGATTGTGCTCAGAAGAACCACAAACTGAAAAAAACCCCCAAACCTGTTTTACTAAAAGACTTTTTAGATCCTCACCATGCTACAACACACCACCAAACAGTTCCACAGGCAGAAGCCAGCGTGCACTGAGCTGACCTTTAGCAAAGGCTTTGTTTACACGAGGAGGAGGCAGCACGGCCCCATTAGGAAAGGCTCTGCAGGGCGCCTGATGCCAGGAGAGGGCTGAGGGAGGGGAGGAGGTGATGGCAGGGACATTTCATCCCAGCCCCAGATGTGTCTCTGCAGCTGGAGCGCATCAGCCGCGCTGCCACCGCCGGGATCCAACGGCTCCAGGAGCCTGTGCCATGTGCGGGGGGTTCGGGGTCTGGAGGGGTGAAAAAGGGTCAGCGAACCTGCCTCAAAACCCACTCCCACTCAACAGTGTCATGTTAATGCAGGCGCTCCCAAAATCCTCCTGGGAATCGACCGCTGGAAGTGAAGACTGGTTCAGACAGCAGTGAACGCATCATTATTGCTGTTTAATTCTAAAGATTGGTGTATTTGAGGCAGCTGATCACATAAATACTGAGAGCTCCTTTTCTGTCCATCTCCAAACCAAGGCAGAAAGTCTTTCTCTTTGACTAACAGAAGTCAGGGGAGCTTGTGGGACAGGTAAGCATTGTCAAATCCACGGACTGTGGTATAGTTTATAAACTAAAAATAGATGAGGCTGTGCAAACCAAAGGATCCTTTCTGGTTTTAAACACCCTGAAATTACAAAAGCTCTCACAAAACTGATACTAAGCAACTGCAAATCCAATTGAACTTGACAGAAATGGAAGCCACTTTGACATCACAGAGAACAAAGCAAAAAATATCAGTTGACTCTGGGCAAGTTGTGGTTTATCTATTTTTCTAGTGAAAAAATGGAACACTTCCTATTGATTTATAAAGTGTTTGTTTCTATAACAAATGCTTGTCCATAGAGTTATGTTCATCCACATCTTCTAAAACTCAAATATCTTAATGGTATTTACATGAGTTTGGAAGGTAGACAAGACTTAAAAGAAGGTATAAGATACAAATTGGGTAAACTCATTTTTTACTGTATTAAAAAAAGCAGAATTACTGTCATGATGCACAAATTGGAAATAAATACAATTTCTGTGCATTCCTCTCTAACATGAGCAAGACCACAATCACAAATCCAAGCTCTGTACAGCGAGAAAGGAAGAGAGATACGGCATCCATGGAAAAGCAAAATAACACTGATTTCTTAGGTTTAATTCTCTTCCCTAGGAAAGACTGAGGGAGACTTCCATCACACTCCTGACTGTGATGATACTTTGGCTTTACCAGAGTCATGTCCCTGCTTGAAAATAAATGATTTCAGCAAGAAGCTCATGAGCCCATATTGTCCTCAGGGTACCTATTCAGAAGAACTTTGAGGCAAACGCAGTTGGATTAACAGCACAGACAAGGAGATGAGTCACTATGAAGCGCTAAAAGAAGGCCTTTTCCGGAACAACTTCAAACATTTTTGGGTTTTATAATTTTCTGATTACATAAAACAGTTTCTTATGGCTTGTGCACTGCTGTAAGAGCCCACAGGAGGCACATCAGTTTTGTACAGCACACCTCACAACTGATGGTTTTACTTACACCTGACTAACTACACATTATCTTTCTTTGACAAAGTCTGAGTCAATAAGCACCCTCTGCTATCAGGCTGCCTCTAAATCATGAGCTGTTTTCTGAAAGATTCAGGGGTTCTTTTGGCAAAAAAGAGCAATCATTGGATTTTCTACTACTACAAAAGCATAGAGGCAGGGCTAAGGTTTGTATGTCATTAACTCGAGTGCTTCCATACATTCCAGTGGGTTGGTCTGTTTGTTTTCCCAAATGGGGGATGGGAGAGGATTTTGTTTTCCCTGCTGGGTTGTTTTTGCTTTTTGGTTTTTTTAAAGGCCCGGACTTTTCCAGAAAATAAGTTTAATTACTTGTACTAAGAAATCAGAGCTATGCACACGCAGCAAAATAGTAATGTATTTTTGGATTCAATGCATTGATCTCTATGCACACACAGTTCAGTTTTTCTTTATGTTTTCCCTCAGGCTTTTTTTACACAACTGGAAAGAGATCACAGCTCCTGAAGAACCTATGCAAGTCAAGACAAAGCTGGATCCATGTAAATGATGATCACATCTTACATAATTTAAAAAGTAAGAACAAATAACTTAACTTTTTTTAAAAATGAGCACTTTGAAAGGTACGAAACACTTCCAATTCCTGACTCTGGCACTTGAAGGTATAAATAAAATTTAAAAAAGAGGAAAATTAGGAAAACCAAAAAAGGCAAAAAATAAAAGCCCCAAAAAGAGTAATTTTGGGTTTGCTGGACAAGGCACTAAACAGAAAGGCTTGAAACCAACCTGTAACCCTAGAGTGGTGTTCCTGAAGGCTGAAACTTTTCCATAATCCTTTATCATGCAGAAATGCTGACTGGAACAAACCTCCAGGTCTCCACAATTTCCCTCTCCAAGACAGTGCAGCAGCTCCTTTGCACAGAGTTTTCATACTCCTCTTCACCTTCTCACTCTCCAGCCTTCTACCCACCACTCACCTCCTCTATTCCATTCTTTGTCCTCTCCAGTATCTCACTAAAACATTCCTCACCTGTGCATGCTCAGTCATTCTCTGGGGAGGAGCAATCTTCCCCTGCCCTTCCAAGGCTCATCAGAGACCAAGGATGAAGGAAGAGATCAACAAGTAGCTCCTCCTTTACCCACAGACTCTCCCTTCAAAAAAAAAAAAAAAAAAGTCTCACCTGCAGATTAACAAACTCACTAAACAGTTCTAACAACAGAAGAAAGCAAGAACACTCTAGAGATGAAAGCAAACAGCAATATTTTGTGACCTTTCATTGAATTTGAGGGATTAAAACCCCCAAACCTAGAGAAGGCATGAGAGAAATCTCCAGCAGTAAAAATCTGGTGAGTTTTTGTAGCATCCAAGGAGTTCATTTGAGTTCAAGGAGTGTAGTGGATGCTCACACTTGCAGAAGTGTCATTAACACTTGGCTGCCCTTAAAAATAGCTACTGTTTGAGACAGCAGACATCCATCAAACATTATCCAACATGGTATGTGTGGTATAAATGGCAGAAATCAGTGAGCCATATCAAGATTCTGAGGTCAGGGTCAGATTAAAGCACAGATTTGACAAGCCATCATCTGCTGAAGCCTCACCTGCAATTATATAATTTCAAGATCTCTTAAATAATGAACTGAATTACCGCTCCAATCCAATATTCCTGATCTTGGTGAACCCTTGAGAGTAAACAAGGGATTGCATGAGCTGGAAGTAGTCACCTCTTTCAGATTTGGCTTCTAAGTTTTAAACTGACCCTGAAATTAGCTTTAACATAAAAAGCAAGCACTTCTGAAAAACATATTTTGCAATAGACAGTTTGGGCTGCAGCCCCAGACTAAAACAATGTGAAAACATTAAATCCTTATCATGGCATGAGGTTGAGGACTAAAGTGTAGGTACAATTAGAAGCCAAAAATAAGAATGACCCTTATTTCCCCAATGTATCTCCTTAGCTCTGCAAGCCATGTCTATTTACTGTCCTAACAAATACATTTTTCCTGTAGCAGCTTTCACCCTCCAGAACTAG
This sequence comes from Zosterops lateralis, assembly GCF_965231275.1. Lineage (NCBI taxonomy): Eukaryota > Metazoa > Chordata > Aves > Passeriformes > Zosteropidae > Zosterops > Zosterops lateralis. Next base: position 10,580,268 of record NC_139765.1, read on the forward strand.
GACAGGCATAGGAGGGCAGGCTGGATCCAGCCATGCATCAGTGCCATGTCAACCAAGCTCTAAATGTTGAATCTTTCTGCAGACTGAAGCAGAAGTAACAGTTTTGATTCTCCAGACTGAGGCTGACTTTGCAGTTCTGGAAGTCAATAAAAAATGTTTGACTTGTAAACTGAGCAGATTTGGTCTGGATGTCGCTGAGAAAAAATAAATGTATTGCTCTCAGCATGTCAGCTTGACAGGGTCACTTTGCTTCTCTGACCACAATTCTGCTTTAAAACTAACCTTTCAGCAGCTGCTCAGTTCCAGTCATCAATCCTACTACTGTTGAAAAGCAATTGCAAAAACACCCATTGACTTCAGCAGGAACAGGATGAGGCTCTTATCTTATAAATGATAGTCTTATGACACACAAAGTGAACATAAAAAAATCTCACTATGATTTAGACAGGCAGAAAATATCCCTATTGACCCAGCTCAGATCACTGGAGACCTACATCCATTTGTTTTCAGTTCAACAAACAGAAGGGTTTATGGTTGTTTTTGTTTGTTTGTTTGTTTGTTTTATTTTTGTTTGTTTTGTTTTTGTTTGTTTGTTTGTTTTATTTTTGTTTGTTTTGTTTTTGTTTGTTTGTTTGTTTTATTTTTTGTTTGTTTTGTTTTTGTTTTTTTGTTTTGTTTTATTTTGTTTTGTTTTTTAAATGAATCAAGCCAAGGATATGATAGAAAACAAAACCTACTCTATCTCTGATGGAATCTGCAGATCAGTTTTGTAATAAAGTGGAAAAATCTCTGAATATCTAGAAGGTAAGCACAGCCCCCTGACTAAGGCTGCATTTTATAAATTGTGATAGGTCCACACTCAAAACACTTTTGGCTTACCATATGGAAGACTTTTACACTGAAAATGTTTGAGCCCTTTTAATGGAGCAGCAGCCTTGTAATGCAAATCATCAAGGTGCAGGGCCATTAAAATTCTCCTATTTCATTGCCCTCTGGGCAACAATTGATTCTGAGACACCAGCAGGCCTCGGAAGGGAAACAGAACAAAAAGACAAGCTAAGACATAATCCAGCCATATGAGAGTTTTGAATCCAAAATTCATTACCTTCACTGCAGCATTTTTACCACAAAGTGTTGTCCCCAGCAGAACATGCTAAAATGGATCTTTTCCCCTGTTTGGTTTGTCTGCTTTTGCAAAAGCATGCAGTAACATGGTTATTTGGTTCCTGGCTTTCAGTGCATCTTTTCCAAATTGTTCAGCTCCATTGGAAACAGAGATTCTTCCCACCCCACACACTGAGTTGTCATCACTATATAAGTGTGTTCTGAGCAGTCAGTTTTCTATACACTAATTAAAGCTTCATATAGAACCGCAGCTAATTAAAATTCCAATGAACTAATTCTGAAATGAACTGTCTGCAACTGGGTATTTACATGAAAATACCTGCTGATGAACGGGTGTTTCTATTCTTCTTTTCCCTCCTGCTTCTTTCAGCAGCAGTCAACAGCTGTGGGCACACAAAGCATCTAAAACAATTCAAGACTCAGATGTTAAACCCTGAGGTATTTTTTCCTCGCAATCATGATCCCCATTAGTGCCTTTACAATATGCTCTGCAGTGTTACATACCTGGGGTTTGTTTCTATTCCTGAATTCTAGAATCCTACAGCTACCTTTAGTTTTTTGGTTTTTTTTAACTACCATTATCCTCACTGTGTGCATGAAAATAAAATCGTTTATAAATTTCTCATAAGAGCCTGTCTGTAGGAACTTCTCACAGCTAAAGAAAGTCCAAAGGATGTCAGAAATAAATTTACACATTGCCCTCAAGAAACAAACAAACAAACAAAACAAAAAACCCTGAACAAAACCAACTAAATACAACCCAAACTCAAATGCTTTCTGTGAATATGTTGCATTTTTCTCTTTTTGTTTATAAGCCAGAAAGGTGCAAGACCGCCTACACTGTAAATAGATCCTTGCCAGACAGACTTTTAGTGTGATACAATCAAGACAAACTTGGGTGGGACCAGCTCCTACTAGATTTGAGACCAAGAAAAATATTCCATGCCTTTTGTTTTATTTCTAATGGCAATACCTCTAAATTAGTAATTTTAGGCCTGAACTGTTTGCATTATCTACTGCACCAAGCAAAACAAAACCCTTAGTGAGACCCTGAAAATAACACTGGCCATGCTCAACTGTAACAGTTTCCATTGCCCAAACAGAAAAAAGTTCAAAAAGCACATAAACAATATAATTATTAGTAGGAATTTGGATTATAAAAATCACTTCAGAATCTCATTTTTTATCTATATACAGAACATAACCAAAATGTCTACTTGTTACCATTTCTATCTGCAGTGGAACTCCATGCCTGAACACTCAGACTATAAGCACCTAATTCTGATGAAACTTAGTAGAACATTAAGTAGCATTAAATGAAAATATAGTGCATCTAATTAGAAAAACTGACCATGAAATTTTAAGCCAAATCATAGCTTTAGTGTCAGAGGCTTATTAAAAACCTCAGGAGTGTAAGTGCCAGTTTTCCAATGGCAGTTCTACTCGGAGTCACTGGAGTGTTCTCACTAGAGTGACACACTACAATACATTAATAAATAACTCTAATTATACTCTACTTACAAATTCTCTGGGACTGTTTTAAAAGAGTACAAGCCCATTGCAGAATGTAAGCAAAATCCCACAGTGTATTATGAATTTCCTCTTCTGGCTGATGGATTTTGGAGTGCTCAGCACTTTTTCACGTGGATTACATCTTGCAATAACAGTCCCTTAAAGAACTTCCAAGATCTTTAAAAAATGTTTTTAGTGGCTCAATCATAAATGAAGTGGGAATGAGCTTAAAAAAGGACATTCAACAGAGTTTACCATCAAATAGGGGTACAGCAAGATACTCTGTCCTGTCATCCAGGCTGTGATTGAGGATATTAGGCAACTTTGGCCTCATTATTGATGACTGGGGGACACCACTGGTGACTGTACCTCTTCTGGACTTTGTGACACTCATCACAACCCTTCCAATGGCCAAGTTTTGGATTCGTGTCACTGGCCATTTCTCTAGCCAACCTATGAGGATCTGTTAGATTGTTTGATTGTCCTCATGGCAGGTAGGATTTCCCTTATATCCAGTCTGAAACTCTCCCTTTTTAATCTCAGCCTGCTGTGTCTGATCCTCCACATCAAGAGCCTGGTTTCGACTTCTCAACAACCTCCTCAGATGTGCTGGGGGACTGAAAGGTCCCTCTCCTCACAGGACAAGTGCTCCAGACCCCTTGTCATCTTGGCAGCCTTTGCTGCACTTCATCCAGTCACTCATTGTTCTTCCAATGGAAAGGGATGGCAAAACCAGTAGTTTTGGTCTTGGTCTAATGGATGCTGAGCAGAGGAGATGATCCCTACCCATGAGCTACTGACCCTTCTGTGCTTTTCCTGAGGATGGGTGCAAAACACATCTTTTCCCAGTCATCAAAACTCCCTGACATCAATCTCCATGATCTTTCAAAGACAGAAAATGCTTTCAGAAACCTGGGAAGCAGAAAAGCCATTCCCAGAGACTTTTTGAGCTAAAATTTGCCCAGCTCTTCTAAAGCTGCTCCATCTGCAGGCTACTTTTGAAAGGTGCAGCTGTGTCCTTCATCCTGCTCATGGTTACATATTCCCACATCCCTCTCTATCCCACTCTTTGGGAGGCAGTACCGGGTTAATTCAGTTCAGTGATTCAAGATGAAACCAAGTGCAAAAACTTTTTTTTTTTTCCCAGTTTATTTTTATATCATATCAGCAGACTGATCCATTCAGTCAAGGGGCTACAAGACCATAAGATGGAATTTTACGGAAATCACAAGAACCCACAGGAAGAACCAGAGGGTAGAGCTGGATGTAAACAACTTTTTATCAGCTCAAGATGAACATTAAATATTTCCTTGAGTGTTTTCCTGGATGTAAACCATGGCAACCACAGAAACAGCTCTGTATTTTCCTGCAGTGTTTAGATTCTGATACATTTAGCACACTGTATTTGGAGAGTGAACATCTCCCACAGAAGTTATGAATAAAGTTATGAATAAACATTGGCTATTTTCATTTTCTACTTTATTCTTCTAATATGTATTGGCCATAACACAGCTTCTACACTCTGAACTTCACTGCACTAATCTGGCAGAAATTAAGAGTTTAGTAATTGCTTATTTATGCTGTGACCTAATAAAAGCCTAATCTGAAATATATTGGTGTGAGATGCCATATACCTCACAGACAAATATTTTAACACATAACACAGGCAAACATCAAAAAATACATTAAATATATAGTAAGAAAACATAAAATCTTTAAAAGGAAACTGTCCCCCTCCTCCTCACATCCCATAACGATTCAAGTAATGGATTTATAGCAAGATAAGCCTTGCTGGGAAAAAAATAAAAAAATCCTCCACTTCTTATATACTGTTCAAAGATTTTCAGAATATATCTACACTCAAAATACACACAAGATCTGATTTTGAGAGTGGGGAGAATTGGCGATGAGAAGGAACAAGCTCAGCTGGAGTCTGCCTTCATCTCTGAACTGATGGAGGCAACCTCAAGCCTCTCCTCACTACGGAAAGAGCTGACATTAAACCTGAGGGACCCCAAGCAGAGGGCAAGGCATCAGAGCTCAACACTCCCTGCTAAAGCCCCGTGCAGAAAGACCTGGCTTCTCTTGCAGATCAGCTTATCTCGCACCTCTACTGGAGATAAGAACATTTGTGCCAGCGTTTTACTGCAGAACATTCAAACTCTGCGAATTCAAACGCTGGTTTATCTCCCTGTAACCTATTTAGGGACTTTCATCATGATGCAGACTCAAACAAACATCAATGATCACTAAAAAGCATTCTCCATCACAGCAGGAATAGGTTGGGTGCCATTTTCAGCCCTAAACTTTAGCAGTGACTGGCTCTTCAATTCATTGCAAAGTACATTTTCCTATTTCACAGTCAGGGAAAACTTCTAATCTAATGCTTTGCTTGTATCATCTGTTTCCAGGACCCTGTTCCTTTCATGTATTTTAGGGGGAAGCCATCAGTTGTAGTTCCCACAAATTTTATACACCTGTTTCTAGCTTGCAGGAAAAAAAAAATTACAGTTTTTATTAATTTTCTAGTCTGCTAAATCCTCTTCATATCATAACCCCCCATATTTTTTCCTAACTAATTAAAAAAATAAAAACAAAGACAATAATTAAATTAAGCACTGTCTTTTTGCTCTTTCCTAGAAGTCAGGTCTTAATTGTTAGCTGAATGCAAGTTCTCAGGTTTTTTTCTTCAATGGATGGAAACAATATTAGTTTTTTCACTATGCATTTTCATGGGTGTCATTTTTCTGACAGCTTAGTAGTTTTTTCTTCTTTTTTTCCCTTTTTTTTTTCTAATTTCTCTTTTTCACATATGAACATCCAAATGAGCAGACCACCAGAAATGGTCTTTGGTCGTAATTTTTATCAAATCAGAGATGAAAATTTAGGTAAGAAACCCCGCCCCCCCAAAAAAAAAAAAAAAAAAAAAAAATGTACCAAATAACCTTTGGTGGCAAAGGTTAATCTTCCCTGAAATGTCATGGCTTCTTTTTACCACAGCTGGTTTTGATTTGTGAGATTTTTTTTTTTTTTTTTGGGGGGGGGGGGGGGTTTGTTTGTTTGGTTTTAATTTCTTGTATAAATAACAGCAGTGATAGAGAATAAAAACTGGTTTCATCCCTTCAGAATTTTGCAATCACCTGGGATGGAAGAAACAGAATTTTAAATTGTTATTTGATTCAAGTCAGGTACTTGAGTCTGGGTTTTTTAAACCTTAAATAAATATTTCTCTATCACAAGACTGTTTAATTACTTTAGGACAATATTCCTTGTTTTATTTTAAAACTATTGCTAAGCATACCTGGAAAATAACTATTTTTCTTCCAATGCCAAAAGTGGGGAAAAAAATCTCAACCACTTAGAATTATCTCAATAAGCAATATTCATTTCTGGCAAATTCCATTACAGAAACAGATTTCTTTTATTTTATTTTTTAATTTCTACTGAGATTATCAATATCTTCCTCCATACACAGTGTTTAATTTTTAATGTAAATTGCAAAAAAAAAAAAAAAAAGTACTGAAAATAATTAAAGAACACAATAAATTCTGTTCTGTTACAAATAGAGTTCTGTAACTTTAGGTAACATTCCCCTAGGGACTAAAAATAAAAATTGTCTTCTTTATGTTGGGATTTGAGTATAAGCACTCTCTGCAAGCATTTAGCCCTGCAACACATTTTTCTGAACTTGGATTAGGTTAAATATTTAAGAATTTCTGTTTTCTGGGAAAAGTCCCTTGTATGAGACTCAAGCAAAGCAGAATTCTGTCTAAAATTAGAAGCTACAATAATTATATATAAAGATATCATTTGAAATCCCTTGCCTCTTGTCATTAACACCTCTAATTATTCACCAAGGATTTTTTTAAGCTTTCATATGGCAGTCCAAGCCATCTGATGAGACTATTTTAGTGCTGTAATATTTGCATTGCAGTGAAATGTGGAGGCTTTTATCTTGTGCTAGTCCCTTCATGGTTATACATTCAAAAGATAATCTGTGTCCTAAAGTTTGTGTGGAACTGATGTCCAGCAAATGGTTCAGGTGTGTACTTAAAGTAACCAACTTAAAATCAACTTGAGGCTTTACCTTGTGCACTAACAGTACTTTATCATTGAGCAAATTTGTAATTCTGCTACAAAAGCCCCAAACCAGGCACTTTTCCATAGCCAGCAAGATAAAATTTCAGTCCCTTAATAAAACAACCAACTTGTAAAAGAAGTTCAGAATTTTGAGGAGGAAAATGGAAATTTTCATCTATCCCATTGCACCACACAAAGAGAAGTAACTGGGATTATGTGCTACCAGGTTTGCTTTCTGATGTGAATATATACCTCTGAGGAATGTATCCAAACCTACAGATAATGAAAACATCAAATCCAGCTGAAAATCCTGTTCTCCTGGTTTTGTTAGTTTTTGCTGAGTTTTTAGGCACACTGGCCTAGTTGGCCAAGTCGTGTTTTCATGTTAGAGCAGCAGATGTAAAATTTGAAGCACTCTACCTGAAGATTTGGTGGAAAGAGGACTTTAAAAGATCTTACCTGGAAGACTTTACTCCGTAAGCCAAAAGGGGATTGATTCTGCAGGGACATAGACCCCAGAAATTTACAGAAAATTCTATGCCATGCACAGCAAACAGCAGGCTCCTGCTTCAGGCAGTGCTTCTCAGATGAACTTTTTTGGATTGAAGCATTATTGTTCACAGAATACAGATAGTTATTTACTCCCAGTTCCACCTCCTTTGCAGCAGCCGGGCTGTTATATAAACCAAATAAAATAAACATGAACAGAAGAAGTGTAAAAGTGCAACAAACCTGGATGTTAAAGGAATCGCTTATTTCAGTGGGCTGAGCAAACCTTTGCACAGATGGATTTTGTCTATGCTCAGGACAAAACAGACATTAGAGAGCACCTGAGGAACCTCAAAAGAAAAAAAAAAAAATAAAATAGGTACAGCAGACACAGGGTGTCTTTTCAGGGGATAAGCCCTTTCTGCCCTCACCTTCCACATCTGCCAAATCTGGTATTTCACATTTTTCCTTTTCACCAGGACACTGTGCACCACATAACTCCAAACTCAAATTGAATAAGAACAATCTCAGGCACAAAAAGGCAAGCCCACAGAAGTTGGTTTTTTTTTGTACAACATCAGAGCTTTAAGCGAGAGTTAGATGAGAGTTTTGAAACCTGGGGCGGAAAACAGACAAGTGCAAACCACTTTATTTATTTTATTTTATTATTATTATTATTATTATTTTTAATAGCAAGTTACCCCTAGAATCACTTAGGTGAAAAAAATCATCACTTTAGTTTCTTCACTTTCATATTCCTGGTATGGAACAATGACAAGGCTGCAAAACAAACTCAGAGCAAAACCAAACACACACACACAGAGTCTTTGTTCCCAGCCCCCAGTACCTCCAGTCCTGTAAGAGCCCTGTCAAACTCCCAGAACATTTTCATCTTTCTAACAGCGCACATTTCTTTAACACACACACACACACACACACACACACACACACACACACACACACAGATTGTGGTTTTTTTCCCCCTTTTTCCTTCTGTTTTTCATGTTTCCATTTCCCCCCAAGTTCCTGACACACTGTGAGGAGGAGGAAGCGGCGGGAAGGCGAAAACCCGCGGGAAGTTTGCGCGGCGGGGGCGGCACCGGGGAACTCGAGGGGAGGACGGTGAGGAGGGTGAGGAGGGTGAGGAGGATGAGGAGGATGAGGAGGAGGAAGGCGCCCCTCAGCAGCTGAAGAGGCCAAGCCCCGCCGCGGGGAGCTGCACCTCCCTCGGCGCCGGCGGGCGGGGAGGCGGGAGGAGGCGGGGTGAGGGATGAGGGATGAGGGATGAGGGATGAGGGATGCAGGATGCGGGGCGGTGTCGCCCGAGGCGCTTTAAAGGCTGCCGGGCGGCGAGGGCGGCGCGGCGGCGGCATGACCGAGGTGAAGGTGGCCGTGCTGGGCGGCAGCGGAGCCGGCAAGTCGGGTGAGGAGAAGGGGGAGAGGCAGGGAATGCCTCGGGTTTGGTGGAGGGAGAGAGGGAGAGCTGGAGGGATGGAGGGAGAGAAGGAGGGATGGAGGCGCGGCCCCGCTGACCGCGGCTCTGCTTTCCCTCCCGCAGCGCTGGCGGTGCGGTTCCTGACCCGGAGGTTCATCGGAGAGTATTCGTCCAGCGCCGGTGAGCCCCGGGCCCGCGGGCGGGGAGGGAGGCAGGGATGGAGGGATGGAGGGATGGAGGGATGGAGGGATGGAGGGATGGAGGGATGGAGTGAGTGTTCCCTGTGGAGGGCAACGTGCGGCGCCTCAAGCACTTCTCTGATAGAGAAATCGGGTGAAAACCGCGGCGTGGCAGAACTTTGCGGGGAGATTTGAGTTTCTGCTCCCTCCTGGCGGGGTGTAAGGCCTGGGGAGGGGAAAGGGCGAGCCGGGGGATGCCCCTGGAGCGCCGAGAGGTGCTGCCCGCAGAGCGGCTGCGGACGGGCAGAGAACCGGGCTGCGGGGGGGGTCAGCTCCGTCAGGGAGGAGATGGGGAGAGTAAAGGAATCAGACTAAAAAACCCCAAACGACACCTGTTGTGCTGAATATCCCCTCCTGGGCTCCAAACAGATTGTTTGTCTGGCACAGGTGGTTAATCAAAGCATAACTCGAGGCCCCCAGTGAGGCAGGAGAGATCTGGTGTGATGGGGGAAAGGCTCCCTGCACACAGCCTGGAATGGCACATCCATGGGGGAAAGGCTCCCTGCACACAGCCTGGAATGGCACATCCATGGGGGAAAGGCTCCCTGCACACAGCCTGGAATGGCACATCCATGGGGGAAAGGCTCCCTGCACACAGCCTGGAATGGCACATCCATGGGGGAAAGGCTCCCTGAACACAGCCTGGAATGGCACATCCATGGGGGAAAGGCTCCCTGCACACAGCCTGGAATGGCACATCCATGGGGGAAAGGCTCACTGCGCACAGCCTGGAATGGCACATCCATGGGGGAAAGGCTCACTGCGCACAGCCTGGAATGGCACATCCATGGGGGAAAGGCTCCCTGCACACAGCCTGGAATGGCACATCCATAGGGGAAAGGCTCCCTGCACACAGCCTGGAATGGCACATCCGTGCCAGAATGAGTGTGCTGATGGTTAAGACACTCCTAAGTCTCGGAAGGTGGCAAAGCAGAGCTTGGACTTTTACATCCCGGGTGGAAATACCGTTCAGCTGATGCACAAATAACTTTGGAAGTGTGCTGCCCCCCCCAGCTGAGGTGGCAGAAGTCCCAAAACTTAACGGGGCACAAAGATTGCCATCTACCTCTGTCCCTGCTAAAGGGGAGGACTCTTCAGTTTGGGTTTTTTCCCTTTCACAGGAATCAGAGTAGCTTCTAGTCATCTGTAAATAACAAAGGAAAAAGAAGTATTCAGCTGAATTGTATTGAGTGTATCCAAATGAACTTATTCTCAAGGAAGACCTACTATTGTACATATGTGCTCTACCATTACTTCCAATTATACAAACACAGACTGAGCAGAGAGTTTGTGTCCCTCTGCTGCTCCAGGTTTAAGCTACCACATGTACATTATGTGGTCTATGTGTGCTCCAAGCCACCTACAACCAAAACCAGGTTCTGTTCTCAGCCTCCAGTACTGCAAGTCCTGTAAAAGGCAAATGAGGAAAGTGGTAGTAGGGGTGCTAAAATAAAGATCATGCCACTATTAGTGGAGTCAAAATAATAATTAAAAGTTTGTTTAATTAGGGAAACAATCATGGGGCTGTAGATTTTGTACCCTGAGATGTTTGGGACTGATAGTTTATCAGACGACTTCTTAAGAGGAGCATGAAGAATGATGAAGGTGCTGAGTTCCAGAGATGACAGAGCTATCCCTCATGACACAGTTTTAGGTGTGTTTTCTGTAGTGTCAACACCAATTCTTGTCCCTGTAGTTCAGAAAATGAGAAATGATAGTGTAGAAAGCCTGTTGGCAGCCACAGACTGGTTACACTTAAAATACTTGCTGCTTAAAATAGTAGTGATGGTGTGTCTGCAGTAGAATTCCCAGTACTGCCAGTGCTGGTGGAGAGTCCTAAATCCAAGATTCTACAGAAATATTTTTGAACTAGATCCTATGGACGTGGTCCTGTAAATACTCTTGGCCTAATTCCACCTGGTATGAGAACTCTTAAAGCACCAGAAGTACCATGGTAAATATTTCTAAATAATGGCTTTTGTGCAGAATCAGGACTGTGCATAGTCTGGCGACCACTTTTATAATCCTGAGCCCTGGTATCAAGCTGAATGTGAGGATTGTGAATTCTCCTCATGTCCATTTGGGCAGAGGAAAAGCAGGGTCTGAAAGTACTAATTCACCAAAACTTCTGTGGGAACACCACAGGGAAGTGGTGTTGGTCTGCCTAAGGGGTTGATTGGTGCAAAGTTAAATAGTTTTTTCCAGTGTATGTTCAGAAAAAAAGGCAACCAACCAGTCAACAACAAAACCAAAACCACAAAACAAACAAACAAAACCCCCCTCCCTAACAACCCCCCTTACATGCAAAATAAACCAGATCAGAGACAAAAAATTCTAAATGTCTTGAGTAACCAATCAAATAATCAGTATTCAAAGAATCCTCAGTGCTATCAAATTTCACTGTTGCCTTTTCTTTTGTTTTCACTGTCATCTCCAGTCAGTAATACTGATTTTCTTTGGATAATATCTCTCTGTTAGAATGCATCTACTCTAAACACTTGTGCCTGGATGGGAGGCAGATACACCTGGAAATTTATGACCCTTGTTCACAGGTAAGAATTTAGCAGGAGGAGGGTAAAGATCAAAAGAAAAGCTGTTCTTCATTACTTGTGTATATGGTTAACAGGGTCAAGGGGTTACAAACTTTTGGTTGTTGGAATTTGTCCCTGCTCTTTTTTTTTTTTTTTTTAAGACAGAAATTTTATAGTTGCTGGGGCTCAGAACTACTGAGTGCTTTCCCATTTCATCAAATAAACCCTTCATTGCTGAAATTTTGTGGAAATGCATTTGTATTTTGGAATAATACAACCAGAAATAACTTGCCACTCTTGGTTTACATAGGTAAATACAGATAAGTGTTTGGATTACATGCAGTTTTCTCAAATACCCTAAATGAATGAAATTTAGCTTATGAAGCAAACAGCTTATTAAATGGCTGCACAAATGGTCCAAGTAGACAGGCCTGGAAGTAAAGCTTGCATTTCCTTTTCCAAGGAAAGCCATAATGCAGCCAGTACCCATTGACAATTAAAATTTAATCACAGTAAGCCACTCTGAAATAAAGTTTAGTATTAATTTAGTTAATTTCCAGGAATAGAGAAGCTTAGGTACTGTGTAACACATGCAGACCTAGGTCTGGTTGATCACACTGGCTCTCCAGGCTCCCTTTTGGGCAGCTCTTGCCTCTTACCAGCCGGGCTAAGGAATGCTAATAGGAAAGCCAAACCACTGGAAGTCTGACCCACATTTAAACATAGCAACTTAAAAACTTAACCAGTGTTAAGACAAACAGCTGTTGTATATAAATCCTGTGGTACAGGGGCTGCTCTGTTGTTAAGGTGTTGGAACATTGGGAGTGGCAGCTGCTTAAACGGATCAGGCCTAAATGATGAGGAGAGACTTTGGTTGCTACAGTATGGGCACATGTTTGTGCTAGTGCTCTCTGAGCTGTCTTGTACTAGTTTTTTTTTTATTTATTTTCCTTAGGACCAAGGCCTAACTTTAGCTGTTTAGAGAAGTAATTTTTTAAAAAACTTTTTTTTTTTTTTTTTCCTGACCAGCTTCCAGTATTTAATCTATTTTAGGTCATATGGTCTTGTTAGCTGCTTCCAAATCATGTGCAGGGATAAGCTAATTTTAAATAGCTTTGAAATGACACTCCTTTACTTAATGGGACAGTTTACAGCTGTTGCTTTCTGGAAATCAGAAGTGTGGCAGTTTCTTGGTGTGAAGAGAGTCAAGGATTAGTATAACCCTATTATCACTCAAGTGACTTTTGTCATTAGTTTTGTTAAACTCAGATGCAGACTAAAAGAGGATTTTTTTTCCTAGCTCTTCAGAAATTTAACGTATGGGTAATTAGTGTTTGAAACTCGAACAATTCAAAGCAGAAAGAAAACATGAAATAAATCATTAAGCTAACTGTAGTCAGAATATTAGGGACATGCAAACCAGAGCTATAACCACAAAACACACAAATGTTGATGGCTCCTGTGTGTTTTGTTCTCATGTAACCCTGCAGAATATTAAGCACAAGAAATGGCTGTACAGGTGGTGGAATTTCACTGCTTAAACAAAGTGTAAATGTTTCATAATTAACTTGTCAGTGATCCAAAGTGCCATCTTTGCTGTTGGTTATTTAGAAGGCTTTTGGAGCAGCATTAGCCTGAATTCAATGCCAGCACCTAGACCTATTAACTATCTTTTGCAGTGAAAGTTACTGTGTTCTAGCATTCACAGTGACAGAGAAAAGGCTCTGAAGTCACAAGGGTGACATTCTTTTTCCACCTGAACTCGTTTCAGCCACAGCAGGGGAAGCTCTCCCTCACAGATGAGCTCCACTGGGCTGATGGATTTATCATCGTTTACGACATCAGCGACAGAGCATCATTTGCATTTGCAAAAGCACTGCTGTACAGGATCCGAGAGTCTCACACAGGAGTTTGGAAAAAGTAGGTGGCATTATTATTTTTTTTTCCCCTCAGTAAACATAGGAAATATCTGAGAACACTTTTGTGAGCTTGCAGGCCATCCTAGTAGCAATTAAAATTCGGCTCATTGAAATGCCTCATGTCCACAATGCCAACAACAAGGTACCCGAAGGTAAAATGTGTGGCAAATTCCAATCTATTTTACTGTATGCAAGCCCAAGTACATCAGAATTTTTGTTCTTCTTTCTTACAGAATTAATATTTAAATGATTGCCATAAACATTTCTGCTGTGATTTACATGGGTTAAAAAGCCTGGCATAGTCAGTCTGAGCTTTTACTCCTCCACTCAATTACCAATGGAGATGCACAAATACAGGCACTGAAGAAAGCATTTCTCACAAGAAAGGAAAGTAATACCACAAATGTCTCCTAAACTACCTTTAACGGTGACCCCAACATAATTTGTGCACATGGGTGGCCATATGGTAAGAAAGAAAGTACTTTAAAAAAAAAAGAATCACCAGAACTGCAGGTGTGAGTGTGGATGGAGGTGTGTATTCCTGCATCAGTCAGCTGAGGTGCTTTCTAAATAAAAGAATGAAATCCTCTACCTATATCAGAAGCAGAGTAAACCCCCTATTTTTCTGTCTGTTTTACTGCTGACCTCTCTTAATTAAGTTTTTTTTCTGGAAAGGAATAATTTTAGCAGAAGCTTGGAATTAGATTTCCTGTATTTCCTTCTGAGTTATCCCACTGGCACTGATGTATCTCTTGGACTCTGTTCTGTTACCTGCAGATGGAGATAATGATCAGGTTGCTTCTTCATGAAGTCCAGGTGCTGACAATATACTCAACAGTATAGAGCATGAAAAAAGCAGTGGATTAAAAAGCACATTAATTCTTTGAGTAGAGAAAACAAAATTTAAATCTACTGGTAGAGAATAGTTTGCCTGGAAAATCCTTTGCTAAATGGAAAATTAGAATTCTTCCTGGCAAGTTGAGGGGGCTGGTTAGTTCATTTTGGGGTTTTTTTTGCAATGTCTTTTATCCTGAACATACATACTTTTAATACTCACTGAATATAGCACAACATAGATGTGTTGTACACATCTTTTCTCTAACTGGAACCTTCTTCATTTCAGAATGGCCGAGCCGTCGATATTTTTGGTTGGCAATAAACAGGATCTATGCCACATGAGGGAAGTTGGCTGGGATGAAGGACAGAAGCTGGCAATAGATAACAAGTGCCAATTCTGTGAACTGTCTGCAGCAGAGCATTATCAGGAAGTTGTGGCAATGTTCACCAAAGTCCTGAGGAATATCACTTCCAATTTCAAAGTGAAGGAAAAGAGACGACCAAGTGGCTCCAAGTCAATGGCCAAGTTAATCAACAATGTGTTTGGAAAGAGAAGGAAATCTGTGTAAGAGAAGGTTAGCCTTGAAGTTGGAACAAGCTGAAATAATGGAGCAGAGGGAGCTCTTGGGATTCACTGAATTTCCTCCAAAGGTCAATATCTGGAGGAGTAAGACAGTAGAAACCAAAGGTGAGAGATAGAATGGTCTAGACCTAGAAGACCTGACCTTCTATTTCAAGCTCTGCTACAGATTTACTGTTTAGGCCTGTGCCACTTAAACTGTAAGCTGCTCCAGAGGAGAGGTTTAGTCTGTATTTATTCAACACCAACATGGTCTTGGATAGAGCTTCTAGGTGCAACTGAAGCATAAACAGTTATTTCACAGATTCACTTATATTGGAAAAGACCCTTAAGATCATCAAATCCAGCCATTTACCAAACACTACCAAGTCTACCACCAAACCATATCCCTAAGTGCCACATAATATCCAGTAAACTCAGCCTTGCTGATCAAAATCTTACTTCAGAATTCTGAGTAGTTTTTTTTGTTCATGTGTGCAAGAACATTTGCACTAAAGAAAAGAAAAAAAAGAAAAAAAATAAAACAAAACAAAAAAACCCCAAAAACACACAAACAAACAAACAAACAAAAACCAAACAAAAAACAAAAAACCTGGGGCTTCATGCCATGATGTATTTATATTTAACTCAGGTCCTTGTGTGCCTTACACTTGATGGGATTCATATGAATTAAATGCTTAGACACCAAATCTACCAAAGGTATTTACCTGCAAAACTGCCTTGCAGAGGCACCAGAAGTAGTGAAGCAGATATATAAAGCAGTATTGTCTCCTGTTTCAGTATCTTTTTCTTTTTTTTTATTCCATGAGTGATGACAGAAAGTAGAGAGGGTTGAGGAGTGTAGGAACTGAAATGTTAGTGAAATGTTAGTCAGTGAGCACTGGACTGTTTTGGCAAGGTGGTTGTTGAGTGATTTTAGAGCAAGGGCCAGCATTAGGCCTGGGTTGATCCCTTTCACAGAAAAGTTTTTGTGAGCTTTAAGAAAAGTTTGAGTAGCTGTAAGGTGGATGTGACTGCTCAGTCTCAGATGGCAGCAGAAGCTTGGAAAGCGCACGGGCTGGCAAAGAGCCCAAGTTCTTTAGGATGTCTGCCTGGATTTAAAGGTCAGACCTGTGCTCACAGAGAGTGTTTCTTCCTAATAACCAATGTCCTTACAACTTCTCATCGTTGTGGTATTGAAATGCCACTGGAGAGAGCACTGAGTACTGTTAGCTACACTTTTCAGATGTGGATATTAAACATCAGATGGTGTAAATATGTTGTCAGTTGACATTCAGAGCTCTTACTCTAGACAGCTAAATAAGGGCTTAGCCCAGTGTGTTTGCAAGAGCTGTGCTCATACAGAAATTATGAAAGGGAAGTGATCTGAAGATGATTTGCTGCCTCCTACCCACTGCAGGGGACAGCTGGGATTCAGTCTTTGTAGGATGCTGAGCTGAAGCCTTTTCTCTGAAATTTTACCTGTGTTGAAACTACAAAGGTTACTTTCAGTTTCTGAGTCTTCACCCATAATACAGCATAAAAAAGTTACATATAATCTTAGCAGTAAGGTGGTAAAATAGTACTAAAGCACATTTTATGGTGTTGACCAAAGATCACATCCTTTTTTTAAGCGAAAGATTTTACTGTTTTATTTCACTTGTTATAAGACTACAAAATTGGAACATAGTTCTCAGCTGACAGGCACAGGATTGCTTTGTTTTTCTGCAGATGCTGCTCTGCCATATCAGGAGCATTGTATTTTAACTGTATGGTCAATATCAGTGAGACTGAAGTGCAGATTACTCATGTACATCCTCCAGCTTCCCAGCCCACACAGGGTCCCAGAACCACTGACAGACAGTTGTAGCTTTATCTTGTTCTAGCATTGCCAGATTCCAGAACTCTTATTTGTATTTACTGCTCTGGTATTCAATAAACTGGATATAAGATGGATGTATTAATGTGAGTTTTTTTGTTTTCCCTTTACTCTGGTATAAAGCTACAGACTTTTGTTTTGACTGCTGTAAAAGGGAAGCACCATGCAGATCTGAAACTCAAACTGGAGAAGGTAAATATGGGAATCAGCCACTTGGCACTAAAGAGAACCTCTCCCTGTGTTTGCTGAGCACAATGAAGAAGCCTCCATGTGCCTTTAAGCAGTGAAGAGAGACTTTTAAAAAATGCTTTATCCTTTTAAAAATACTACAAAACAGCTACAGAGAGGCCAATTAGTTTTGTTCATATTCCTGGGAATGTGGGCTTTCAGATAGATGGAACCTGTGGTACAGCCCACAGCTTTTTTTGTCTGTGTGGAGTAAGTGTTGGAACAGAGAGTAGCTGACATCTGTGCTCACCTGAAAACCACCTGAAACAGCTGGATGATTTAGAAACAGGATGGTTTAGACTTAAGCATACTAAAGCACCCAGCACAGACATAATTTGGTGTTCTCAGCATCAGGATTTCACTTGTCTTTTATTGCTGTTAGGTGCAGATGTACAAGAATGCAGAATGTTAAAACAGATGCACATTCTCCCATTCTATATGTATATTTTAAATAACTTTTAAAAACTAAGACCTTTAAAAATACTTAAAAGACTGAGATACATATATATATATATATGTTTTGCTAAGTGTTCTTGGAGTTCTAACAGAGAAGGAAATATATTACCTGGCACAGCCATATTGCAAACAAGAATAAAGCAAGAACCCTGCTTATATAACACAGTAAATGATGTCCAATGCTCAGCCTTGACAGTGACATCACCTAGAGCCTATCAGACTCATTCAAAAGTGTGGAAATGGAGCAATTTGTGTTGTCAGATATTGCTTTAGCATACAACCCTATCCTTTCTCACCAAAAGATTCTGAAATTGCTGTACAAGAATTAAAACTTTCTTGTTGCCATGCCTAGAAGTCCTTGCTTATGTGAACTTTCCTGTGTCAGTAGAATTTTGCCTGAGAAAGACACTCAGAAGTGATGTTCTTTCTCCCTGTCTTCAACTCGTTTTTATTTTGGAAACTGTGACATAGAAGCAAAGAGATTCTACTGAAGTATAAAGGTAGTAGCCCATGGCTCCTAAATGCTGTCTCTCAGAGCAGTTCCAGGGCTTTTTGAAGCTCTTTCTCACTCTAGTTTTGAAATAAACAATTTAGAATAACACCACCTCAGTTCCTTTTCCCACTGTCTTGTCTGTATGCATTAAACTCTTTTAGAAAATCCCACTGTAGTTGTGCTCACAACAAGGCAGAGGGGAAAATGTCACAGGAAAACATAGAGCATGGCACTCTTGAAAAGAAGGAATAATTAAATACAGTATTGAGCAACCAAACATGCTGTACTCTGAAGACATTACTATAGGTTTTTTAGCCCATTGCTAGAAGACATTTCTGAAGTGATGGACAGGAGAACATTGAGGCATGTGGGGAGTGTTGATGCTTTTCTTTCTCTCTGACTACACTGCTTTGAAGATGATATTTGAAGATGTCTGATCCTGGCACTCTCTCCATCTCTGAGGCAGAGAGAGGGGCAGATGCTGTGGCCATTGGCTTGAAAATAGTTGTGATCCTTTCACCAACAGTCAGACCCAAATCACTCATCAATATTTTCAGAGCATACACTAAAAAGAAGAGGAAAATGAAAGCCACCCAAAGCAGAACTAAAATGCAGTTGGTATCCAAGAACATGTTAATTTTCCATCAGGATGCCTGTTGGAACAGGTGCTTTAGGTTAATGAGGTTTCATACATTGCTTATGGGTAGGGGAACAAACTCCAGTTCTGCTCCATTTCTGATGCAGCTGGGAAGCAATCCTTGCCTATCCACTCTGAAGCAAGAAATACATAAAATAAAATAAAATAAAATAAAATAAAATAAAATAAAATAAAATAAAATAAAATAAAATAAAATAAAATAAGAGAGAGACAGGCAGAAAGACTACTAGAATGATCTAGCGCAATATTAAACTGTATGTTAAAAAACCATGAAACCTCTGCCTCCTGTCCATAGGACCCCAGACCTTCTCAAATCCTTAACATGCTCATGAGGGATGAAAACAAAGAGAAGACAAGTTTTGATGTGCTCTTCAGCCAGTTTGAAAAGCAAAGCCTTTGTTTACATGCCTAAAAGTGCACTTTAACTAACTGTCAACTTCTATTGTTTTAAAACTTGGGTTTGATATTTCCATAAAGAAGCAGTGTTGTAAATGCCAAAGCCTTCTGTTGTGTTGATTTGGACTCTTTCCCCCCTCATAATTGATATTATGTGAGACAGGCAAACTATTCTGGGTAGAAAGTTATTTTTAAACAGGCATTACTCTTTTCCAGAAACAGACTGTAAATTCCTGTCTTCTTTTAATTGCTTTACAAAGTAAATTGAGTCCCTCTGGTTACATAATTAATATCCACATTTAGCCCTATATATTTGACATGACTTGAGCCATTTACTGCCACATTCATTTTTCACGACTGGCTAAAAGTTCAGATATGCATTGAATAACTGCTGAACCCTGGGAAATAGCCAAAGTTTTTCCAGGGAAGTGTCTTAACAGTAGTGAGAAATACATACCACAAACAAGAAAATTGGAGAAGGGTGATCTCTCTGAGCAGGTCTTTCTTCTTGTACACTCCTCTGCTCATATTGAGCAGTAAAATGTCATAATATCCACACTATCTAATGCATTTTACCACTTGAAATATATATAAAAGAAGCAAAAATAAAAACATCTGACCTTAAAATAACAGGCACTGTGGTGTCTTGTGAAGATTTTGTTTTTAATAAAAACAACTTTTTAAATCGGCTTCACACAGGTTTTTGGTTGCAGTGTGTTTTGTTTGTTTGTTTTTCCCAAAGCGATTTGTAGCTTTCCAGACGAATTCCCTCCCAGAATAAACTTTATTTTAAAGATGCCGTGAGCTTCCTGAGGGTTCAACAAACATCTGTAGAGTGCCTTTTAAAAGTAACCCGCTGTGTCAGGTTGAGAAACCCGAAAGCTTTCCTGCTTCCAACGTCTCCCTCTCGTGGCGTTTTCCTTACACTTCATCCCTCCTCGGCTGAAATATCCCTGTTAATAAATCCAAGAGCACCGATCACAAAACCTTACAGGTGAAACCCCTTCTGCCTTCCAATACTGTAAAATTTTTCAATCTATTTTTCTGTGTTTAACAACGTGACATCTCATAGGCTTCATTTGAGAGGATCCTTATTAATAAAACTGCAGACTGGAAGGTTTTTTTTCATGAATGACACTCCTGAACTCAGCTGTTTCAGCTGAAATAAAGTTCAGCTCTCTCATCCAAGACTCTGAAAGTTTTCCTGTTAACACACCCTCCATGCATATTAATATCCTCAAGAAGGGCTCCAAAGCTTCTGTTTCCAGAACAACTATTGGTCTGAGAACAGCTTTGACTTTTCAGTTTGTCTTTCTACGGCTTCCTGAAGGTATTATCCCTGATGCCTTGGGAAGGCTGACCTGAAACAGAGACTGGACAGAGCTGGAGAATAAAGTAGGGATTTATTGAAAGGCATCTGGGATACACCTTGGGCAGGACAGGGCCTGACCAGGGCTACACACAAGGTGGACCCAAAATTTCATAAAATGGCTGGCTGGTCACAAGGTCTTATTTGCATATTGGGGTTTAATTGTCCAATTACAGCTTCAGGTTGTGAGGTCCCATCCTTCTTGTTCCTCCCTCCAGCCCACCATTGTTTGTGCTTTTGGGGCTGAAAGTTGTCCTTGGTCTTCATGAGGAAAATTATTTGTTTTGTCTCCCTGCTTTGTGCAGAAAGCTTACCAGTACTTAATATGAAGCTCAGAATTTCAGCCCTAGGGAGCACAGAATGTGAAAAACATGAAAGCTAAAACTTAAGGCATCATCCCCAGAGCATGACAGAGAGACATGGCAGGGATCAAAGCTGGGCTTAGGCAAGAATGCTCCTCCTCTTACCTGCAAGCTGTAATACAGATACACTGCATCAACCTTTAAATAAGCAAGGTCACTTCCTGAAAAGACCCTGAGGCTGAGTTTGCCCAGCCCCATACAGAGATGTGCTTCCAGATTCCCCCCTCATCCATATGCCTTCCTACCAAACAATTTACTTCATCAAGGTGATGCCTCAAATCATGAAGATGAGTCACTCTCCAAAAGGCATTAAAGTCTCCACCAGCTCTAAAGGTAATGAGAGTTGGGGATCTCTAAAGTTAGGTGAGATGAATCATGTTCCAAATATGGCCTCTTGGGGCTCTTTGCTAGTTATTTTGTCCTTCATCTTCAGCACTACAGAGCCCATCTGTCCTACTTTACAAAGTCAATTGAGTCCCTATGGTTAGACAATTAACATCTAACTTGAGATGACCACTGGGTCATTTAATGCTAAATTTATTTCATATGATTGATCAGAGTGCTGGATTATATTTGATCCCTGCTGAACTTCACGAAACACCCTGAAATCCAACTGTCACAAGTTAAATTAATGGATGAACTGGAAAGGAAGCTGAGGATAAGTTAACTGAGTACTGCCACAGTCTGCTTCCAAGCTAGCTCATTAAAAGCTAACTAGCAGACCTTGATGCTTCACTGCAGTCTGCATATTTTAAATGCTTGGCTATGGTAGCTCCAAAAACCTAAGGTGGAGCAGAAAGTTGAATCAGGTCTCTCGACTTCCAAGCTCGTGATTCAACTAATAGGTTGTTTTCTGACTTGGAAAATATGTTTCTACAATTTGTGTGTGAGCAAAGCCATGAGCTCACTTTGTGACTTATTCTGATAGCAATTACCAGCCATATGGGATGAACCAAGCTCATTACTTGCAAACAGACAGGATAAAATCTCTGCACCACTTGTGTCTTCCTTTGCTGTGGCAAGTCCTTCTCTTTGCAGCTGGAGAATGGCTCTAGTTCACATTATTTCATTAAACAGGAAGTTTAGCTATACAACAAAGTTGTTCAGTGGGTTGTTTCCTTTGGGCCACTGAGGTGAGGCCACAGTGACACCAGTTTCTGAGCACATCTCCAGCTATTACAGCACTACAGCACCCAAACATCAGAATGAGAGGCCCAGCAGATGCATGCTCCTGATTGCCTTCCTAAAAGTGCCAACCAGGGTTTCTGCATTATATTCTGAGACTTCTTTTTTCAATAATCTTAAAGAAAATGCACTTTGAAACGTCCTTGTTCAAATTTCACTCACAGGTTCAGAAGTCATTGGAGGAGAATATGCTGACAAGGCCATTCAGAAAATGTTCAGTGGGTATCTAGGCTGAAAGGTTATTTTCCACCTTTTTCCACCCCTATACATTTAAATTGGTAAACTATAACAGAAATTTCTTCATAGTTTCTTTCACATGAGATACCACCAGGGTAGTGGCTTTTACTTTGCAATGAGGTGGCTGCATACAAAAAAAACCCCAATTTAAAAATAATCCTGATCTACAATGGATTTTTAGTAATGTCTCTTGCTGGCATATAGCTAGGCCTTATTCTTCAAATTCTCTGCCTGAGAATGCCCTCTGAGTGAGCTTTCCTACTTATTAACCACGAGTCACATAGGTAAAGGTACTTGTGGATAAGGGTTCTTGTGATTGCTGGGCTGATCTAAATGGATGCACAATTATATGATTAAATACAACAACATTTTTTACTAACTACATATAATTTTGGCTGTCACTCAGAATTCAATTGCATTAGATGATTCACTAAATGACTGAGGCAGTCTGGGATCTGTCCTATACAGACCTTAGGGAATACTGCAAATACTGAACTAAGTCGCATAACTTATCTTAAATGCAAATGGGAAGGCTTTACAAAGAACCCAATCTATACTCATCTTTTACTGTATTTGACATCTCCTTTTGTTTGCTTACATTTTGGATCATTAATACAGATTTACAAACCTATACTGTTGTTCATGGAGCTTTTTCTCTTTCTAACTATAGAGGATGCACGCAGTTAAGTCTATGTTAAAAGGAAGGCCAATATATGTAGGTCCGTCCTGAATGGTCCAGTCTGTCTTCCCAGGATGATTTAAACTTTTTTTTCCCCCTATATAATCTTTTAAACAGTTCCTGCAAACAGATTTTTTTCTTTATTCTGCTGTAAATCTCCTAGGAGTCACACCAGCTCTGCTCAGCTCGGCAAGTCACTCTTTCCTCCTTTCTGTTGTTTCCTCTCAGTCCTGCTTCAACCCCGGGGTCTTATTGCAAAGAATTTAGCAACAGACTCTGATTATTAATACATAAAACAGATACAGTACAGTTTGTGATCATATCCTGATCCCTGTTTGACATAATGCACTGATACATGTCTGGGGCAGTGGGGTGCCATGGGAGAAACATTTCCCTCTCTCTTCTCTTTCCATATGCACATGCAATAAAAAATCTGTTGTGTTTTTGGACATCCATGCTAAAATATTTCAATGCTGATATGCCCATACAGGGGTTCGACTAGGGCAACACTTTATATGTGCATACATACCTCTCTCTATATATAGGCACATATAAAAAAAAAAAAATGTGTGTATATATACACGTGTGTGTGTGTGTATATATATATATATATATATATATGTATGTATAAACAACACTTTATATGTGCATACCAGGACTTGTGAGGCTTGCAGAGATAAACAGATCATGTTTTGGAACTTCTGCATTTCCAGTTCTGTGTCTCTGGCTCTGCCCTTTCTCCAGACCCACAGGGCTACCTTGTACCTTTGGAAGGAACGTGCACAGAGCCTTTAGTCCAAACCTTCTTTTTCCCCAGCTAACTCTCTCCCTTTACCCAGCTGATTAGAAGAGATGCAAGTCTTTGTTTTTAATTTGATCAAACCTGGGGTCAAACCCTGCTTGCTGTTATTCTGGAATAAACACAGGATGACTCCAGGTTTACAATGCTACAAGTGAGAATTAAATTACGCCCTGAAAATTCATTTAAAAATCTTTCAGACACTTAAACAGATGGATAAATCAAGCACAGATTCTCAGGTCAACCTCCACCAGAAGGCATCTCTCATCTGACTTACGGTGGAAGTAAGATGCTGTGATAGCAGCTAACAATAGAAAGGGAGTTACAGTAAGGGCGGGGAATATTTTTCCTTCACCAAATTCACTTGATTTAATACAGGGCTTGCAAAATTAATGGTGGCTTTGAGTGATACCTGTATGTTTTATAGGTTTATAAATTGATTGTAGTAAAATCTTGTACGTCCTATATCACTAGGTATTGTTTCAGCCTATTACAGGAGATATCTATCTAGAGTTGACTGAATTGTATTAATCTGATCCTAGTTTAATGATGCCTTAACATTTTTATGGGAGAATTTAATGTTTGCAATATCCATGTTCCTTATTTGAAAGTGTGACTTATAGGTTCTCATCTCCCTTAAATTATGAAATCCTTCAGCTAATAAAGGAAAATGATTATGGTTTGCAAAAAAGGCAAAGTCATTTAACAATCCATATAACTGTCTATTGTAGGTCTTTGCATAATAATTGTAATTTAGCTATTAGAAGTTCTAAAGGCAGTTATCAGTCATATGCCGCAATTCTGAGAAAATAAGTGAAAACTCAAATTATTTAAGGACTTTATACTTTCCAAAGGCAGGGAAAAATCTAACAGAAATCAATAATACTTTTAATAATGAAAAAAAAAATGTTCTATTGAAATAACCTGTTGTTGGTGGCAATTTTTCTAACTATTCAATATTAAAATTTTCAACTCGTTCCCATTCTGCTGTCACAAAGAGATCTTCATTTTATAAAGATATTTCTGTGAGCAGAGAAAGCCAAGTTAGGAATGGAACCTGCAATTCCTGATGCCCAGGATTTCTCATTTTCCTCCTAGGCACTGAGAGGAGGCGGACAAAGAAATTGGATGGGCTGTAAACTTGGAGAATATTTATTTTTTTTGAATATTAAAAGACAATCTAAAGTTGACTTCATATCTAGTGTAC
Organism: Zosterops lateralis; assembly: GCF_965231275.1. Classification (NCBI taxonomy): domain Eukaryota; kingdom Metazoa; phylum Chordata; class Aves; order Passeriformes; family Zosteropidae; genus Zosterops; species Zosterops lateralis. The sequence goes on from NC_139765.1 coordinate 10,604,942, forward strand.
ACCTTGACTATTTCCTTCAAGGATGATGGCACTGCACCCTTGAATCCAGCTTTTCCAACTGGTCAACCAACTTTGTGTCTCTCCAGAGAAACAGGCTGGAGTTAGTTCAACACAGGGCCATTAATCATGAAGATGTTTAATAAAGGCACAGGACATGAGATTAGAGGCTGATGGAAATATTTAGCCTGAAGAAGAGAAGGGTAAGAGAAGGATAAGGGATTCAATTGCCCATTTCAGCTACCAGCTAGGGGGCTAAAGAGAATCAGCATATTCTGGGATGCACAGTGGAAGGATATAGGCCAAGAAATACAAGTGACGGTAAGGAAAATTCCAGCTGGAGGTATGGAAATAAGTTGAGAGTGGTTAAAAAATTGAAACAAGTTTTCCAGAAAGGTTGGAACCTCTGTTCTTGGAAGTGTTTTCAAAACTTGGCTGTGAAAGGCTCTAAGCAACTGGATCTAACTCTAGTCTAGTGGAAGGTGTCCCTGCCCATGGCAGGGAGCTTTGGAAAACATGATATCCAACCTAGGCCATTTTATGATTCCAAATTAACCTCAGATGGAGGTTAATGATTCCAAATTAACCTCAGATGCAGCAGGGATTGGACTAGATGACTTCCATCTCTCCTGTCCAACCTGTCCTCTCCTGTCCTGTATGATTCTGTTCCATAAATCCTTTCTCTTTACTTAACTCTCAGACCTGCCATGGGGATAGCACAGCTCTGAGCTGCTGGGAAGTCTCTGCCTGTCTAAAAGAAAGCCAGTGACAGAAGGAGACTTTCTGTGCACCCATTGGTTGTACAAGGCCGACAAAAACTGCCAAGTCCTCAGGAATAGTCATGGAGATTTGTCTGACCACATGACAGATACAAATTTCTTTCTCTTCCTTGCAATTTCATGTCGCAAGGATATTTATAAAGAATTTCAGCTGTGCTCTTAATGGATGCTAAGGTGGCCAGACGAAAATTGTCTAAATGAGTATTTCTCAAACAGTATAAAAATAGGAATCTGTTATTGCATGATATTCAAAATCCATTGTGGTAAGATAACTCTGCTTTTACTTCAGCTCTGACATTTGTCCCACCCCACTTACATTTGGCATACAGCATATCTTTTTTAGCAGACCCAGAGGTCAAGACACAAAATTGACAGGAGTGCCAAGCACACAGTTATTAACAGGCACTGCAGCATGGAATATCCAGAACGAAAGCAAACCTTGACATTCACCACCTACCTATAACACAAAGCACTGTCTAACAGACCCAGATATAGTGCAAAGACATACCTCTAGTGCCTCCTTTAAACCCTGTATTTACTGTAGTTCTAACTATCTGTTGTCAGTAAATGCGGACCACCTTGCACACCAATTGATTTCTGTAATGACATCTTTAGATGGAGCTGCAGAACATGCTGAGAAAACAAGTGGTAATGGCCTGACAGAAAATGCATTACTTCTGTGAATTGCTCATCTTTAATTCATTTAAAATAGGTGTAAAACACACAGGCAAGTTACAGTGAAGAAGATGCCTGGTTACTAAAGGTGAAGGAAAAAAAAACCCTCTTTTCATGCATCCTGTGGATGTTAACTCCTTTGAGAAAAAATGGCTTTGAAGAGTCAATTTGTTCCTTACCTCTTAAGAATTATTTCACTTAATGTCACAAAAGAGTCTTATCTATCTCTTTCAATTATATTCTCTGCTTACATCAAATCCAGATATGTCTTCTGTTCTGGATGTTGTCTGTCCTTAAAAAACCCCAAACATCAGCAACAAAAAAACTCCCAAAGAACAGAACACTTTTTAGTTTGAAATTAACTTTTAAACTAGTTAAAAGAACCAGTTAATGCTGTCTGTGTGAGTATTAAGAAATGAAACAGTTTCTAAGGAAAGCCTTTGATAAAAGCATGATTGCAGTTTAAAAAGAAAAAAAAGGGCTCTTAAAATGTCACATTTCTATTCAGAAAAAGCATTCCCAGTGACTTCTTAAAGCATATCAGCCTTTGCTGCATCAAAAGAGCTTTTGTAGGATCCTCAGACAATTTAAAATGACATGAAGTTCCCAAGTCCCTGGCAGATGTGACAAGGACACAGACAGGCACTTCCGCCCACTGCTCGTTTCTGAGAGGACTCTCCCAAATTGTCCTTTGCTGTACTCATTTTTCATAAGCCTCTTCTCACCTGCATTATTTTTGGTGCTTTGAATCTCATTTTTCCCCCCTCTCAGATGACTCAAAGCAGGATTCCTAGCAAAGATGTCAGCACTAGAGAAGTCATTAGTGGCACAACATCTTGAGAAGGTGTTATGTGAAGTTTGGGTGGTCAGACACTCAATCCCAAGGTGCTGGGACCACTGAAAATCTATTAACTGGCATAAAGGTGCTCTTCTTTGGCTTGCACAACTCTGGTTTAGTGAAGGTTCACAAAAAGCCACAGTCCTTCCTTCAGCATTATGGAAAACTGTACCTGGATTTCAACAGGGCTTTCCATTAGTGACTGTCAAGTAATTTTGGGTAAACCACATTCAGACTTGTTTTTTTCTTATTTACAGCAGAATAATACGTAGTGAGAGAGAGGTACTGAATGCACATCTTATCACCCAACTGTTCTGATTTAGGCACAATTGGAAGTTGATTACTTTAGATTGTTAAGCCATAAAGCTGCATTTAAATATGATGAGTAAGAAACTGGGCTATTAATAATAATTATTGCAAATGTCACTGATTTCAGATTATAAAACTTAATAGCCTATCACAATTAAGCATGTGCTCTCCATAATTGCACTGTGTACCAACTTGTTCTTGATTTTGCCTCTGTGAACCACTTCAACACTCTTTGCAAAGCTCTTCCTTAGAGAAGAAAACATGTTTTTCATGCATCTGAGGAGAGGTTGAAGGGAAGAACCCTTTTTCTTTTCAGGACTTTGGGACAAATACAGAAGTCTGACTAGTTTCCTCCTTGTAAATATTTATGTTAAGCCTTGACACTTTTTTTTTTTTAATCAGACAGGTTTTATGAAGCAAAGCATAAATTATTTCATGAGAGACATCTTGACCAGTTCTATTGTCAGGCTTTCAAAGCTTGATAGCCTGAGAATGCAAGATGATTTTGGCGTTTGGGCTACATTTCACTTCAAATCACAGCAAAGGAATTGGCCTGGTCAGGTTCCATCAACTGACCCTTTCTCTTCTTCCCAATTCTTTCTTCCAGCTTCCTCTAAGTCCCACAGACGAGTAGGCAAAGATGAGCCAAAATGCAACATAAGAATATTGAATTATGAGCTCAGTGCTTATTCCAATTTCAAACTCAGAAGATCTCTTGCAGAACAAAAAGTTACAACAGGAAGATTTTTCTTCTGCTTTCTGACTTCTTACAGAAGAATTATGTAGGAGCTCTAACAACGCTTAGAGAAAGGGATGAGGGAATTATGTTATAGTTAGGCTGTGGATCCAGGTTCTGGAAATCAGGAAACACATATTTCATACTGAGAAGAAATGTTCCAAAAATCCTGACTACTTGGAAGCCCAACACCCACTTTGCAAGTGACTAAGTTCTTTATGAAAAGGGGGATTTTGGCTGCTGTGAAAACCTGTTACAGTGAATATCTTACAGTTTTATGCCTCGGTTTCCCAGTCTGCAACATTTGAGTGCTAATTAAAATGTTTCTTTAAACAAGGCTTGGAAACATTCAACTCACAACATACCTCATATATACAAACACTTGCCATATTATTACTCACAAAATTGGCAAGTTGTTCATATAAAATAAATGAGGCTCAGAATTATTCTATAAAGCCAGAAGTACCTAAAACCTCAGCGACATTTTAACATGGAACAGATGCCTTGATGATGAGCAAAGCATCCAGAAATCAACCTGAGGGGCCTTTGAACAAATAGCTGAGTTTGTCAATTTGGAACATCAGTTCACCTAGCAAATCATAGCTGCTAATGTTAACATATCCTCCTAGTGCAGGGGACATACAACAATAAATGAGATGGTAAATATTTTCTGAGGAGAGGCCAATATTTGCTATGCTTGATGCTGTTTAATTCCTCAAATCCATAAGTGCTTAAGAGGCCAGACTGCAGAGGTGCTCTAAAGCCCTTGCAGCTTCCTGCTGACTTTGGATAGAGCTCAGGTACAGAGCACCCAGCAAAAGGATTCAGTGCTGTCTCATACAGCAATCATACCTTTATAAACCCTAAGTGATTTATAATACATAATAATATTAATATACTATGTATTATAATGAAATATTATTATACGTATGATAATATTTCATAAATATTATCAAAATATATAATATTGGTGCAGAAGGGCTGAAGGCATGACCTGGGGACCATTTTTGATTTCTTTTGAGGGTTTATTTATAGTCACAATAGATTTTGTGGTGGACAATCTCCATTCACTAGGAAGAATCTTATTTCAAAATTAGTAATTAATTGCATGTATATGACAATATCACTAGATAAGAACATTTATAGTTGGAGGGTTTTTTACTTTTTGTTTGTTTATTTGTTTGTTTGTTTGTTTTTAGCAAGAGGTTATCTTTAAAATTCCCACCTGTGGAAAGTTTTATGCAATTGAAACAAAAACTGTGACTATGCTATCTGGATGGGATTATGTGACATCTTTCCTTTTAGGATGTTTTGTGGGAAGAGTACCATCTCCAGTATTGAATTAATAAAACTTCCAGGAAACTACAATCACGTAGTTTGATTAAAAAGATCAAATTTTTCTCAAGCCACATTTTTCAATTCATATCTGAATATCAATTGCCTCAAATTAGCATATATGTTCATACTTACTGGCATAAGCCCACATCCCTTTTATAATATAAAGTGTTATATTAACAAAAGAAATTCAGATTTACAGGTTTTCTTCAGGTAGTTTTCTTCTGTCATCCCAAATACTGTTGTCAATAATAAAAATACACAAAAAGTCACCAGTTACGCCTATGTAGTAACTCAGATATTGAAAGAGCTTGTGATACAACTTCAATATACCTACTTTTTTGGAGAGGTGGGTAGAAGCTGATATAGAAATTGCTACACTTTTCAAGAGGCTGGATTTGCCAAAGTACCAAACCCCTGTGCTCTGAAAAGTCTGTCTCGAACTGCGCAATCATGCTCTCCAGTAACCTGAGAAAAATCCAGCTGGGTACCACACATAAAAGTCCAATCTAAAACCTGTCAGGTTTTCATACATTCACTTGCCAGCTGCCCACAATCCTGCATTCCCTTCAGAAAGAAGGGCAATTCCGAGTTTCCTTTTCCACCATCAAACACCAGCAGAGGTGCTGGGTGCCATGGCAGGATGTTCTGGCTGATAAAGACAGACGTGACTCGTACAGGAGGGGAGATGAGCAGAGACCCCTGTGGGCTGGTACCATGTGCCAGCTTTGTCACTTCTGGTTGTTGGTGTGTGACAACTCAGACTTCCCAGGAGAACTCAGGAAATGTTAATACTCAGTCCAGCAGCTCAGCACCGTAATCTCCTCAGAGAAGTAAACAAATTAAACTGAAACAGAGAGAGGGGGTGACCTTGGATAAGTCACTTCAGCAGCCTGTGCCACTCTCTACTCTCAATCTCAGCTGGTTTGCCTGTTCTTTTTTGGCAGCCCAGGGCCAGGTCCTCAGATCTGTACAGGAATAACTCAGAGCCCTCAGCTGTAAGGACATTGCAAGAAGTAACTAGGGATGTTGTAAGGTCCTGCATGTGAAGGGTTTGACAAACACCCTTTCTCTACAATTTCAACACAACTTTATCAAAGTAGCAACAAATCTTTTGATGCTTATAATTATATACTTAATTATATAACTAATTAATCTTATATTATTCTATAAAAGCCCCCCCCCCACCCCCAGGGGCTACACTCAAAAAGTGGACCAGGGGTCACGGGTTTTCACACTTTTATAAGTTTGCTCTATTTGCATATTGGGGGTCAATTTTCCAATTATAGCTTCAGGTAATGAAGTAATTTACCCCAAGTTTGCTCCCCCCACCTCACTTCTGTTTACATTTCTCAGGGCCTGAGGCAGTGAGGTGTCCTTGATTCCCAGGCCTGGAAAGGAATTGTTCTGTCTGACCACAATGGGAAAGCAGCAGCTCACACTGTGTATGGAGTTCAGAGTTATACAGTAAGGTATTGCAGGATTATAAATATATGAAAAATATGAAAGCTAAAATCCTAAGGCATCACTCTAACAGAGCAAAGGCACAGCAATATAAAGGCACCGAATTTAAAAGTGTATCTAGAAAGGGAAAGAGACTTGGGACCAGGGAAGTGAAGGCGCCTGAAAGGTAAAGAGCCACGACATTTCAGTTGAGATGTTTGTTGAAACTTCATTGGGCCTCAATGCCGACAGAAACATCTGCAGGATTATTCACTTCAGTGTCCAAGCTGGATTGTTTATGCTTTTCCACAGCAGCTTAAATTCTGTGCTAAAAAAACTTTGCCTCTGTTCTAAGTCATTCAACCACTTGGTTTTAAATACAAATCCGACTGACCATCTTCAGTAGTTTCCAAATAAATTAGATTTGTTTTCTGCTGTCAGCAACAACCCCCGTACACACTGCTGATCAATCTTTTTCTTCTACCTCTAGTTATGTATAACTTGATATCCAATTTTTTTTTCCCCTTTTAACAAAGTGTTTCTGGGAAACAGGTCCTACAATAAGGATATTTTTCTCTCTCTTTTTGACAGGCCTATACACGAAGATAAGAACCCTGTTGGGATGCTGAATAGCCTACCTGTGTACAATGTTGCTCTAAACACATGGCTCTGAAATTCAGAACAGATATATCATTGGCCAAGTCCAGATAATTGATTCATAAGTCAGCAGCATCAGGCAGGTTTTTGATGGTATCTTTATAAATAGGCTGGTGCTTTCAAAGTGCCTGATGATATCTCTCATACTGACATGAAAGGCATTTGGAGGTTGGAATATGCTAGTTATACAATTTGTATTCTTGGTGCAGTTCACGGAAGTTGTCAGCTTCTTAGAACACTAATACAAATATTTGGGTAAATATCTTTTGCATATTTATACTCTCTAGTATTTCGTCTTTCAGTCTTTTTAGTAACTTACTGCATTTTTTAAAATAATTTCAAGATCTGTGCTTCCTCATTGTGAAGAAAAAGCATGGTTATTCCTCAAAACTGACATGACTACACACAGTTTATGACTGAAAATCAACAAAACATAATTCAATTCAAAAAAGTGTCTTTCAGACTCTTATTTTTAAACCCCCCAAAACAGATCACCAAGTCCTTCAGAAACAACAGCTGAATGGAGCCACACATTCCTGATTCAGCAAAACTTTGGGCCAAACCATAGAGGCAAAGGAAACAACAAAACACAAACATTTGGCATGGTTCACTCCAAGGACACCAAAATACTGGGCAAGACACCTGATTTGGTTCACAAATTTTATAAATGGAAGCAAGATCAGCAGCTGAAAGGGTCCCTGAACTTACAGGAGGAATTGCCTTCCAGGACCTGTGTATGCAACATCAGCAGGCTACTTTGAAAATCTCTTAATCTGTATTTTTCATTTTCATCCCCTCAAGAGAGGGGATGCCATTGGTAAAACTGATGAGGATATCCTTCCTTCTTCTTAAATATAAGCACTTAAAAATTGATCACAGTTATATACTCTCTCTGCTGTATGTACATTTGGCTGCATATAAGGCACAAGTATATTGAAACTGTCCTATATAGTAATAGAAAAGAAAAAAGTATTAATGAGAAGAGGAGCTAATAAAAATGAGGTAAATCCACATTTTTCTGCTTGATTAACTGAAAAAAATGCACATCTTTAATACAAGATGTTATTCCCTAGATGTTCTGGCTAGCCACATTACACATATCACCATCAATGACATTTTCAGTTACCCCACGACATAAATAAAATGGGAATATCTGGTCCACACTGAGACATCTTACCCAACACATTTCACACCTGCAAATGTTCACGACTACTTTGAATTGTCTAACTATGGTGAATTCTGAATGTAAACAAACAATTCACAAGTCCAGGGGGCTGATTTGTCTCTCACATCTCGTTGTGTTGTGGAGATCCCCAAAATAGCACCCTGAGCATTCGGAGAAGCAAGATGTGGTGAAAATCACTGGTGAAAGGCCCAGTGGTGTCAAATTCTGCCCAGGGGAAGTGCTTGGTGATGCTGTTGAGGAACTTCAGCAATGAGAGCTGTACAGATCTCCTTTGTTAATGTCTTTTTATTTTGGAGTAGCAGGCAGTATGTTTTCTCAGGATGAAAATTCATTTTTCAGTTTACTCGTGAACAGAGCTTATAAAGGAAGCTTGACACTATTGCAGCAATACTGCTGAGGCTGAAACATCTTGTGTTTTGCTATATTTTTGTTTTCAGCACGCAGTAGTGTCCAGGCACTGAAACAAGCACCCACATACAGAGATGAACCTCTTTCTGAACAGCCTTTTACTTGTTCTCCTACCTTGCATTTATCATAGGCATAGAAAAACACAGGAATTTTAACTCAGGAGTAGTGATGCAACTATCGAAATCTTTTCACAATATAATGAAATCAAGCCACTCCTGACATGCAGAAAAAAACCAAAAAAAACCAAAGTGTCAGTCCCCAATTCCACACAAGCTTAGGAGCAGTAAGAGAGGGCATATGCTCTGGCCACCTGTGCTGCAAAAGGTCTTGGCTGGGCTCTCACTGCACACTCCCAAAGTCTTCCCAAAGTGCCAGAATGAGAACTCTTTTCCCCTGCAATTACTGAGACTGAATCTTTCTGCTCGAATTTCCCAAATAGGAAAAACTTTACGGCCAAAATCTGCTTTTGAGCAGCCTGGTCTAGTGAGAGATGCCCACGGCAGGGGGGTTGGGACTAGATGATCTTTAATGTCCCTTCCATACCAAAACCACGATTCTGTGATAAAACAGAATGAGAGTTCCACTGCTGCTGAAGAGGGATGGAGGGCAACACCAAACCCCTCTGTTCTCCACAAGGAGCTGCCTTTGTTTGTGACTTGAAATTCCTTCCCCCTCACTCCCTTGCAAACACTGTACAAGTAAGTCTGCCTCTTCAAACCCACTTAAATGGATTATCCTCAGAGCTAGAGACAGGCAGGAGGGCTGAGCCCCAGCCTTCAGCTGCTCCAGCAAGAGGTGAGTGCCAGAATTACGGTGTATTTGAACAGACTTTCCATTCTGATACAAACAAAAAAGAGAAGGCAGAGATGGAAATTTTTATTTACACAGATCAGATCCAGATATGAAGTTATAAAATATGAGTAGGCAGCTGAAGAGTACAAGAAAATAAGAAGAAAATAAGGACTGACAAGAAGATTGTAAAGGATTAGACCTCCTCTGCAATGTGAGTTTACGTCTTTTGTATCTTTGCTCCACTAAGATCACTGAATGGTGCAAAGGACAGCTCATTTACATTTACATTCCCCTCCTTTATCAGTGTCTCACAGATTTTCTCACTTTGTAATAGTTGTTGCCCATTAATTTTAAAATATTTCAAACAAAAAAATCAACCAGCAAATCCTTAGCCACTCGAAAGCCTTAAAACTAGGAGAAGTCCCAAATCTAGAAGAAGTCTCATGGAGTGACACCAGTGGAGAAGAACAGGCTACATTAAAGTTTATGTGCTCCTGCTTCCTCATCTGCCTCTGATAATTCCAATGCTGCATCTGGCACAGGTGCTTTATCCTGCAGCTACAAGGCAGGGTAGAACAGCTTCCCAAAGAAAAGTGCCATCAGCCAGCATCCTCATCTAACTGAGTTATCATGTCAGGTCAATGAAGGGGGAGAAAATTAGGGGCAAATGAGTTGGATGTCATAGTGGGGGGTTTGCATGTAGCAACAGATATTCTTTTTCTTTTGGTGAACACTACAGAGAGGTGAATCATCTAACCCCACTCTGTCTGTTCTGAAGTCAAATTTCTTCTGCCTTCCAACCTTCCCTCCTTTCTTTGTCTGGAACCTCAACTCCTGAGATTCTGAGTGGTTTCCTCACCTCATCAACAGAAGAGGAAACCTTTCCCCCTTTTTTCAGTGTTGTTACTGTCAGAATGGTGGCATTCCCTATCTTTTGGATCTGTTTGTTGGTGGCTTGCTCAGCCAAGGCCCCCAGGCATGCACACTGTTATCTCTGTGGTCTCCCTGTATCTCTTCTGAATTTGTGCATTTTGAATTACTGGAGTTCCTGTGGGAAACATTCCACTGCATTATCCAAAGGGCTGGGAAACCTTTCAGTCACTAAGACTTACATTTGTCCTTAGAATATCCCTTCATTAAAGAATATCCCTCTAAAGCTTTTTATACTTCCTTATAGGTCACTCAGCTCATATGCCAATCAGGAATTCTCCCACTCCCTCACTCACCCTCTCTAAGAATTAAAATCAAAGAATCAGATACAGGTGGAAGCCAATCCCAGTTTACTTTCTGCCTCACTCTCCAGGCTCTGAGAAGGGTTCAAAGCCTGAAAAATTCCCATGAAAACTGGGCCAGTGACAACCAAGACTCATTCTGAGCTCAGTTGGTTGTATCCCACGAGTTTGACAGGCCATGATTTACAGAGGCACACATTTTCCCTTCTCTGTCCCTTATTGTACTTCCAGGACTACATTACAATACCTGAGTGTCTGGCAGTCCATAATGCATTTAATCCTAATGACATCTCTGTGAGGGATGGAGGTGCCATAATTTTCATTTCATAGATGGGTGACTGGGGCACATTACAAACTCGGTTCTTGTCTAGGAGTTTTATTGGTGGGTAAGATTCTGCTACAGCAGAATAAGGATATCCACTGAGATGATTATATCAGTGTTAAGGGTATTAGAAAATCCCTCAGTGCAGTCACCTACCCATATACAGAAGCAAAGTAGTCTTCCAAAATGTAAAGGGTAGATTTTGGGATTTTCTTTTTCCCCCCAAACAAACAAACAAAAAAAAAAAACAACAAACAAACAAACAAAAAAAAATAATTTGATAGCCAGAAAAATTATTTACAGCAAGAGAAAAAAACCAGTTTTCCAAAATGCCTAATTTGCAAAGCCCTGTTATGTCTTGGTGACTGATGGCCAAAGCTTCTGCAGATCCCTACATCCTAAAGAAGACCCAGGTCTCAGACAGCTCTTCCTCTTTCAAAGGATGGTCCCTTTGGCCCCATTAGAGACTCCTGATCTTTGCTGGCAGATATTCTCCTATTCTGGGCCAAATCAGATTTATGCTTTGGCCAGAGATAGGTAAAATCTTCAAAGCTAATACTGCTGGCATTAGCCCTTCATAATCCTCCCCTGCATGAATATTCCATTTTCTGATTTCCAGTCAGATGGTACCACTGCTGGCTCAAATGGTTTATTAAAACTCTTTTCCACTGGACCTGCTTGGTCATGCACCATTTCCTGGACAATTTTGGGACAGAGATTGTCTAGTCCCACTAACCTGATATTACCTTATTCTCTTCCAACCCAAGTGAATTTGCATTTATTTTTCTTTTGATTCTATATTTGTAAAAGCATCTTCCCCGAAAACTGCTACAAATTATTTATTAGATTTTAAGACCAAGACAGGGAAACTTCTGGGTTTTCTTAAAGATGTGTTAATTGAAACAATTTTAATAATTTCCTACCAATTTTCCTAGATAGTATCCTGAAAAATGCTTTGCTAGTAAATATCACACCTTCATATAGTTTGCATAAACAATTACAGCTCCAAATTAATCAGAAACACAAGACTTTCTGAATGCTTTTTAAAAAGCAGTGTCTGAGAAAAAAGACACAAACTTTAAGCTTTTCTGTTACTCAAAAGACTAAGTTAGGAATGCTATCATTATCATCATTCATGATCACAAGATTTGGTTCTGTGTTTTTTCTCTATTCAAATATAAAAACTTGAAATAAATTTGAGAAGGGTTGAACAACAAATTACAACTACCTGAAGCAGAAATCTGAAAAAGAATTAAAATTCATCTTGGGGTTACTACAAGCAGCCTAAGCTAAATCTGTTGGCTAAATACTTTCTAATATTTCTCAGAAAATAGAAGTACATCAGATCCCCATTTTCTGAAAGTAAAACATCTTTTTCCTGGACAAAGGTATGAACACATACCTTGTTCATGTTACCTATATTTAATTCAACTACTTATTCTAAATATCTGATTCAAGTGGGGAAAATGTTTATACTTAGAAATATGCTGTAGCTTGAGGAAAACAATTGAAATAGAGTTATAAGTATTAATGGCAAGGTGTATATATATGAACCATCCATAATGCTATGAATTACATGGTATATAATTCAAGGAAAATACCTTTATAGTCAATCCTTATTTATTAAAAAAATCTGAACAACAAGGCTTCAAAGCTTTAGAGTCCAAAACAGTATTTGTCACACTTCTATAGATATTTTTCTTACAGAACTTTTTTCCTTAAATAAATGCCAGTAATAAAATAAAATAAAATAATTAAAAAAAATAATTAAAAATAAATCCCAAGCCACAGAATGTCAGATTTTCTTGAGAGATTCATGAACATTTTGTCAGACCTGATCTGATTTCAGTGTTACAGACAAAAAAGAAAACTCAGAAATGTTTCATGTGGCTTATTTCATCACAAGAATTTCTCATAGCCCCAGCAGATTAGTAAAAACTCCTTTAGCATTAGTTTTCTTAATCAGACTCCTGCTTGTATATTGCAATTTGATTTTCTGCAGGAGTCCCATATATTCTGTCAACTATTTCTGTATAAGTAAACTAAGTTTTGAGTAAGTAAACCTACTTTAAAAAGTCAACTTACTTTTGTAAGTAAACTTACACTAATACCTTACATGCACCCCCTGGATAAATAAAACTGACCAAGTGTTCCAGAAAATAAAATTAAAAAATTAATGACTCATGAAGCACCAGGATATTTTAGATAAAATACAGAGGAATTTATGAATAAACCTTTGCTCATTGTTGCACATTCCCTTTATTTTTAGGTGCTACAGTGAATCTTTTACACTCTTACATGGGAATTTCCATCCCCAGGAGGGACACAATGGAAACCCAGCACTTAATATCAGCACAGCCAGGGTATTTCTAAACCTTGAAGTTAGATAGAGAAGTAGGCTACAGCCCAAGCACAACCCAGAGATGTGCAGCCACACAGAACCTTTAGTTATAGAGACAACAGTGGAGCACAAACAGTTTCAGCTGGAGCAAAAAGCAGGTTAATGCCACACCACCGACCTGCAGGAGCAAAGCAGAAGCTTCCTTTATTGACACCACGAAGGAAATGCAGCCAGAAGTTCAAGTGAAGCCTTTGAAGTCTAAAACTGTGCAGCTCTAGTAAAATCTGAGTGTTTTGTGAGCATTCTATCTGCCAAGGACGCTGCCCAGTTCTGCAATGTTTGTGGTACAATATGCTCAGCCTCTGTGCTGCAAGCAATGCCAGAGTGGGAGAGTTTCCTTGCCACCCATTTAGATATTTTCAACACTCAAAGTGTACTACTAGTCCAGTTTTGTTAGCTTGGATATTTTAATAACCCTGGAGAACCAAAACAAAAGCAAAAGCTCTGCATTTCATCATCATTTTGTGTAAGGGCCGTGTCAAAACACAGGATTTCCAGAATAAAATAAATATAAGCAAACTCAAAGAAGTTTGGGAAAGGAACTTAGATGAAATTAAAACAAAACGTGTAATTATAGAAATCAAGTAAATCTCATCTGAGCATTGTGCTTACAGCAGAACTATGCACAGAAAACCTAAGAAAACTCTGAAGAAAAAACTTAAAGACAAATAATATATTTTATTAGAGCAAATAGCATGGGTGGAAAAACTAGATCAACTTTTGGGCACTCAGCCTTATTTGGAACTTACACATAATAACAGCTTATTCTTGCTTTACCAAAAAAGGAGGAAAAATTATCTCAGAGATTCTTTTAAACACCTTTACATAAACTAATCTTGCAACAGCCTCCATTTCCTTTACTTGAATTGTTTTCAGGCAAGCTTGAGACCTTGGCTGCTCCTTGAACCTGCTCTATTGAGTTTTCACCAAATGGTTTGGGTTGAAAGGTTAAAGATCATATAATTCCAACCCTCCTGCCATGGGGAAGTGATGCTGTTTTACACTACAACAACACAGACTCTGAGCTTCAGAAGGCTGAAATGTCTCCTTTACTTTTGGGATGTGTCTCCTTAATATACTATTTTACACAGAACCAATTTGATTACTGACACAAAGGCAAACCTCTTCACTCACATTGGTCAGACAGAGGGACATCAAGAAAAAGTTCCTCCTAGGAAAAGGAATGATAATATAAGTACAGCTTACAAAAACCCTTCTCCTGTTTACAGAAAATTCCCTGGGAAAAGAATTTCAGAAGACCAAAACATCTCAGGCACAAAACCAGTGCTACAGGGAAGGACATTTTCCCCTAGACCAGATTGCTCTAATCCAACCTGGCCTTGAACACTTCCAGGGCTGGGACATCCACAGCTTCTCTGGACAAGCTGTTCCAGTGTCCAGCCACCTGTACAGTAAAGAATTTCTTCCTAATATCTAACCTAAACCTACCTTCTTTCAGCTATAAAGCCATTTGCCCTTGCTATGAAAAGACCCTCTTCACCTGACTTGTAGTATCCTTTAGGCACTGGAAGGGGCTCAAAGGTCTCCCCAAAACCTCCCCTTCTCCAGCCTCTACTCTCAGCTTCAGTGGCACAAGACCCTCCCTGCCCAGCAGGGAAAAGCTCACCCGTTGTTTGAGAACTCTGTGGATTTACTCTTGCTAAGCAGAAAGGGTGCAACCCATTGGTGAATGGCTACACATGAAAGCAAAGATATTTTTGTTATGTTAAGATAAAAACATAGACATTTTATTCTTCACCTGCTTTTGCAACCCTGACCATCAAAATAGAGAAGGGATCTAGAGTAAAAATAGCAACGATTCAGCCAGTACATTAAAAACCACAAGACCCATTAAATGCAGTTTCTAATAAAAATTCTTCCTAACTGGTTAATTGGAGTTGCTAAATGATTTCTTTTTATAGTAAAAGCTTTATAATTAACAAGCCAGACATTGATTTCTAGTCATTATCAATTTCTCTATGATTATTATTGCTTCTATAATAATCTTCACTGTATTAACATAGATTAAGAAGCTCTTTAAAATAGAGCAGCTTCATTAGCTCCTGCTATCACAGGAGGACCTGCAGAACTCGGCACTCCAGTTAACCACCACACAGGAGCTGAAAATAAATGCTGCAAGTCTCTCTTCCTGGGGGCTGACGTGCATGGAGAGGAAACCAACTCTGAGCACTTAACTCCCAGTCAGTAAAGCTTCTAAAATCATTAACTTGTACAGCCACACTAACAATATTTCTATGTTAATCTTCATTGTTCCGTTAATGAAACACCTTTTATGCTACAGACCTACAACACTTGGAAAACTTTATAAATCCAACTTGCAAAACCAGATTAATTTCATCTCGGCAGATGAAAGTGGGGTAAAACAACCTTGGAAACACAGCAATGTAATAAAACACAGTAAGCCTGGGACAGGGGAATAGCTCCTGATTTTCATGGATTTGAATGCACTGAGTGGAATAGGGATGGGACCCACAACACATCATTTTGTTCCTCTGAAATGTGCTTTGGAATCTTAGCACACTAAGGTTTCTTCTCATCCAGAGAGAGCAGCCTGCTGGCTGAGCTTTGCCTGATATTTTCTGTGGAGATATGCTGAGATTGCTAACAGTGGTGGCTGTCCTTTTGGACACACACTAATCACTCATTTCTGCCAGCAAATCACTGAATTCAATAAAGTTTTACCAGACTTTGAATTTGTTTGTTTCTGAAGTTATACTGACTGCTTTGCACTCAGATTTTGATGTTTGATTCATGTTGCTGCAAAGTACTCACAAGAAGTCTTGCAACAGCACAATATTTTTCTGAGCCATGCAGGGGTTTCATTTCAGATATAGTTCCCAGATTAATTTGTGACATATAGAGTATCTTAAAAAATCTGTATTTTCGATTAACTGTTATTCTCTGACAGTGCAAGTGATCTCACTCAACTCTCCTTCATGAATTTCTAGAGGATATCAAAATCAGAGCTCAATGGAAAAGGGTTTTTAAAATATTGTGAGATGTTTTATACAATGCTTGGAATAGGCAGAAGAAAAAGCAATATGCAAGTCTTCTATGTCAAAACAAACTTACAACCCATGAATTCAGATTTCTCCACATTCCCAAATCTGTCAAGTATGATGATATGGTTTGTCATGAAGCCTGATAATAGCTGGGAAATGTAGAGCTTTTTAAATGCTGAAACCAAGCTGGGCTCAGACCTGTCCTGTGCTCACTCATTTTATTTAAATGTTACAATTGTGGATGAGAGAATGCAAGAAGAAACAAATTGTAAGGGAATTTTACTGATGGAGTAAAAAAAAGAAGCGTTCTTAAAAAAGAATTCTCATGTTTGAAACATTGCCTCTATTTTTCAACATAGCTCAAATAGGAAATGTATTGAAGCTGCTTTCTCTCTTTATCTACAAAAAACTTTTCAGCTCTCAGAAGAGTTTGTAAAGGTAGGATTTTAAATCAAACTTCATAGATTTACTTTGTCAACTCCAGCCTAAACTTTACTCAGTTTTCTCTGGCTTTCTCAGGAACTAGTAGCTAGGATTCCAGCCAGGGTGGTCAGATGCTAAAGGAAAACTTTTGTGTTTTCCTGTAATTTGTTGAAGTTCATTTAGATCTGTTAGACTGACACAATGCTTTTCTATATTATAAGAAATCTCAATCTTTCCAAAAATGAACACAAAAACCTTGCTTTTTATTGTAGCTCTGTTCCAATCAGAGTAGCAGAAATATGAAAAAAAATTATACAGTAAGTGTAAAGTGATGGAAGATCAGATCCTTGGAGAGACTACTCAAGGAAGCACCACACAGGTTGGAAGTACCAACCTGAGCTAATTATGTGGAGAGAGCAAAGCAAAGCAAAGCAAAGCAAAGCAAAGCAAAGAAAAGAAAAGAAAAGAGAAAAAGAGAGAGAAAGAAAGAGAGAGGAAAAGAGAGAGAAAGAAAGAGAGAGAGAGAAAGAGAGAAAGAGAGAAAAAGAGAGAGAGAAAGAAAGAGAGAGAGAATGAGAGGGAAAGAAAGAAAGAAAGAAAGAAAGAAAGAAAGAAAGAAAGAAAGAAAGAAAGAAAGAAAGAAAGAAAGAAAGAAAGAAAGAAAGAAAGAAAGAAACTTACTTTCTTGAATAAAACTTCAAGAGGGAAGAGGGGGGTGCTGATCATTGATTTATCCAGAAATTTTGGTTTGGGGGAAAACAGAAATAAAATCATCATCATCATCACAGTATCTCACAAAGACCATGCCATCAGATAGTGATAAGGGTCAAGGAAAGCAGAACCCTTTGAGTTCCTCCCCTTGTAAATTCACATTTTATAGTCCTTTCAGGACCTGATCTTTGTACATTAACACATTTCCTCATACGGGCAGATCATTCTTTCTGAGCCACTTTGGAACTTCTAATTTTACATATATATATATATATATATATAGTGTGGTGTAAATATACTCAAGCATCCTTTGCCACCTGCCTGCTTTTAAACATTTCAAATGGAGCTCTACTTCCTTGCCATGAGACTTGGCGTTTCATATTTCATGCCCTTTATTCATGAGGCTTAGCTGAAACTTGATTTAGGAAAAGCGAAACTTTACTATGCAACAGTACAAAACTATTAAAATTAATTGATCTGACCGTAACCATCAGTGAATAACTGGGGATGTAACCATGGAATCATCATGCCTTTTGAAAACTGTCTAGATGGATTTAATGGATATATGCAGCAATGTGATCTAAGGGAATACATGCATTCATTTCCCTTTTCCATCCACCTAAGAGGATTGCAACTTTTATCTGATATTGCAACTTTTATCTGATGCCACATTAAGGTATAATGTCCACTGATATGCAACAGATAAGGAATTGTCAAAACTTTCTTTGATGCCTTTCAATCGTGTTTCCATCAAATAATTCACTATACAAAGAATACACACAGAAATCACCAACTACTTTGTAACTAGATAATTGGTTTAGACCAAAACCATCCAAGTTCTTTTACATCTTTAATCCAAATCTTCTTTTTTTTAATCCTTATTTTATTTATCTTGAGGGGGGTATTGCACATATTCATCTGAAAAACTTATGGAGAGAGAAATTAAACCCAAGAACAAAATCTCTCATCCTGTAATTCAGAGAACATCAAAAGGCCACACCTAGGAAAATATTATTTTTTCCTCTAAACTTTTTGCCCCAAAGCCATCAAAAATCTCTCTGCTCATGTCTGATTTATGTTTCAACAATGTTTTCAGTAACCTCTACAGCTCAATGTCTGGTGAGCAAGCACTCTGAAAGTACAGCAGAGAATTGTTATGTTCTAGTACAGCATAAAACAAAGAATATATTGAAACCAATCTGTCTTCTCAGATATGAAGAGCACATGAATGTAATTGCTATTCTAATTTATGACAAATATCTTGTGGCTACAGCTACAAGGGTTCTGAATGGTAACATAAAGGAGGTCTAAGAGCTTTGCATCTTCCAACACCCCGTTGGATGGGGCTATGCACTGCTTTCTCTAAATTCAGTGCATAGCTGGCTTAGACACACACAATAGCAGTCAGGACACAAGTATTTCTTGTAAATGTTTCAGAGCAAAGTCATCTTGGTCCCACTCTATTAATAAATTCCTTGAGAAGCATTTATGTTCCCTCAGAAAGTGGATGAAAGCAATAAAACCCCCAGAGCATAAAATGACATCAGTGTCCCCTTCATGCTGTGGTCCTGCCCTAATCCTGGCTGTGATATTCCTGTTGCCACAGCTGGAAGCACTGGTGGGAGTAACACTGCTTGGATTTCTCAGGCATTGAGTTTCCACTCCTTTGTAATGTTCATCACTATTGTGTGAGGGGACTCAGATTGACAAGTCTGTGTTGGTTATCCTCAGGACATGTTCAGAATTTCTCCACAACTCAACTTAGAGTAGTAAGACCAATTGAGATTAATTCCTGACTGTGTTGAGTTCAATGAGGGTTGATGGCTTCAAGTAATGATTAAAGAAATCACAAACCCAAAGTGGACTTAAGTTCTGATCCCTTACACCACCTCATTCCAAGAGACTGTGACAGTGTCCAGACCTTAATCTAACCATATTTCAAGTGTATCTATCCTCTGGTATTTGTCCACCTTTCTTCAGTTCTTATTTATTCTAGACATAAGAATTGTCCATTTCACCCATTTTAATGCAAACCCAGAGAGCAGAGTGAAAGAAAACATCTGCAGTGTTCGGAATTTCAGGCCTAGATTTACTTTGTTAAGGTAGAGTTCAAATCTAAATCATGTGAGCTTTGGGGAAGTTAGGTTTGGTGGCCACCAAATTGCCCACAATTCATAAAAGTCACTCAGCCATAGTCTCCCCCTCCCCTTCCCAATCCCAATTAGACCTGCCCTTTATAAGATGAAAATGGGAAATAATTTGCAAGATCAGAAAATTAGGCTCTGTGCACCAGAAAAACTATGTATGTCTCTAGGTATTTGTTTGAGAACTATCAGAGCATGCTATGCTTCAGGCTTGTGATAACAAACAATAAATTATTTTATAAGTCATGAAATTTGTATTAAATCAAGTTAATAAAAATATTCTATCAGTATATAAAAGATTACTGTGAACATGAATCCTGAAGTAGGATCAAAAGTTGGGCTTGATGGTTAAAAATTGTAAAGGAATGAGTAATAAGAAAGACTAATCCAAAGGACAGAAATTCCTCAAATTTTACCCATGGATTGCAAGTTAGTGGGTTTGATTTAACAGCAGATCCAGAAAATAGTAATTATGCCCAAAAATACTTTTATGTCTTGTGCTTCTAATGTGAAATTACACATAAGCCCTGTCAACTCAGTGCCTCTCAAAGAGGTGTTGCAGGAGCTTCTGGTGTGAATTAAAGCAAGGAATGAAACAGCAGGCATGTCACTGAGCTTCAGAACAGAGGAGCTCTACAAGCTCTTACAACTCCTTGGTGGCAGGGCACTTCAGATCTTTATTCTCGGGCAGATTTATCCCAATATTTCCTTTCTCTCTCTCTCTTCTTCTTTCTATCCACTCACACTGACTATTCAGCCCAGTCCTGGTTCATCTGAGAGAGGTCCTGGAGGTGCCTCTAAGGACAATTTGGGATAACCACAGAAAGAAGTCCCTTGCAGAATGCATTCAGATGCTGTGAGAACTTCTACCCTACAATATCCCCAGGCTGCAAAGACACAGATGTATGGTGTAATATCTCCTTGACATTATTTATACTGATGGAGGGGAATTAATTTAAACTGCATGAAGCTAAAGTGACTGAATTTTGCATGAGAAGGAGGATGAATAGGGAGAGCAGAATCCGTGCTGCAGTTTGAGGCAAGGACTTTGCTGAGAGTGCCTTGGCTGCTCCAAGTGCCTCCTGGCTACTTGCAAAGTGTGAAAGAAGAGAAACCAGCACACTCCATCCACAGGTGGGACCATTCCCTAGGTGCTGTGCCTCCAAGGCCCCCTTCCATCCCAGTCACAACTGTGATTTGTTCAAACCCTGCTTCCTGAACCCCAGAGTTCCCTGTCTGTTTTTTTAAATTCTGGCTAACATTTTCCATGTCTATACCTCATTGACAAAAGGTCATCTAGTAGCAGACCTTCTTTTTTCTTCTGCTACAAAGGTGTGTTTAATCTAAGGACTGAGTCCTTTTTGTTTGGTGGTTAGATATCAACATCTTTCCCAATGTTAAAAAATTCTAGGAAATCATATTCAGTCTGAAAAAAATTGGATGTGTGTATTTATTGGAAGACACTAATGCAAACACGAATTAGCAATGATACAGTTTTCATAAAAGAAGTGCAAAAAGTGTTTTAGAAAGAGAATGGCTGTAATTTCCTAAGTTTTACAGAACTACCTTATAAAGTCCCAGAAGCATTGCAAACACATGATGTTAACAAGATGACGAGCTTAGAAAAAAAAAAAAAGATAGTTGATTCAGTCATATTTCCTTTACTTTACTACCTCTGCATCTTTTATTTTTGACAGCTTCATAAGGATACAGCTAAGTATTTCCAATCATCTTCTTAGGCTTGGGAATTCAATATTTTCATTTCCAGTATATAAAAGTTGGTCTAAGTGAGAATTTAAGAACAACAAATAGTCAGTCACTACTTTTAGCATGAGCCAAACCTAATGAAACCTATGTGAATGATATTGAAGATGAGAGGACACTTAAATGAAAAAGTAACAATTTATATATTATATAATATATATAATATATTATATGATATATGATACATTATATATTACATAGACAGACCTCAAGCATCCAAAAATACTTTTCTGAGGTGTGTAGATATGTTTTGAGTTTTTCTGCACTTTTTTTGTGATATTAATTCTGAAGTAGATTTTAGTAACACAATAGAACCACTGCCATCATTTCACTAATTAGTTCCATTTCTGCTGTTAGCACTGAAAACACTGGGTTTTTTCCCCCAGTTTGCCTCCTTCAAAGACATGCCAAATGAGTTTGGGCCCAGTTTGGAGACTGTAAATTAAGAGCAGTATTTTGATCAAGCAGCATTTAAAATTACTATGATCACTTAAAAAGTATGTTAATTCTGAGCCACTGAAATGAATGGCAGATGCTCTTTGGGCTTTCCGTTTCCAGTGGGCAGGTGGAATCAGAGCTGCAAGACTATGAACAAAAACCAGAGGGATGTTACCTGTCCATGGAAATGGACAACAAATAATTTGGCTTCTGTAATATAATTTTTTCTAGAGTAAATGCAGAATCTGACAGCCTGCTCTGCTTTTAATTTCTTTTCCTCATCAGTTGTAGAAAAAAAATTATCTCATAAAATGCACGTGGCATGTAGGGTCACACAGTGCTCTGAGAACTCTGCCCATATCTCAGTGTAACAAGATGAATTATGGATTGAGTGACCACTTCACTGAACGGAGTTTTCTTTGCTTTTTCAGTCTCCAGACAGACCCTTAAAGAGAACAGTGTGTGCAGGCAGTTTGAGAGGGGTGCACGTGTGGAAGCCACATGGAAAACACACACATTGTTTTAACAATTAAAAGCTATTAAAGTTGAGAAAAGATAACAAAAAATACTATAACAGAAAAAAATCTATGGCAGCTGATCTCCCTGTTCAGTCAAACAGTCAAACAGTGTGACAGTTTGTTTTGTTTT
Organism: Zosterops lateralis; assembly: GCF_965231275.1. Classification (NCBI taxonomy): domain Eukaryota; kingdom Metazoa; phylum Chordata; class Aves; order Passeriformes; family Zosteropidae; genus Zosterops; species Zosterops lateralis. The sequence continues at coordinate 10,627,203 of NC_139765.1, forward strand.
GTTTTTTAAGGGAAACAATGGAGAGAATTTTTTTAAGAAATATTTGAGACTTTCCTGGAATTTGTATTTTCCTTTTAAACAACCAGCATTTTTCCTAAGATGAGGCACTTCTTGCTTGTAAAGTATTATTATTCTACTTAAAAGAAAAAAAAAAAACCAACAAAAAAACAACAACAATCCAGAACTGATGAAACTACTGCCTCCTGGCTTTGCTAGACTATGCAGAATTTCTTCTGATGCTTTTGGAGTATTTGACGTTGTCAGCTGCTACATAAGGAACATTACATTTGAGAAAACATGCCAGAAAACCATGTGGCGGTGGTGGGACTTTCAGGATGTAAACACCTGTGTGTAAGGTATAGCAAAGAGATTTTTCTTTAATGTAGAGTGCCATCGTCTGGTAGCATGCTTGAGTTCCACTTAAACCCCGTGTCATGGTTCCAGGAAGATTATTTGTGAAGAAATACCTAAGCCATCCTTTTGCTTTTCTTTCTCTCCAAAATGGGCTTAATCCTTCCCTGGAGTCATAAACAAAAGGAAATCCTTGCCTCTAAGAGACAAACTAATGGTGAGGGCTTGGGGGAATAACTCTACCTGTTGGCTTGCTCAGAAACAGAAATTATTTGGTTATTGTAGGGTTGATTTTTTTTTTTTTTTTTTTTTTTTTTGCTTCCCACCCAGTTGAAGCTTGACCTACAGCTTCATTCCCCTGCTTTCAAATGAATTTTATTCAGTATTTTTTTAATATTTGAGCTAGCATTGAGTCCTAGGATTGAATCCTAGCACTGCCAAGCTCACCACTAAACCGTGTCCCCAAGTGCCACATCCACATCTTCTAAGTCCCTTCAGGGCTGGTGGCCCAAACACTTTCCTGGGGAGCATGATCCACTGCTTTTCATGAGGATTTTTTTTTTTTTCCTAATGTGCAACTGAAGCTCCCCTGGCCCAGCTTTAGGCCATTTTCTGTTATTCTGTCCCCTGTTATCTGGGAGAAGAGACAGACTCCCACCTTGCTGTCCCAGCCAGTAAATGGAGCTAAACCAATTTGCAGTCACCTCATGCTGAAATGTAACAGCATGTAACATGAAGCTCTTATGAGAGTTTTCTATAAGCTATATGCTTAGCTTGTGTATGACTTCCTAAAGAAATCATCACCTTTCTCATTTTGGAAATGCTGGGCCTCTTTAAGAATTCTGAAATATGGCAGCTTGTTTTGGTTTTTGTTGGTTTGTTTTTTTTGTTTTGGTTTGTTTTTTTCTTTTTCCTTCCTCAAATTGTTCTGAAGCTTAACAGCAGTACCACATTTCTAATTAAATGGACAGATAGGATGCCGATAACATCTGCTTTCTGTAATAAAAACTATTGATATTGTTGACCTGACAGATTATCTGCAAAAGACAGAGCACAATGACCAAATCTAAAAAGCAAGGGAGGAAGAGCAGCTTAGGACAAGAATGCATCTATTATTATCTGTCCTTCTGCCTTTTGGAATTATTAAGAATGATTATAGAAATTATCAGTCATCTCTGCTTCTTGTTCTGGCATATGAAACAGAAACAGTGATTGAATGTCACAAAGAACTGACTTTGATCTTTTTTTTTTTCTTGATGAAATGACTTTGTAAGATGCTGCTTATTTATTTTTTCTTTAATGGTAACATCTCTTACAGGAATACCCAAGATTTATAACAGCAGCTGCCATTTGTCAAAATTTTTCTCCATGTTGTATAGAGCAACACTTCAAACAGTAAGAAAAAGAAATATCCTAATACAAATTGACATCTACAAAGCCTTGCACTGAAAAATCTTAGCCTGTCATAGCCCAAACCTGATTTCAATTTAAAGTTACTGTTTTTTTCTGGGGTTTGCAGTAAAAATCTGTCCCTCTGTGAATTAAGGTCGTACAATTGCCTAGTAAATACCTACTCAACAGTTTCACTACTCTGCTTAAAATCCCAACATTCAAAAAAGTCACATACTTTCCTTAATTAAAGCATTAATTGTGGCAAAGGATTAAAAGTGAAAAGAACACCGGTGTCTCATGAAAAAGATAGCTGAAGTATCAACTTCACCCTTCACACAAGGACTTATAAAAACTTCTAGGAACTAAATTCTTCCATGTGGCTTTGGATTTGCAGGGGGAGAGAAATGTCTGGACTTCAATGATTTTTAGGGCACCTTGGCTCATTTACACCATGGAGGTGGCTTTATTATAACTTGTGCTTTCCTCTCCAGGGCTGCAACATCAGGGATGTTCATCACTTGACAGCCCCACAAGGATACAGCTATTTCCAACAGTGTTCTTAGACTTGGGGATTCAATATTTTCATTTCCAGTGCATAAAGTTGGTTTAAGTGAGAATTTAAGAATGACAAATAGCCCTTTACCCTTTTCAAGAGGAAGCAGTGTAAGGTGCCTGTGCCACTCAGTTTTGTATGTGTCTGGGTGTTTCAAGGTCGTGGCAGAGGCAACAGCCATATATTTATCCCCATTCCTGAATTTCCAGGGGTAAACAAACAAGCAAACAAAATGCTACAGAAGTAGATTTAATCTCGTTGTTCCCAGTGCCAAACAGCAGCACCTTATTTTCAGCAGCTGACCTACATCATTTGCCAAGTATTCAATATTCAGGAATTAGATAAATATTTCAGCCTGACTGGTATACAGGTTTTTTGGGAGGTTTTTATATGAAAGGCTTAATGGAGAGTTTATCTGCATTTGCCAGTAATCACAAGAGTCAAGAAGCATAGGCTTTAAGAAAGAAACAAAACAACCAAATGTCTTGGTGGCTAGCTATGTAGAACCCTTATCTTTGGATTACAGTTTGATTTTCTTTGTGCAGATTTTCTATGCAAAATAAAAAAGTACTGCAGAGGGAGAAATCAAAATACAAAATTAATAAAGTCTAGAAACTTACCATATATACTTAAATTACTGTGCCTCACAAAAAAACCCCCAAAAAACCCCAAACAACAGAAGGCAGAAATGTAATGAAAATATATTTAACTTCTACAAATTTTTCATTAACTCTTCCTGTTAAAATGTTCTTTTTTCACAATATGAAGAAAATCCATTCATTTAAAATCAGATGGGAGTTTCCTACAGCCATTTCACCTTAATTGTCTGTAATCTCACTCATATTCCACATTAGGTTCTCCTTCCACCTAATATGTATTAATTTTAAATGAAGCAGGACACTGATAAGATAATCTGCTTGGTCATGGCCTTCAGTGAGCAAGGTTTTTGTCACAGCTAATTTTAGTTGATATGATGACACATCTTCTAAATTTGATCCTAAAGCAAATTGCCAGGCAATTTTTGGGCTAAAAAGAAGTGTACCCAGGCTCTTCTCATTTCAGTGGGCTAAAACTACCTCAAATTTTTCTCAGCTTCCCGAATTTTGCACAACTGTTTTCTGCCTCCATTCTGATGGACTCTTCTAAGGTGAAAGTTTGCTGCCCACCCACAGTAGTCTCCTGATAAACCCCTATATTTTTGTCTCTGGTGATGCAAAACTACTCATGTGCTTATAAAAATTTATTAATTTTTTTTTCTTTTAAATTCAAAAGTTCCCTGTCATTTAGATGAAAGCATCTCTCAGTGGTGCAACTGCTTGATCCATACTGTTATTAGACACTCTTCTTAGCTTATACTAATTTCCACAAATATGAGTCCTCATATCCAACATGCCCTGTAATCCACACCTAAATTTCTAGGCTGATGCCTTTTGATGGCTGAAATGTCATATTTTATTTTATTTTATTTTTTATCTCCCCGTTATCAGCTATGTAAAATGGACTCTAAAGTGAAACTTGGGGCAATAGTTGAAAAAAGGCATTTGGTTAAAGAGAGGAGCTCAAAGACACCTCAAAGGTCAAATTGTGGAAACAAAAAGAGCTCTGGGTAAGTTCTGAGAGGGAAATGAAGGGACTTTTCTGATACTCTGCAGTAGCCGAGACCTCAAATTTCACGATTTTAACACTGTGAACAGGGTGACTATTATAGTTTTTCAAAATATTCTTCTCTCATTAATACTGATTGTAATTTTCTTCTGCATAATTGATGCCTTGAATTGAGGTAAGTTTGAATACTCAAATAAAAGTATTTTTCTTGAGATACTTATGTAATAATACTGCAAAGTCTACAAAAAATTCCTAAACTCTGATGCTTGATTCACTGTTCATCAGTGAAAGACACAAAGCAGACCAGAAGCAAACAGTCCAATTCTGAAGCAGGAGGTGATTTTTAAATTAGGAGATGGTAGAAAGTGTTTGATGGATGTATTGATGTACAGACCAAAACAGGAAGAAATAGAAGGATCATGAGTGTACACACCAAGTAATGTGTATATATAAAACATCTGTTTGTAGATAAGCTAAAGGAAATAACTCCCCTCTCCTCTAAGTGGTAAGTTTAATCTTTCATTCTTTCTAATTTTAAATATAGTATTGCAATTCTGAGCATTACTAACAAATTTCAAGATTAATTGAAATTCTTTCTGTGTGGTTTAGTTTAGATATTAGGGAAAATGGCTTTACTGTGAGGGTGGTGAGGCCCTGGCACAGGTTGTCAGAGAAGCTGTGGCTGCCCCATCCCTGGAAGTGTCCAAGGCCAGGTTGGATGGAGCTCTGAGTAACCTGGGAGAATGGAAAATGTCCCTGCCCTGGCACAGGGGGTTGGAACAGGATGATCTTTAAGGTCCCTTTCAACCCAAACCATTCTATGATTAAAACAAAACAACCAACCAAACAAACAAACACAACAAAAACTCCAACAAAACAAACCGCAAAAAAATAAAATAAAAAAAGAACCCCCAAAAGAGTAACAACAAAAAACCAAAAAAACCCCAATCAAACAACAAAAAAAAAAAGCACAAAAAAACCAACCGAAAATCCAAAACTGAAACCAAAAAACCAAAACCAAAACAACCAAACCCAACCCCTGCCCCCCCGGCAAGAAACCAACGCAAACGAAAAAACCCAACTCAAAGCAAACAATAAAAATAAGCAACACACAGGTTGGTAATAAAAATATGGTATATACCATGTTTTTATGTATCCTTGCAGAATTATACTCTCAGTAACTACGATTTTATAGATGGACAAACTGGTTTTGATGGGAAACACATCTTGTGTAAACTGGTATCGAAACTGTGCTTTTGTGACTTTGAAAGACAAATAAACCAGCTCTCAAAAGACATGAATAAACCTGACCACAAAAATGTAATCATGATGAAGTTTAATGAAAAAAGATCCAAAGCAAATCTTCCTCACTTGTCCACATACTCACTGTTGATTATTTAGGAAATTTACTGTGACAATGATAAAAACAAACGCCACCACAATTCTTATGCAAGCACAGATTTTGTTTAAAATATTTAAACCCACTTGTTTTAGCTGAGAAATTTGATAGCTACATTGTTTCACAGAGTGTCTAGAGTTCCTCTCTTCTTGACAAAATAAAATCTTCAAAATTCGGCCTTCCTTTAAAGATTAGGTGTACAGGAATTCAGTACTTCAGAGACTTTGCACAGCCTAACTGTCTGAACATGACCTTTCTTAATTCCAGGGAAAAGCAGAAGTCTGTCAAGCTTCTCTATAGGACTAAGCAATTTTTTTCTGAGAACTATTCACAGCTCTTAAATCTTATTTTTCTTAATAGAGGGATTGTTTTATTAGCAGCACCTTCATCACTGACAACTTTCTTATTACAGCTTTTGCTTTCTACTCCAAAGGCCTTGGAATATGCCTAATAACTGAACTCATATTATACCTTTCCATCTAAATGGCAATGACTTCCATTAAGGAGATCTGACAAGCTTCAAAGTCCTTCTAACTGAATTTTAGCCATCTAAGTTTTTAAAACTTGTTTATGCAACCAGACAGCTTTTCCCATAAATATTTTTTTTTTTAATTACAAAGCAAATTAGCACCACATATGCAGCCCAATGCCCAAATGAGTGTAAAGCTACCACAGCAATAACAAATAAAAGGGATATTTAGAAACCCTTTGGATAAACCCAGTTTAGTTTCCTGCTCTTGAATGCATGGGCCACCAAACTTAGTTTTGGCTTTTAAGTCTATTAGAAAAGGGAAGGCAACCCAATACTCTTAGTAATCTAGAAGTGAAAATAAAGGTAACAAATCTGATGTAAAGTAGGAAGGCAAAGGCACTGCTTTATTCCCCCACTATATGTTGTTCTGTCTTGGGTAAAGAAGCTGCCTCATGGGGGCTACAGTGTGGAAAAAGTCATGGAAGAAACTTGAAGATTATTATCTTCAAAATGTAGAAAATGACAGGGCAGATTTAGTTAAAGCACACAATTTGCCTACAGAGTAGCTCCAATTTTGGTGGTACCAGTGGAAAAAAAGAAAGGTGGGAATTTGCTGTACATTGCGTGGAGAGACATTACTGAAACCTTTTGTGGGTAAAGGTGCCCCTTTTTGAAAGGCACACAAATTGAAAAACCACCTTTGAACCCTTAATCATTTAATTTGTTTAGTTTTTTTAAACTTCTCAGGCTTGAAAATCATTTGTTTTACACAAAAATAGTCCCTAGGCGTTCTATGAGGTTTGTTTTTTTTTGTTTTTTTTTTTGTTTTTTTTTTTTTTTTTTTTAATGGGTTTAACTTTAAGGCCCAGGACTAAAACAGTTTTGCCATTCCCTGGTCCACATATGACAAATAGTCAGGGGATTGGAAGCTTTTCTGCCACCCACATCATTTGCTCCTGTTTCTGCCATTACATCATCTGTAAAAAACCCTCGAAGGCAATTTCAATCCAAAGGCTCTCTCTGAAACAGAACATTCTCACACTCTGTTCTGCCCTTTGGTGCATGGGGAATCCCAAATGGTTTGACAGAGTCACATTAAGGCTGTTCTTTCTGTTCTAGTTGGACCAGAGGCAAAATTGAAACCAAATCTTTCCATCTCTCACACACATATGCACCCACTCACGCAGATACTTGAGGCTTTTTTAACATGACAAAAAATGAAGCTACAAAAGTATTTTAGCTGTGATATCACCTCGGATATTGTTTGCCAAGGTGTGGAGTGCAGTGAGTTATCCACCAGCCACGACTTCAGCAGGAATTGTGGTTTGGCAGTTAGTGAGAAAGTTAACAAGTCAACTCTCTTGCTTCCAGCAGAATCTGAAAGAAATTCTGATGCTGCCACAGCAGCAGCACTGGTAGCCAAGAAGCCCAGATGGGCAGTGGCCAGTGTTTTGTGTGCTCTCTCACACCTCGCCCCAAGCTCCCTTCTCACCATTACTGCAGACTTTGTAGTCTTGATAGGACTTATGGGACTCCACTTAACATTTTCCTCAGTTTTTCCTCTGGCAGAAGCACACACTGCAGCAGGGGTAAGGTCTGCTTTGCCCCCCTTGGCTTTCAAAACTCATCTCTCCACAACCTGCGCCTGTGGCATTCTCAGCCACACAGGACTGCGTTAGGAGACAAACCAAAGCTGAGTATGGATCCCTGAAATGTAGGTTTGCTGCAATCCCCAAAGAAAGCAGAAGATGTCAATACCATCCATCTTAATGGCTTATGTGTTTCTCACAGCACAGTTGCCAGTCAGAGCTAGCTTAGGGGAAGATGGTTTTAATGGGACCAAAAAGATCTCATGAAACAGACAAGCAGTGCTCCCCAAGATCTTCTCAGCATGGGACAGAAAGGGCAGTCCTTGATGTGGCATGGGAATGGAGGAAACATTCACTGAAGGTAAAAAGGAAAAAGATTTATTCGTGTAAGGAGAGGTGAAAAATATATTTTCCAGCAGTCAAAAGAAAGGGAAAGGAAGAAGAGGAGAAAGAAAACCTGGAGGACAATTGAAAAATACTCCTCTGTTTGGAAATCTGTTAATCACAAAATAATGGAATTGTAAAATATATTCCTAAGTATTGTCCTTATGATTGTTAAATAAGGAAAAGAATAGAATGAGAGCTGTTTGTTTATTCCCACAAATTTGATTTTCATTAAGTACGAACCAACTCATTAAAATAGCTAAATCCTCAGAAACAGTTAAACAAACAGAACCCTGCAGCATTCAGATGAAGGATCATACCAGAAATCTGTAGTGGTACACAGAAAAGGAATGGAAAACTTTGTGGACATAATGATGTTTACAAGCTACCATTATTAAGTGGGATAACTGCAACACTGCAACATTATGTTTGATGAATTAAAATGGGAAAAGAAGCCAGGAAGCAATGCAGACAATCCATATTTGTGCTGGTTAACCTTTGACTAATATCAATATGTTGATACTCAGGCCCAAATTAAGAAAATTTGGTTTACCCTTCCTGAAGAGTTGCAAATCTCAGCATCACTGCACAATGTTTTTATATATCTATACCCACATGCTCTTAGCATTCCTGAACTGTGAGAAGGGCTTCTAAAGCAACAGTCACAGAGGTCTTAAATTTGCCTACTTGAGACAATGACCCTGAGGATTAGTTTTTTGTCTCATGTCCCCACCAACATCATGTGAACAGCAGAATGCAGTATGACAAGACTAGAACAATTCAGATGGCACATCTTATTCACAGGAGGTTTGGATTAGCTATCAGGCAAGCCCTTATTTGCCATCACCATGTGAGTGCTCTGAAGAGCAGGACTGTTCTTCCATTTCTGCACAGGAGAGAAGCTCCCTACTGCAGAAATATAGATAAATGACAATATTTAGATGAGGCTTTTAGCACTTCTAGAGTGCACTCCCTGAGGCTGTTTCAGTCTGGAGTACCTTATTCCCATCTGCAGTGTGTCATGGTTGAGGTGTACTTGGAGGGGCTCTTATCCCACTCAGCAGTGCTGCTCTCCTGAGAGGGACTCTTCTGTGCAGAACCTATTTACAAGCCTTAGAGCCACACATTTTTACACCAAAAGCCTCAGGTACCATGGCCTTACACACCTCAGAACCTGCACTGGCCAACAAGCAGCGAATGAGGAAAAGAGGCTGTTATTGCAACATCTTCCCCCCTGCTGAAATCACTGACATTATGAGACCTGCAACACAATTTTGTACATACATCAAAACCTCCCAGTTTCACTGTGCTAATCTGAGGATCCTTTCTGCATCATACAGCTCTCACACTGTGGAACAGCCAGAAGCAAGATCTCATTTTTTACAGGAGTCTGAAGCTTGATATCTGAGCCATCACAGGGCTGGGTGGCCAGACTGGAGAAAAAACAGTGTGCAAAGCAATGTGAGCTCTCAAAAATCTGTGTTCATGTGGGAAGGCATTGTTTGGGAATGTTGGTAGCATTTAGATGTGACCAGTACAGAAGTGGTGGCAGAGGCACACAGTGTGAATTACAAGTGACAGGAGGTCATTCACATGGGTATAATACCAGGTAAGCAAACATGCTTTGCTCCACGGTGGAAGTTTCCCCTGATCTTTGAATGTGTGGGCATCAGGAAAATTACCTCTTCTGTTTAGGTCTTTCTTAAGGTATGGATTTTTCTGGATCCTAAGTAAGATTATTGCTGTTGCCAAGAGGAATGTTACAGAGAATTTAAAACAGGGATAACTCTCTCACACAGAGAACTGATTTTGTTCCAAGCTGTAATGAAAGCTAAAACAAATGAAAATGTTTGTGAAACATTTTCAAGAATAGGCTGTAAAAAGAGGGGGTTCATCCTGGGGCAGACAAGGTTGTGTTGCAGAAACTTTCCAATACCTGAAGGAGGCTGATAGGGAAGCTAGAGAGACTCCTCACCAGGAGCTGAAGCAATAGCAAAAGGAGCAATGGGTACAAACTAAAAGAGGAGAAATTGAGGTTAGACACATGGAAGAAATCCTTTACTGTGAAGGTGGTAAAACACTGGAACAGTTGCCCAGAGAGGTGGGGGATGCTCCATCCCTGGAAATGCTCAGGGCCAGGTTGGACAGACCTTGGACCGACCTGGTCTGGTGGAAAGTGTCCCTGCCTACAGCAGGGTGATGAAAATCAGATGATCTTTATGGTCCCTTCCAACCCAAAGTAGGTGATTCTATGATTTTCCCCAGTGACAGTATTTCCTTCCAACTGAGGCCATCCCACCTCAGATTAACTCAGATTTTTGAAGAAATGACAATATGAAAAAAAAAAAAAAAAAAAAAAAGGTAACCTCAAAAAAAGGTTTAATTTGGCCAAACAAAGATTGACATTTTGGTTTAATTTAACAGAGTATATCTGAATTTCCTAAACACTCTCTTATTCCCAGAAAATATTTCAGTCTCATGAGGAGATGAGACAGCATTTTCCAACTAACTGTTTTGATGAATTTTTCTAACCCCCTCTAATTATTAACACCACAGTCTTTTTATCTTTGAGGAGTTTTCTTATCCTTAATCCCATTTAACCCCAAATCTGAAGAATAGCTTTCCATTCATAGTCCTATTGATGTATATAAGATTTTCAGATCATGCTTCCCACCAAGCAAGGTAAAACAGACAGTGCTTAAATATTGTAATAAAGAGATTTTGTACTGAATGTCAGTTTTTTTCTTTATGATCTCAGCACTGAAGAAAAAGCACTGAACTGATTATATTTCTTGTTTTAAATATTCATGTGACAATGTTGAAGAGAGAAATGAATATCAGAATGAAAAAATGACAAGAAAAAACGACTACAAGAAATCTCTAGACATTTATCACAGGCCTAGAGGATACAAACCAATCAACTTCTAAAATCTGCTCTTTGATCAAGATGCCCAGTTAAAGCCTACATTATTAATATATGATTCTGTTTAAAAAGTCTATTAATCAAGCAGGGATGAATGATTAAGTGGATAAAGCACTAGCCTTTGACCTAACAGGCAACTTTCACAAATCTCCTGTGAATTCAATTCATAAAAAAAAGAAAAAGAATGCTTCAATAGCTGTATAAATTATCTGGAAACAATGATTCTCATTGTTCTTCTCTGTGTCATTAAATGATTTTCATTTGCATGCAAGACCATCTCCATTATCTGATTGCCAGGCTGATAGCTTGCTACAGGATGGAGGGGTGATCAATAAAGCCCGTGGCTGGTTGTGTTTTATCTAATAATATCAGTAACAACAGCAAAAACCACAAAATCTTCTTTCAGTACTCCACCCTTGTCTTACAAGTATTTTCCAGACCTTTGGAAAGATTGATGGGAAAGGCCCCAATCCTGAAGACAGCTCTGTACATAGGAATTCTTGTTTTGGTGTTTTTGGTAGGATTCTGGGTGAGGAAACATGGAACAGTCTGAGCACATCCACACCTTATGGCCTGGGGATCCTAAAGAGTTCAAAACTAAGCTCTGTCATGCACTGGCACTCTCCAGGAGTACTGGAAACCCAAGGATTTCAGTGAAGTGTGTATTGAAACGCGTATTAAGATAAATAAGGACCTGAATACATGCCTTTTTAAATAAACCACAGAGTCAAGATATTTCACACTCTACTAATGCTGCTTTTTTAGGTTTATTAAACATGTATCAGATTGCCCAGGGATAATCAGTGTTTCCAGTACCTTTTTGCACTGGCAGTAGAGATAAATTTACTGATTCTGGTCAAGGGCAAGAAGGGGTCTGTCTCATTTAGCATCACAAGTGAAATCTTGTTGACTTTGGGCACCCAGGAGGCTTCAGTCTGTTCTTCTCTTTGTTGAGAAGAAGAAACTGATTTTTTTAGGGCTTTGAACACTAAACTACTCAGTATCACAAGCCCTAGCTGCTGTCACTGAGCACTTGATTTGTCACCATGCAATATTTATTGAACCATACTGTAAAATATTTCTCAAAATTTTTGTATTCTACTGCAGTTTTCTCCCCAAATGTGGGAAATACTGACTTTATGTTGATATACAGCAATTATGGGCTGGATGTAGGAATTCCTGGTGGAGGCTCTGTACCTGTGCTATGCTGGTGGTTAGGCTGGATCATAAAATGATCCTCCTGTTTTGAAATGGGAGAAGTTATCAGTACTTGTCTATAAAATCATCACTGGAAGTAGAGTTTGCCAAATTCATCTCTCAACTCAGGTCACAAAGGTTTAGCATGCATATTTGTCCTTTCATAGAGCAGTTTGTCTGGAGTACAATGAAAAAATCTTACTTAACATATGTAGTAAATTCCTAAATATTATGAGTTACTATTCCTAAATATTAATAGTGACAACTAGAAACAAAAGTAACAAAAGTTGTCCTGACAAAATATTGTTTTATGGATCAATTTATAAATGTGCTACCATAACCAGACCAGTTTTCCCAGTGATAGTCAATTGAAAATTAATAATCAAATTTTGTTGACAAAGAAGAAAAAGAAACAATACTACCTCATGCTCTCTCCCTGGGTAAATGTTTCTGATGGGAAAATAGCATGAAATATTTTTTAATGTCATTAAAATAAACAAGAATGTCCCCAGACACACAAAGGAAGAGCTGTGTTTTATGTTTGTGGTTTCTTTATGAAGCTGAAATATAGATCAGCTTTATAGAGTGGGGGAGTTTTTGTTGCTTAGAATTGCATGGGAAATTTCAGCCTTTTAAAAGAGTTAAAAAGAAAAGGGTTTTTTGAAAGAGATGCAATCTTTCTCACAATAGAAGCAGTATTGCTCTTTACTCACTTTAGGATCAGACTGTTATATTGTCCCAATCCACATAAAACCTCAATTTTTTTCCCCCCATCTGTGAGGTCTAAAATGGCAGCTACTGATTTCTGATCCTATTGGTGCAATTCTCATGTATTCATTCAGGACCCATTCAGATAACCCAGAAACTCTAGTGGGGGTGACTAGAAAATTTGCAGTGCTACATTAAAAATTCAAGTATAATTGCTTCATTGACCCTTCAAGGCACTTCACTCAAGTACTCTGAAGTGTCTCTTCTCCCCAGGAATGGGGTGAGGTGGATGGAAAACAGAAACAAGCTCCCAACTTTCTTCCTTTTGAGAAAAAAAAAATAAAATATATATATATATATATATATGTATATATATATATATATATATAAGCATGAAAAGGTCCAGCTTACAGCAGAAACTGAGCGCAGACGTTGGAAGAATTTAACAATAATTGTAACGCCTATTCTTAACAGCTTGAGCAGAGATTTGGTGCCTGCCTTTGTCACAATTAAACCACACTGTTAACATGAGAAGTTTCACAAGTTACACCTGCAGACACTGCACAGACATCACACCTTAGCACACTCAGGACTGAGTTACTGGAATTGAGGGAGCACAAAAAAATACCAGAATATTCATCTTTGATATGAAGCATCTGCCAGAAGGTATGAGGCTCGTGTTTCAGCACTGCTGAATCCTGCGATGTCATGTACAATAACCTGCTTTAAAAATATCTGTGAGGTGTTATTGTGGGAAGGCTCAAAGTGAAAGCTGCACCAACCACTCAGGTGGAGGATTTTAATGATTCCAGAGGAAATATGAGGAAAGCAGCCATCCTTAGTGGATTGTTTCCTCCTTCCTAAGACCTCAACTAAGGGGCTGGAATGGAGATGACCTCGTGAGAAGGGTTACAGTCTTTGCACACTGGGACTTGTGGAAATGTTTTGGCCCAGATATGTGGAAAAAGAAGTGGAGTTCCCATAACCTCCACCTAACAATGTTGGTCACAGAGAACCAGATTCACATGAAAGGGAAGCAGAGCACACACACTGACCATGAAGATTCCAGATTAGCTGAGAGCAAAGCAATTTTCCCTGCATTTTTCATGGGATGAGCTAGAACTGAACTGCTGTTTCAGCAGATGACATCACTGAGCTGCCACAGGTTGGTATTCCAAAGATGTAAAAGCTGGGGAGCAAAGGGGGTCCAGTGTTATCAGATGAGCAGATGCAGGAGAAAATTAAACAATATCAGATTACTGACCTACTTTTGCTGACACCCTTCACTGGGGTTCAGTGCTGAATCCCAGTGCCCTGTGTGTTGTTTTGAGCAAGAGCTCACTGACTGTGTTACATACGTAGGGATAGATATTTTTTTTAAAAAATAAAGATGAACGTCTACTACAGGGGTTTTGGAAGGCAATTATGTCTGGAAGAAAAGGACTGGAACTTTAGTCAAGTCTCAACATGATCAGTTATTTTCCATTTTTCACAACATAGTGCCTATTGAATCGAGAGATTTTTTTGCTAGTCCCTAATTAGCTAATGAGTTCTTCCTAATTTATTGGGGAAGAAGTGGCCAATGCCTCCTCATTGGCAACAGATTATGCACTTATGCCAGATAAAATCCTTTCTTAGTGTCCATCACAAAAGCTTGAAATTTTATGCCCCTATAAACAGAAAAACTTTCTGACTGGATATTATCTCCATAGAAATTCCAACCTAAATTCTTGCATATATATCCTGCATGCTCCAGAATGTTCCATATCTGAATTAATTTTTGACCTTTATAACTTAGGCCTACATTTGATCTCTATCCAGATGTATTTCTGCATTGAATTGTTTGACCATGCCAACATTGTCACAATGATAAAGAACATTTGTAGTCTCTGTGAAATCCATCTGTCATTGACTGACAGAGCCGGGAGAGGGCTGATAATTCCTACTGGAGAGTGCAGGCCAGTTAAAGACTGGGTGCATATTATGAACCATCCTCCAAATCTGCTATAGCCTTTTCCCTTGGAGAACAAAAATGACATTTAGAAACAAATAGAAAAATACCTTGGATGATTTAGAAGGATGAACTAAGAGACTTTATTTTGCTTTTTTGGAAAAGCACTGGTCTTAGCGACATAATGCCTGGAATTCATTCATGTTATGGCTATTTACTGAGCACAGGTAAAATTATACATGCTCCTTTACCAGGTCAAGGGTGGCCATCTACCTAAGTAGAGACTGTCATTAATGCCTTTTGGCAGGGCAGATGACACAGCAGGACTCCAGTCCCCTTGTTTGTCCCTACATATTCCTAAGAACTTATTTGTTCACTCTCTTGATTTATGAGAGAAATTTCTAGTTAAATGTGTAAGTAGGTAAACATTTTGTAAAAGAGTACACTCAGTATTTAGAATTCACAAATGCCAGGAGAGGCTAAAAGACAAAATCCTATATTCTTTAACCATCAAAAGTCCTGAGTATATTTGTAAGCCTCTATGTAATCTTGAAAGGTCAACAGATTTGGATTTTTTCTGCCTGAAGGGAATCTAAGTTCCAGGGGGTAGGTTTTTTAGGGTTTTTTTGCTTCTTGCCCACTGCCTGCATTTTGAAAATGCTGAAACTACAAACATGAATATCAAATTAGGAATATTATTCCTGTTAAGTAAAAGTTGAAGTTCTTTCTATCTACAATGTGAATGGCACTTCTTACAAACTTTAAATGGTTACAGGAAGGACTCAAGCCGAAACACTTTGGCTTTGGATCCAATCTTTAAATAACCCAAGAGAGAAAGTAATTCCAAATTGGTTTTGGAGGACAGTATTTAACAAATTTACTAAGTTGTTTTATAGTCTTTGCAAAAGACTTATAAAATCATTTCAGTGGCAAGTATAATCCTGAGGTTACTTTATCACACACAGAAGCAGTTCCCAACAACTTAGAATGGGATAGAAATTGTGGTGTCAGATCTAATTTAGAGCAGAGGGGTGGTTAAACAGAATTGCACAGCAATGATTTGGAAATGCTAAAATCCTTGTTCTGAAAATATTAAGGAACATTTATAAAGCAGAAGCAAAAGGAGGGACTTCAGGTTTTTGTTTAATGTACTAAAAGGGAGCACTTTGAGTTGTTTTTGTACCAGTCTGAGTTTTAAGTAAAAATCTAGTTTGATCAGCTTTTATGCATTTGATGTTTCTATACTTCTTGTTGAGCATGTTTGCTTCTCTGTCATTCAGCAAACTTTGAACTGCATTTCTTATTTTAAACCTACTTAAATGTATGTATCTTGTTCTTAAATTCTGGTTTCACTTTGCTCTGTTAGCTTTTTATCTGTTCAGGACTAAATATCCCTATTGTCTCTGCAGTATTTACATATATCTGGTTGTTTCAGATGCATTGCAGCAACAAATTATTGATGTTATTTAAAAAAAAAAAAAACAAACTTAAAATAGATACAGCTATAAATATTGTTAGGTATTGTTTATGCTTACATGCCTTGTTTCTATCTAGTTCTGTTGAAAAGAATGAATAGAAATCATATTTAACACTTGGTCATGACATAAGCCTGAAGACTACATGGTAAAAAATATCTGTCGTTTGCAGCAGGGTGTTTGTCCTCAGTGTGAGTGCTGCTCTGATAAGGCAGGCTTAAATAATCACTTCCCCTTGCCTGGTTTTAATTCAAGTGACAGTAAGCAAACACTGACTGGAAATCGATCAGAATCAATGGCCTCATGGCAAACTAGAGGAGAAAAATCCAGTGTGTCAGTCAAGATCAGCCCAAAGAGCCAGGCCTGGGGCAGCAAGGGAACCATTTAGGTCCTGTAACACCCATAAAAACAGGGGAAATGCCCCTGATTCAGCATGGGAACGTCCCAGACTGGTAGCAGAGAAAAAGGCAATCAAAATATTCAACCCTACCATCTCTATCTTCAAAGACTTTCCAAGGAAGAACAAGTAGCAAAATGTTTTGCTATCAACTATCTGATTTGCAACTGTAGAGCCACTGGGGCAAGGTTGCAGGATTTGGAGTTTTTCAGTATAATCTGCTAAACAGAACAGACATGTGGCAGCACATAGACAATGGTTTTGCTGCCTGGTTGTTTAACAAATATTTATTTTCCTGTATCTGTCTCCACAGTCATGCCCTACCTCTGTGCTTATATATTCCTTTTCTCTAATGAGACTTTGACAAACAAGTAATTAATAAGAATTAACTTAGAACCATGCCTTGCATCTCTCACATTTCAGTTTGACTGACATAAGCCTGGCCTCAGAAATGCTGAGGTGGGAGCCAAAGCTCTGTCATTTGGATCTCTTTCTTTGCCTCAGCCCTAGGAATTTCCTCCCCCTACAGAACTACCTAAACATTTCTTCCCATCTCTTTCTCTGCCCAGACAGGAGGCAGCCTATCTATTCCTGAGGTAGAATATCATATTTGTCTTAAAGATAAATGAAGGTGTATATAAAGTCTAATGATTGGATTTCACTCCTTATCAAGGTACTTTTATTTTTCCTAAAAAAAAAAGTTGGATTTTAATTTTCTTTTTAATGCTTTTAGTGTTAAGGAAATTACACTTCCAAGTAACTAGTTTGTAATTTGTGATCATGCATGATTCTGATAGTGAAGGGAATTTCATTACAGGTACGGTAAAAAGGGGAGAATGCATGTACATTTGCATGTCCATGTGTAGGTAAATAAATAGTAAACCACATTGATAACAGAGGCCATTATAATTTGAATAAGATTATATTCTCTCTAGAAGAGATAAAAGGTAATGAAAGACAATTCAAAGCTAGTTTGTTATTACTTCATCAAATACCTCAGCCTCAAGCTGATAAAATTCCCTTGTATAGCTCCCATGAGACATTAACTGCAATGATGCTGCCAACCATTTGTAGTGATCTCTAAAAACATTAATATTACTATTTAAATGAGTTTGTGATGTAGTATAACAGAGGGTAAAGCTAGAGGTGAAACTGCTACATAAGCTTTCATAAAATGACTACCAGTGTGTTACTGGGCATGACAAAATAAATTATTTTCACAGCAGACAGGTGCTCCAAAGAGACTTTAGAAGACTTATGAAGAAAACAAGTTGGAAAGTGTTTTGTCATCACCTTCAATGAAAGACAGAACTTTTGTTTTCTTTTCAAACAAGTAAGGAGTATCAGACTCCAAACTTCTAGGGAGTTTAACTCAAACCTATTTGTTCTTTTCTTTCTCTACTATTCTGCCTTTTTTTTCTTTTTTTTTTTTTTCTTTTTTTCCTCCCATCCTTAATTGTTTAAGGAGCCTTTCCTTTCGTGGCCCAATTGTTGGGCAGGTTTGGGCAAGTGATTGCAAGATGTGGTGCAAGGTTAAGCACATGTTGGTTAATTGCCATGTGGCTTTCTGTTCAAAAAATGGAGAAATATTATCAGGGTCTAGTTTCATTCAGAGAGCACAAATCTGAAGTCAGCTGTGGTTTTGCTCCAAGGCCTTCAGAGGAAAAAGAGTTTAAATCCATTACATTAGAGATCTACACACTTTTACTGTGTTAATCCCTCCCTAGAACAAGAAACTTTTCTGCAGTTTCTAGGACTGCTGTCTTGCAAAACAACTTGTAATTCTGAAAAGCAATTAATTTACATTTTCTGAACTAAGGAAATGATGAGGAAAATGAGACAAGCAAGGCAGTTGTTTGTCTTATTTTAGATCGAAATGTTTTATACTTAAAAAAAATCATGCTTGACTACAGACTTATGTTAAAATCTTCTCCTTGTGAGCCTGTTAACTACGACTTTTTGAGGGGGAGTATTTTATTAACACTTGGGAAGAAGAGGCACAGAAGCAAATAGTGTTGTTGTCACAGTGTGTCACTTGGCAGGCTGTGAGGGAATTTACCAGTCCTAGGCAGAAGTTCAGTCCCTTACAGGAATGCTCTGGAAAACCAAGGTAATTTTGTTAAAAGGTAAAATAGGCTGGGCTGAGAAGTTGCTCAAGGCACGTGTGTGTTACACACAATGTTTGGGTTGATATTTTTCTTAAAATACAAAAAAAATCCCCAAAAACCCACCCCAAACAGGATGACCCTGAAGCTTCTTTTCAAAGCTAAGCCCATCAGTTACATGGTCATACAGCACAAGGACTACCCTGTTCCAGCATAAAAAATCAGTTTATAAATTAACCTCTTGTCTACAAAGAGTAATATTGTGGCTGCTGATCACTGGCCACAAGCTTTGGCTAAGAAGATCCTGGATGTCTAAGCAAAAACCAGAATATTTTGACTTGATATTTTATGTAGTAGATCAGATTTGCTTAAAAATAATAACAATTATTAAAAAAAACCCAAACAAAACACAAACAAACAAACCATAAAAGAACAAAAAAGGAAAGAAGAGGAATTATTCAGGCATTTGCTAATTTAAAAAGAAATTATTTACAAAGCTCATTGTAGAATTTAAGGATAAAGTTTTAAAGCACTTGTACTGTCTAGTTCACTAGCAGGTGTCTATTTCACTGTCTGAAATAAATTGTACATAATGCACGAGTGCTAGAGAACATTATTGAGTTTCACTCATATCCAGATGCAAAGCCATTTTTTCCCTCTTCTTCTGCCTATCTGTGATGCCTATGATTTGATAATATAAAATAATTGATTGTGCTTAAATTGCCTTTCAAATAAAAAAAATTACTGTAATCAAGAGGCTTTTGCCTCTTGAATAAGGTCAATGAGAATGTGAAGTAAAATGTTAAGCCGATTATTAATTGCTTGTATTCACAAAATAGGTTATTTTCCCGACAAGAAAGGACAATAGAAATATTCAAGATTATTTTGTTGATTTGATATTCAGTGCCATTTAAAAAATTCTGTTTTGGAATAACACAAAAATATTGTATTTTCTCTCTCTCTCTCTTTTTTTTTTTTTTTTTTTTTTTTTTTTTTTTTTTTTTTCTTCTTAGAGAACAGAAAAAAAGATTCTTATTTTTCAGCTGTATAATATTCTTTCTATCCAGAATTAATGTAGTCACTAAAAGTACTTGATAGTAGTGAAATGGGATTTTCTACTTCTGATCTGTTCTTTGTCCTCTGGCAGTTACCAAATGATGGAGAATATTTCAAGATATCTAGCAAGTGTTTCGATGACTTTGCATTCAAAGCTGCCCCTTCTTCTGAGCTTACAAAGCAGTGAGGATAAGAGTGAAGTTGCAGGTAATAGCTTTCAGCAATAAATATTTTTCTTTTCACAGCAGAGGTTTCTTGAAGACCTCTCAATGTTTTTTTGTGTTTGGTTTTTTGTGTGCATTTTGTTTGTTTGTGTTCCTTTACACCATTTCTCAGCTAAAAACAATTCTAACATGCACCCATAAGCCCCAGGCCAGTGTAGTACATGCCTATCTCTTCAAGAACTGATATTTCAATATTCAGTCACACACACAGGCAGAGTTAAGAGCTTGCTTGTCAAGATCGTTGCTGTCAGCAGCTGAATCTCACCCTTCTGTTGGAGACATCTTGCATCAGGACTCAGAACTGTTCTTTTGCAGCAGAGAGGTGACACTTGCCCTGCTTTTGCTTTGCTTCCAGGCTGTTTGGATGAGGAGGGACTGCTAAGTGGTTTTCAATGCAGTGTGTTTGAAGATATGGGCCTGACCCACCTAAGGAACCTCCCTGCTGCAAAAATCAAGAGAAGTAAAAAGAGCCCTATGGAACACAGCCCAAATTGCAGCGAAACCAAGCCTGATTTCAACCTGCATGACTGCTGAAGCCTTAAGTTTTAGCTTTATGTTTTCAGATTCTGTGCTGCTTTAGATGTAGTTCTGAGCCTCATGTTAAGTGCTAGTAAGTTCTCTTACTACCTATTTACCTACTCTGCCACAGAGTAGGGAGACAAAACAAAGCCTTTTTCTGCTGGAAACCAAGGACAACTTTCAGCCCCAAAAGCACAAACAATGGTGGGCTGGAGGGAGGAACAAGAAGGATGGGACCTCACAACCTGAAGCTGGAATTGGACAATTAAACCCCAATATGCAAATGAACCAAAACTTATAAAAGTGTGAGACCTTGTGACTGTCCATTTTGTGACCATTTTGGGTCCACTTTGTGTGTAGCCCTGGTCAGGCCCTGTCCTGCCCAAGGTAGATCCTGGTGGCCTTTCAATAAATCTCTACTTTATTCTCCAGCTCTGTCCAGTCTCTGTTTCAGGTCAGCCTTCCCAAGACATCACTGCCTCAAGATATATTTATTATATACAGAAGAAGAATCTCTTTGACAGGTAGTTTATCATTTCACTAATATCCACACTCCACAGAATTATGTCCAATGGCACATAAGAGGAAGCCATGTCCCGCCACAGGTCTGTCCTCACCAAGATAACCAGTAAAATATTTCCATTCACCTTAGTGAAAGCAGAACTGGGCACATAGTTAATATCAAATGCCAGGAGGGAAGGATTGAAAGAAATATTTACCACAGAATTGGCTTTGTAAAGATTAGACTAGAAACCAGAGATTAAAAGATTGTAATTTCAGCCACTGAAACACAAATGAAAAATTATCAAGTCTGTGACACTTTCTAATGGTCTATGACTTATTAAAAATATTTTTAATGAATTTTCTTCAGATATACAGAAAAACTCTCCTTTGACATCAGAGATGGTTGCAGAGTTAATCACATACTCACGACAAAGGTCTCACAAAGTCAGGGTGAAACATGCAAAGCCACACTTAAGTCATCAAGAGTTTTTCTCAGTTTTACTCTTCAGAAAAATGTTATGAAGCATATGGAGAAATGAAACATTTTCCTTTTTCAACAGAGGATCATCTCCTAGAACTTTTATACAGGGCAAAGCCAAAACTACTTTGGTGGTTTAGCAACAGGATAAAGGAACAAGATTGAGATCAGCCTTCAATCCTGCTTGAGCTCTAAAACTTTCAGGAGAATAAATTTGGATTTCAGTGTTTCCTTTCACCAGCATTTCTCCTGGTCAGGAAGTGGGCAGTCATGGCAATCCAGGTGCTACCAAAAACATTCCACTGAGAGATAAGGATCCAGCTAGGGGAGGTCTGTGCATCCCACTCCCAAACACGGGACCCAACATGAACAGAACCCAAGGTTCTGTTGCACATATTGATCTTGACTGATGCTGCACCACGAGCCTGTCACAGATGGTTTCAACAGAACTATAAATGGAAACTTCAAGAAATGCTTATGAATCTTATCCCCAGCTGGTGATGGGGCTTTCACAATAAGTAATGGATCTGCAAAATCAGCACAGAAACACACTTTCATTAAACAGTTCAGATGTTCTTCATGTTCAGCTTTTTTCTTTCATATTAATCTGCAAAGCTTTGCTGCAGACCCAACTCCACAGACTTAATGGATATTCAGCAGTAGGACCTCACTCTCACCCTTGGAGTCTTCCCAGGGGTAATATTATGTATTTTCCACAAAGTGGAAAAAAAGGTTAATGTATGTTTTAATGCCCCGAATAAGGAGCGTTGCATTACTCTTTTAAAGAGTTTGTTCCCTGGGGAATAATTTGGGTGAAGGTTTTCCAGTCATATCCCAGACCTTCTTAAAATCACAGCAGATATAATCAGTTTTTGAAATGCCCTTTATACCTGTCAAGCTAAATAAGATTACAGATTTGTCTGCTCACAAAAGTGTGATGTCATATAGTCCCATTTGCTGCAGTTCCAGTCATTATCTATCTTGTCTGAAAGTGCAGTGTGCATGATCTGCAAGATCAATGTTGGGTTTGTTAGAGGGAGAAAACCAAAGGTGACGGCTGCCGAATCCTCAAATGCAAAAGCAGAAGTCGGGATGTGATAAAGCAGGGCTGTCCCTGGATATGTCACAGAGAGACAGGGAATTTTCAAATCAGCATGAGGGAGCTACTTTAAGGCAAATCCCAGGACACACAAGAGGAGAGGAGAGCATTGGAGCCGCTTAGTGGGCTTCATTCGCAGGCTGATAAGCAAGATCAAAGCTGCAGGTGTGGGAGAAAAGAACACATCGTTTTTGCACAGATAATCACAGATGCTCTTAACTCATCTCTCTCAACATCCCTGGGGACACCAGGCTTCAGAGAACCATTTCCCTCTGTGCTACTCCCACCCTGGATGCACCTGCCTGCAGGAGAGTGTTGACTGCTCTATAGCATCCTTACCAGCCAGCAGCAGAAAGGGCACAGCTTGGCCTGTGGAAGACAATTGGAAGGTCTGGATTCAAAGGTTGAGAGATTGAAATGCTTTTAGGCCAAAGCTCTAAGTAGTAAAAGAGTTTTTCCACGTGCAGAATTAGTGATGTACTGCTTTCAGATGAGCACTTTTCCATAGATGTGCCTGGACTGAAACTCTTAGCCTGAATTTCATGAAGCTGTAATGATATTCATGTGTGAACCTTGCTGCCAAATCTGTGTGGTGCTCAGGGTCTGTCCAGCCTCTAAAATTTAGCATTTTTAATTGTTGTTAATTATGGCCTATCATATTCCCATACCAAAAGGCCTCTTTTTCTATGTTTTTGTAGGGTTTTTTCCCCATATGTCTCAACAATGTTTTACCAGCTGACCTAGTCTCAGGTGGTTATATCTAAGTGTTAACTATCAAAATTTTTTTTTTGATAAATAAGTTATAAACCCCAGATAGGCACAGATTTCCAAATGGAAAAGAGAAATGGTAAACTTTGGAGACAGACATATGTTCCCTGAATAAATTCCTAAACTGAAATCCCATGTATCTCTCTCTTCTCTCTCAGTTCTGTCAAATACAGAAAGAAGACAGCTCTTCTTTCCATATTTGACACAAGCATCTTCAAGAATTGCAATATTTTGTTAATTTATTGGCATATATTTAAATCTCATGAGCAGAGACATCAAGTTTGGCTCAAAAACCCAGAAGAGAATACTGGAAAATTTCTGGGTTTTAATGTAGTGAGTACCATATCTTCTTTGGAGGTAGAATTCTGCCTGGGTTGGGGATTAGCAGAGAGGTGAGTGAAGATGCCCTGCTTTGAATTGGGATGCACTTTACCTTTTTTCTTTGAGTCCAGGGTATTCCTAAACCAACTTGGCTCACCCGTTTCTACAAATAACACTTCATGAGTGCTCAGATACACTTGACTAGGTAGAAGGGAATCTCTTAATTCCCCGTGTTTAGTATGGACTTGGCTCTTTTACAGCACATTAACTTTACAAAATGATTTATTTATTTTTGCTGTTAAAAAAAAAATGACCTTCTTGCTTTATTTCAACTTGACTCCAAAATCGCTTCACCCTTGCATGTGGCTTTCTGACAGTATTAATCTCACAGGCTGTGTGTACTGTAATATACATATTTCTGGTTGTTTGACTCCTGAATGCAATTCCAATTTACTTCCTATACACCTGTGATGGTTTTCACTTCAGATCAAGCATGAGCTATCAGCTTATCTTATATTGAAATCTTATATTGGGTCAAATTGTTTACAAAAATCTCTATCTTTCGTTCCACTGAATAATTAAGCCTGTATTTGTATATAGTTACTCTGTATCATAGAACATTAGGTATTTTATAACTATATTCAGTATTAAACTATCACTGACATTTAATTTAATGAAAGCCAAAGCTCATCCGTATCTCCCTGCCTGTTCCACCTTTGGAGGCAGAACTGGTACAGGGAAGGATTACTTTCACTGGTGAATTTCAGCATTTTTCTTTGTGTTGGAATATTTAGCAGTTTGCTTCAGGGACCGATGATCTCAGTATTCCAGTCCTATGAGTGGGACAATGTGAGGAATCTCAAAAATATAGGGTTAGACAATTTATCCAAACCTCCCATTTCTGACTGGAATAACTTGTGCAAACTTTCTACGCAAAGATGTCCCTTATGCAAAACTGATAATAAAACTTTTAACAATTCCCTGCCAATAAAACCATGATGAGATCAGAAATTTCAAACATATAACAGGATCTCTTTTCCTTGCCTCAATTATCATTGTTAGCTTAAGGGTAAGATTTTGAGAGTTTTTTTTCAGATACCCAGGGGAGAGGAGGAGGACACCTAAGTTATTTCATCCCCTAACGATGACGCTGATGCTTTGTTATGTTTTCAGGGATATTTAAACAGGCAAAGAGAGACAACATCAATTTTTGGTGATATTATGGGCCCCATGGTCAAGCTTCACTGACACCAACAGGGCTGCATTGTCCCTAAGACCCAAACTGACTTCCAAGCTATAGTCCTGTTGAAATTAAGGCATCACTTCTCCTGGATTTACTGTCTTCTAGTGATTAACCCTCCCAACAAAATCAGAAACACAAACCCCACAACAGATGCTCTTCAATGTAAAGTGATTTTTTAAAGCTGCAATTCATCCTTCACAGCTGTTCTTACACATCCTTGTGCACCTCACCTTCCTCAGTGTATCAGAGGTGGGGTGATCAACTCAGCCACACACCAATACCAAACAGAACAGGGAAACAAGAAGAGGGAAGAGGTAGAATGTTGTTAAGGGGGAGCATGATGTTATTTTGAAGGAATATCTTGCTTCTACATCTGTTTTTCTCTTCTCACCACTATGCACTTTGCTGTTTCTAACATTGAAAGAAATAATTCCAAGAATTTAACCTGTGGGTTGAAAACATACTAAATATTTAAAAAAAGAACAAATTCTTCACTGGAATGACTCAAAAATGCACTCAGTGTTTGGGGGGGTGGTGCTGGCGAGGTGTTCATTAAGAATTTTGTCAGGTGCACATATTTTAGAATAGGTGTTCTACTGATGTAAACACTTAAGTCAATGAAATTTCATGATCATGAAATAAAGCTATAATTAATGAAAGTTCAAATTCAAATGTGCAATTGCAAGAGATAGCTTAAAAAAACCAAAAATGCCTAGCAAAATACAAGCCAGCCCTGACTGTATGATCAACAGGATTGCGTTAAGTCACTCAGTCATGGTAATTCATCCAGTTTTATTACTAGCTCTTCATTAACACTCACTCTGTGTAATTATGCAAATATCTCAGAAGAAAAAAAAAATGTTCTTTTCAAATCTGTTTTTTAGTTCTGGGGGAAGTGTAACAACATATGTTTTTCAGATACTGAGAGATGGTTCCACCAGTAACAACACATCATTAGCTTAAACTGAACAGCTTCCCCACAGCAGTATGGCCCAATCTTTTTGTGTACCTGAGTATGGTTTTAGCCCAATGCAGGAGTTCACTCTGTCCCCAGGTAGGGTTGAATCTGGTGAAATTCCTTTTATCTGTGATTGTTCTGTGATATCTCGTGGCTCAGGAGATACTTGGCTCTGTTTGAATCTTCATTTTGGTGAGCTGTATTGGCTTTCTGCTTATAAATGTCTTCACATTTATATGTCTTTCTGCAGGCATATTAGGGATGTGAAGTCAAATAATATAAAAAAGAGAAGCAGAGGTGTCATGTTCTTCTGGAGAAAGAGGAAGGTCTGATTGATGTGCCAGACTCCTCCTTCTCTGTGCACAGTTGTGGTGCTCTGCCATGTGCAAGAGAACAAAGCACGGGAGGGTTCTGAGCATGGCACACCAGGGAAACAGAAATATTGCATGATTTAAAGAGGAATAGTGTGTCTCCACACACTTGGTTTGAGGGACAGCCAAATCAGAGGCATTTCAATTCCTCTGAAAATGCTCTGAAATTCCTCTGAAAAAAGCTCTGAAAATGTTGGGTGTACAAAGATTTGCTGTCTCTGAGTGGTGATGCTCAGGTCCAGCAGGCAACAGGCAATGCAAGAGATGCAAGGGAGAGGAATAACAACAAGCTTTTGTGAGCTGGATCCATTCAAATTCTGGAGGTCAGATTCTGCTCAAAGGTCAGGGTCCATTTCATTAGTGAGTAGAAACAAAAGGAGACCTTAAGATTCTTTACTTCCAACTTCCAAGTATATGATGGTTTTTGCTAAAACCATCATATAGTAATTTTCCCTTTGGGAACCCCCAGCCTTCTGCAACTCTCTTAGATCCCACATTAGATCACAGACCGTAAGGGCCAGTGAACAAATCATGCACCTGTGCTTCCATTTCTACACACAGTCAACCTTGGCATCCAGAGGTGTTCCTGGAGTTATCTTAAAGCACTGATCCTTAAAATAAAATTTCTATTCTGTTTGTCACTTGAAACTGGCAGTGTCCATTGCTCAGCACATTCAAAACTGAACCTCAGGAGCAGCCCAAGTAATTCTGATAAGTAAAAAGATAAAAACAAACAAACAAACAAAACCAAAATAAACAAACTGAAAACAATATTACCTTCCATCTCTTAATTTTTCCTTTTCTATACAAAAAAGCAAGAGAACTGAACATAATTAACTGATTTGCTCACTGAAGAGCTATAGGATCAGGTTCAAACTTGACTTAATTTTTAAGGGTGGCTTGGTTGTGGGGGATTTTCTTTTTCAGTAACAAGGAATACAGAGACTGAAGCCTTGGCCACAGTGAAAGGAGGAAAAAAATAATTTAAAAAAACCATATATTTCTGGATGTTGTGAGGGTGACAAGGGGAGGGTAATTTCAAGACAAGATGCCTGAATGACAGCTTTTAGCAGGCCATATCAGTGAATCAAAGATGGGGGACTACTTGGACAAAACCTGCACGAATCTGAGGAGTCTCCTCCCAGCTCTGCATCCAGCTCTGTACACATACACATCTGAATGCCCAACTGCCAAATATGACAGAAATTTGAAGTTATTTGCCTCTTGAGTTTGACTGATAACATTATTTAGTGAATGTATTTTTCACCTTATAAGTCACTAAGGTGAAGAACTGGCTCTACTTTGGTCATGCTATTTCAACTCCTTAGGACACCCTCATGCATGAAAGAGTGACTCCTCCCCTCCCCCAGAAGGGCCAGTGTACAGTAGTAAATTCCAAAATAAATGAACACAGTACAATAAAGACAAGATTAACATGAAATTCCATGTCTCTGGGCACGTGCACGCGTACACTTCATTGCTCCATGATCTCACGCCTCACAAAAAACAAACTGTTTAATTCTGATTTTTAAAGAGCAAAATCATTTGCTATATTGAAACAGCCCATTCATCACATAAAGCATTTGATTCTGTCACTTCAAGTACTTGTTAAATCACTTCCAGCTGCTACAATCAAGGGCTAGGTACTTCCAAGGTCTGACACTTTCTGAGCTCTATTACACCTTTAAGTATGATTCTTCAATCCAATTCTAGCCTTCATAATAATCAAGTGCCCACTCCACTTAACTTCAAGGCAACTAGGGAACCTGGAATTCTCCATATATGCCTGTGTCTGATTTTCAATCAGATCTCTTCAACCCAAGACTGAAAGCTCCTGAATACCAGCTAAGTACTAAAATGGCATCATTTGCAGCTTGCATCAGTGTCATCAGTAGCACTTCCATTGTCAAGCTCCTGTTTTTCCCAGGTCCAAAGCAGTGTGTTTAGACTGAGGCTGAAATTAAATATAAAAGGCAGAGAGTAGCTGCAAGCATGCACAGTATTTGCCAGGTAAACAAGCTCTATCTACCCACATAATTTTGTTATGTGGGTCTTAACTAATCTCCTGCTGTTTGCTAAATTATGATTTGTGTGCTACAAATAGGGGTGTCACACAGAGAAAACAATGAAATGAAGAGCTGGTAAGAAAGTGTGACTCTGGCTGGTCATAGGTTGTAGTATCGACCTCAAAGTTGAAACATGGATCTGAGTCATTCCAAAGGAAGCATCATTATACTTAGGATTTTTTCCCCACTTCTCTTTCCCTCTTTTGTGGAAGATCATTGTTTTGTTTTGGGTTTTTTTTCCTTTTCTTTCTCTGAAAGCATCAGCTGCTGTCCACCTCATAGGAGAGGCACTCAGAGGCATTATTGCACAGCAATTCCCAAGACTCTGAGACTGTTGTTATTTTCAGATTACCGGAATATCCCTGCACCCTGCATTGCTCATCAGCATCACCTGTGTTTGCCTGCTTGTGCAAACCTGCAATTCTACAACCTTAACTGTGCCTTCATTTTTTAATTTTTTTTTTCAAAGAAAAACAGGAGATTCCTGTTACAATACCTTGTAGAAAACAGCAGGAAAAGAGCAACAGTTTTCCACAGACACAGACTAAGGAATCCCACTTCCCACAGAACTTCAGTTTTCTCTTCTTCTGACAGGAAAGAGAAAAAACTCTACACTAGAGTACACATGACAATTAGCCTTACTTTCTCTAGTGTCAGCCAGCAAACTGCTGATATATTTATACTTTTCATTAAAAAAAAAAATCCCTAAATCCTAAAATACCCCTCACAAATGCAGCAGCACAAGGCAGACCTTGCATAGCTCCATTTTCTATGGTTTTGTGTGCTGTGTTTGGGTTCTCTCCTCCAGTAAGGCACAAAGCAGGTTTGGTATTTTCCTGCAGTTAATTCATTCCTCCAGCACTTTCAGGTAGTGATTCTCTAGGGAGTTATAAACCTCAAGTCCCCACTGTGGTCTTTCCACGGGAGAAACACTTGTGGGACTCTGTTGCTTTTCTTGAAACTTGTAGGACAAAAAAGTGCCCATGAAACTGTTCCTCTGCAGAATGGTTAAAATTAGACAATGTATTCAATTGTTGTTAACAGGGTCAGACAGACAAATGGGAATTCAAAAGCTCAATGTTTTTAGAAGGTCAGCTTAAATGGGATCAAGATTCACCAATTTGCAGAAGTATTTGTATTTGGCAAAAGGGTTTTTTTTTTGTTTGTTTGTTTGTTTTGTTTTGTTTTGTTTTGTTTTGTTTTGTTTAGCCTGCCTGTTACGCTGCTTAGAACACCTCAGAAAGCTTTCTGTGGTTTTCCCTGAAATAATTTTTTTAAACTCTACTTTTCAAAATATGTATTTATTTCCTTGTGGCAAATTTTTCCAATGCAATTACCTTAGGAATTTAGTGGCCTAAATACTCTTGGACAGACTTAATTAAACATCAGAACTGATTACATGGAACATTCTTAAGAACGAGGACCTTTTCCTTTATTTAAAAGGCAGCATTCCTATACTCTTAATGAGTGAACACATTCTACATGCAAAGCTGAATAAAGAAAGTGCACACCAGCTAAAATACAAGGTGCTGAAGAATACTACCAATACTTTTTGAACTAAAAGCTTTCTGTGCTATGTGAGAAAAGCACCCAAAATACTCTTAAAAGGGAGGCACTTATAATGAGTTGGGATTTTTTTTTTTTCCCAGACAGTTCTCAATTAGCACTCAGGCCAATCCTGCTGCTGCTGGCAGAGGCAGTGCTGCTGACTTGGGGAGGGGCAGGAGTACCCTGGGTGTCGCTTGAATCCTTTCAGCCTGGAGTCAGAAATTCCAGATGCAGCTCTCCTCACTGTTAATGGGCACTCAAAAGCTGCTCAGTGACAGCAAAGAGAAAGAGAAGCAGGGATATGGACACCATGAGGCACAGATGAGAAGAGCTAAGGTTTGACACAGATGCATTGACTGCTGCCCTGAAAGAAAGGGGAAAAAACAAAGCAATATAGCTTTTTCTAGTCTGGTGAATGGATAAATAGAAGGTGACAGAAAGTCTTTTGGATGCTTATGAATGTCAAATACTTTTAAGTGGCTGCCTTTCCTTGTCACTTAACATTAAAGAGCCATCTAAAAATACACTTATGCTCAGTCATTTGGTTAGGGACATAAGGCTTAGCTGACTTATAACTTCAATATTGATTAGGTGAAAATGGTAAGGTTGGCTTTTCTTTTAACAGCCCCCTTTGATAGTTTATGCATTATCTTTGTATAGTTTTTCCACCATCTGTGTGTATTACTTAAACAGATTAAGAAATAGAATTGTAAATTAGTCTCACAAGAAACTCCTTCAAACTCAAGATCTTCTGTTTGCCTTTACTATTATTATTTTTCCTTCCTCAAAAGTGTCTGTACTGTTTATATTCAAAAATACATTTCTCTACTAGGTTTGCAAACAAAGCATTACAGAATTTTGTTGGTGCATGAGAACAAAACAACTTAACAAGGAAAGAAAGAACTAACCCTTCCTAGCTAGAGATTTTTTTTGCTTTCTAAGCATGAGTAGTAACTGACCAGAAAATCATTATTATTTCCCATTCTTCTATTAGAAATTTCCATCCTTTCATTTGTGCTAAAATGTAAATTAACTCTTTGATGGCTATTAACAGAGTGAGTGAGCAGGAATAGGGGTTTCACAATGGAAATAGGAGGCAGAAAAGGCCAGAAAGTCTGTAATTGTATCAAACAGCTGGACCAGATGCCTGAAAGTTGGTTGGGTGGTTCAAATTCTAGCTCAGTGGATGGGGAACCTCAGAGGGAAACCAAACAGCACCGTTTGTACCTCTAAGGAGTTAAAGTTTTCCTCCTTGTAACAGTGAACTGTGCTACTGCTAATCAGGGAAAGGAATCATTTTCAGCTCCTTTCCCTGTGCCAAGAAGGCATAATTCAGGTGTGCCATTCAAATCTTTCTGTCACTGATTTTTTTATTTATTTTTCCCCCTTACATATTGCTCATCTGCATGACCAGATTATTTTCCTTTTTCCACTCAGGCTCATCTCTGCACTGTATCAATAGTTTTACGTTAAAATTAGATCCCAATAAAGAGTTAGGTTTTCAGGCAGCTGAAGTCATTTTGAAGGCACTTCAAAAAAACCAAACACCAATCAGAAAACAACCAATGAACCAACTAACCACCAACAAAAATAACCATCCACCCCAAAACACCATCACTCCTGGAAAACCCAAAATACTGAAATTTTCAGACTAAGGACAGAGGTTCAAAAGGTCTTTAAGGGAATAGAGACAAAGCACAACAGCTGTGGTCCTGCACAGATATATTATTTCAGAACACTAATATTACAAAAGATTGATGTATAGCATAGTGGCAGAACAAACTCCTCCCAGCCACGCTACTCTTTTCCCTTTTCAATCAGTTCCATTAAAACATAGAAGCACAAACTCATTTGTTTCAAGTTTCTGTAATTCAGAGCTCAACTGAATTGTATTTTTAGTTTTTTTAACCCTGTGCCACGGTTTCAGTTCAGTTACAGACAGAAGATGAGTAAGGGGCTCATCACAGATGTGGCAGGTCTGGCTGTTTGCCATGTGCATCGGAGAATTGAATGTGGGGGTAAATAGGGATGGCAAAGAGAGTTCAGTACTGCCAGCAAGTCATGTTTTCAATGAACAGCAAGACAGCAAAACCAAAATTATTTGCAAAGATTTGTGGAAGAATTTTGTAAGAGTAACATACAAATAAAATAAATTAAATTAACTGTTCATGGTGAAAATAAGCCCTCCCTTCAGCTTACAGTATGATTATATACTAGTTATTATTGTTAAGGAACAGGATCTTGGAGATATTTTAGCTAGTTCTGTAAATATGTCACATCAGAGAATACTAGTGATCAAACAAGCAGACAATGTTAAGAGTGAGTAGGAGAGGAACAGGAACCAAATCAGGAAACATTGCCATAATATTTAATGACAATAAAATATTTTCATGATATTTAATGACAATTTGAATATTTAATTATTTTTAATATTGAGATCAGAAATATTACTAAAAGGCTGGAATAATGCTATGAAGGGTGACCATTCTTGAAGGGGAATAATCCAAATTTAAGAAAATAAAAACATGGATTTGATTATCACTAGACAATGGACATTGTGCATTCATTCCAATAATTCTTTACTGTACTCAATATATACTTTTGGTTCACTAAGATCAATCCTATGAACTATAAAATCTGTTGAAGAGAACTAATCCTACTAAGAGTCAATGGCTTCAGCAATACCCTGGGTAGAACAGGAGGGATGCAGACCTACCTGTGCCACTACAGAGATGCAGGACCACTGGGACATTACTTTCTGCCTTGGACCCTGTTCCATAAAATTCAGTTAATTATGCAGCTCTCTCCTCTGTTTTCACAGAGCCCTTTGAACTGTACTGCTGGAAAGACACTGATGAGCAAGGTATTAGAGATCAAAACCAGCCTAGAACTGCAAACACAGGTCCATCATCCATGGAAGTTTTAATTGGGACCTCAATTTCTGCTCCTTTCTATTTGTTGCACAGGCTGAGGGTATAAATATCCCCACAACAAAGTTCAGATGCAAACTTGAAGGTGAACTTTCTGGATTCTGTCCTGATTTTTGACTTTAAAGTGCACCTCAGTGGCAGCCCCTTGCATATGGTGCATTCTCATTGAAGTGCTCATTTCTTCGTGTAATACCAAACACTTCAAAGCACACTCCTCTGTTTCTCTACTGCTCATTGGCTTCAGCAGTGAACAGCAACTAGGTTGGGAGTATTATATCTGACTTCTAATTCCATACAACATCAAAGGGACATATGTATATTTTAAAGAATTACAGCTAGAGCTGTGCAAAACTTGCCATACAAGCCCCAAACCTCAGTAGTGTGTTTGTATCCTCACCTTTCTTTATATTAATCTTTTCATGCTCAGTGTTACGATCACAGAAAATCTGTTGATAGAACAGCTCCAATTATCCCAAATAAAACCAAGATACTTTAAAGGTTCAGATAATATATGATGTCCTTGGTGTTCACAGGCGCAGGGGAACTCCTTTCAGCTAAGAAGGAATGCCAAATAATTGCACAAATAATACATGCTTGAAGTTTGTCATATGCTTGATCTCCTTCCTTTTCACCCTGTCTGATCTGTATTCCCCCAAGTTCTCTAATTCTCTCCAAATCATTTGCATGACTACTCTGCCTCCCTGAAATAATGACACAAAAGGACTCCCCACCCTGAAAAAAACCCAAAAAACCAACATCATGCAAGCCACTTGTGAAGTTTTTAGATGTGCACTTGACATTTTTTTGAGTTTAGGGATGCAAATGGATGTTTATGCCGAAGTTGTTTACCCAAAGGCACTTTAGGTGCCCCCATTACTGGGTCACTATGTAGTAGCTACAGCTCTCTCAATCCTTCATGTTCCCAATACCCCACGGGAGGATAAGAAGTGCCATTATCTCTGGTTTATAATTAGGACAATGAAGACAAGAGAAGCAAAAAGCATGGTTTCCAGAAGCACTTCAGATCCTAAGTCACTTAACCCTTATTAGGAGCAATATTGTGCTGTGCTCCAGGAGGAGCGTGGCTCAGCCAGCAGCCTTTTCTGTGCTGCTCCCTGGAACATGGCACAGGGCTCCTCTGGGAGCAGCCCACATGCTGCTGGTGGAGGAGGAATCATTAGACAGGTCTACTTGTCACTACACCTAAACCAGAGAGACCTTTCTGTTTTCACGGTATCACAGCTTTCCTGGAAGCTCATGATCTTTGCACCTCTTCTGGCTTTCTGCTTCAGACAAGCCTGTTCAGTGGTGCTCTTAGTTTGTAAATGTCATTTAGGCTCCTGCAGCAGGAGCATTCCTGAAAATTTGACCTTTGCACAAGTTTGTTTGGAATGAAGGGCACCTGAATCTCATGTAACCCAAAACCCTGTCCTAGCTGAAGGACCATCCTCACACAGACCATGCTCATGCCTAAGTGTGCACATGAGTAGCTTTGCACAGGTATTTAATGTCACTGGATACTTCTGCCCCTGCTTACAGCTCAGAAATTCAGAAGGAAGTTAGAGACAAACAGAAATGGCTTATTGGGTGCATTTTAAAATACTGACCATTATTAAATACCAAAATTAAAATGGTAAGCTTGCAGTGAGTTCTGGAATCATAGAATGGTTTGGGTTGGAAAGGAACTTAAAGATCATCTCACTTCAAACCCCTGCCATGGGCAGGGACACCTTTTACTGCCCCAGAGTCTCAGAGCCTCATCCAACCCGGCCTTGGACACTGCCAGGGAAGCAACCACAGCTTCTCTGGGCAGCCTGTACCTCACCAGCCTCCCTCCAGCTACTTATTTACACCCATGAAATCCATGAAGTTGATTAAACCAGTGAGACTTGAAGCATTTTTTTTTTCCTTCTTTGCAATAAACAGGAAGACACTGTGATAAAAAAAAATCAACTCAAGAAAAGCAATATAACATAAAATGTTTCCCTCCTGCTGGTATTTTATAGATGACAAGGCATGAAATGATTGATCATACACTGTAATGACGGATAAGGACAATTGGCTGAAAGGTCAAAACTATTAAGTAAATAGTAAAAAAAAAAAGAAAGACAAGACAGTATATTTCTCTCTGAGGCATAGTAAGTTTAAATGGCAGGAAACCATGTCATAGCCACACTGCTTCCATTTAAGCTTAAAGAGTATTGAACTGAAATATCAGCAATTAGTTAAGCATTTTTTCATGTTCTTTGACAAGGAAAATTTGAGCAGGGTTGAGATTGTTTGGATTATCTTGAATGTATATTTACATGGACAGATAGCAATATGGCAAGGAGGAACATGGTTAAACTAAAAGAGAAGAGATTTAGATTGGATGTCTCAATTAAATTCTTTACTGAAGATGATGAGGCACTGGAAGAAGTTGCCCAGATGTGAATGCCCCACCTTGAAAGTGTTCAAAGTCAGGTTGGATGGGGCTCTGAGCAACCTGGTCCGGTGGAAGTTGTCCCTGCTTATGGCAGGGGGTTGGAATGGGATGACCTTTAAAGTGTCTTTCCACCCAAGCCTCTCTTATGATAACATTCATGATCATTGTATGGTAGCCACATTGATTTCTTTCCTTAATTTATGTATGCATCTACACAGACAAGCAAAAATTAAAAAAAAAAATAAAAAATTGATGGTTGCAAGCAGAACTTATTCATATTTCAGGGCCTGTGGACTTCCCTGGATTTTAGTACAGTTTTTTCCTGTCTGGATTTAACTCTGTACAGAGGAGAGTCCTGAGCAGCCACTGGCTATCCTCAAAGACTGTGACCCAATTCTCCTGTGTGGGATGCTACAGATGAAGAGGCTCTGTAGGAATTCTCAGTACCCCCTAACACAGTAAGGCTGTGAAAGGAGTTTCTCACCCTACCAACTATCAAATTGATTTACTTAAATTTTCTAAAAGCAAAAGCATTTTTCATTTTGTTTATATGTAGTATTTTTCTGGTTTTTTTTCATTACTTTCTTCTCTTCCTAACGAAACCTCTGCAAACCTCTCTTACAACCACAAATCACTGAATCTACTTAGCATTTCCTGAAGAGGTGCAATTTTAAATTTTTTTTCATATGTGACTTTTTTTGTGCTAGTGCATTTGTCAACATTAGAGTAATTAGCTCAAGTTTCATCAACTAGCTGGTGCAATCTGTTCAGAAAGCAACTTGGAATGTTAAAAATCCTAATAAGCTTCTCCAGCTTCACAGTTAAAGCCTGAGGGATTTGATTTCAGTTGTGTCTAAAATCAGAGGAAGTCTTTCAGTAGATAAATCAATAGCACTAAAAAACACAAACAAAAAAATGAGCTAATTAAAAATGATGCTAATAGCCAGAATTATTTTTATGATATGTTAGTTTGCAGCACACTTTAAAAAAATTAACTAGCATTCTACACAGAAAAAAAATTGAATTAAAGCACATCTAGAGATACAAATCCACAAAAGCTTCCATCCTTCAGTAATCTCAGATTTTTTAATAACCCAATTGAAACAAAAATATTTACACCACAAATAAGAGGTTATTCAATATCTACTCCTAGTGAAATAGATACACAATAATAAATGGTTTCTGTACTGCTTTTGGTTCTTGCTTTTCTTGTGGTTGTTTTTATCCCAACGTGTGCTCATTTCTATGTTTTAAGTACAGACAGAATCAGTCAAGGCAGAAACAAGGAAAAACATGTTTGTCAAAGCATAAAAAACATTTATTGATAGGGGTTTGTCTCCACCAAAAGGCAGCACAAAAAATGGAGCCTCTGGAAAACATCTCTAACAGCTGCCTGATCAAAACCATTATATTTTAAAACACCAAAGCAATCTTTCTCCCTTGGAAGCCTTTTACTTACACAATTCAGGAGAAAAGAGGCTTGAAAATCTTTTAAGTAGGGAAGTCACCCAGTGAAACCACGTTAACAGCACTGGATTATACAGCATGAATGATGTGGGGATATAAATTAAGATACACAAGCGTATGGTGTGTGTGGAGGGTCACTTCCCTCAAGCAGCTGTAGGGGAAAACTGATATGGGAAGAAGAGAAGTACAAACACCCACTTGGTCACCTTCATTCAGAAAAGTCTTGCAAACCAGGTGGGAAAATTCCTGGCTGCTATCATGCAATAAAACTGGGAATATGCTCTTCCATTGTGGCTCAAATTTCCTTCTCTCTCTGATGTACTGTGCATTGAACACTCTGACAGACAGCATGTGCTATTTTCACAGTGATAGGACTAGCAGATGAAGACCAGAGAACTTTTCCTGAAAGGGTGAAGAAATTGGAAAGGTCTAAGGAAAAGGGCAGCAGCAGATGCCATGGATATAAAATATGAGTGTTGTTCTTCAGCAGCACAAAGAAGAAAAGATAAAAAACTCAGCCTGATAATGGCATCCCCCTTATTTGATCACTCCATAGAAATATGTTCTTCCTAAAAAGTGCTTTCTCTAAGAGATCAAATTAGGCCGTAATACATTTTCTAATTAGCAGTAATGTACTAGAAATTATAACTCGCAGGGTTTTAGCTAGTACCGATCATTTCTCTAGCAAACAAAATTAAACATGCTTTTACAATCTGTTCCCCGACAATTTTCCTGGCTTTCCTTCTGTTTTGCCTCACACCAACAGAAATATAGGGCCATGTTTTGATCTTTAGGCAATACACCTGTGCACCCACCTCACGGGCCCTGCTGGGTGCCAGAGCTGGGGAAGCAGGGAGAAGATGCTTCATGGTTACAGCAGTGGGTGAAATCAGGCATAAATTCTGCAGCACATTTTGGTCCATGCCGTGTTTGTGTGGAGTGCAGGTCCCATAAATCCAGTCCTCAGTGGTTATCCCATAAAGCCGAACACGCAGCAGCTGCTTCCCAAGCCCGGCATCGGGATGCCAGGACCACACTGTTCTGCAGGCTGCACACTGGCACCATCTCACAGGCAGCCAAGCTACTCCAGAGCAGCTTTAAGGTTGCTCTGGGTTAGACTAGGAGCTTGGGGTGATGCCTTAAGTTTCAGCTTTCATGTATTTCAGATTCTGTGTTGCTCAAGGGTGCAGTTCTGAGCCTCACATTCAGTGTCACTCAGCTCTTCACAGAGCAGGGAGACAAAACAAACCCTTTTCCTGCTCAAGACCAAGGAAAACTCTCAGGCCCAAAAGCACAAAGTGTGGGCTGGAGGGAGGAACAAGAAGGATGGGACCTCACAACCTGAAGCTGCAATTGGACAATTAAACCCCAAAATGCAAATGGACCAAAACTTATAAACGTGTGAGACCTTGTGACCATTTGTCCATTTTATGACCATTTTGGGTCCACCTTGGCTCTGTCCTGCCCAAGGTGTATCTTGGAGTCCTCTCAATAAATCCCTACCTTATTCTCCAGCTCTGTCCAGTCTCTGTTTCAGGTCAGCCTTCCCAAGGCATCATTAGTGGAGAGAATAGGTATCCACAGAATGCTACAGTTACACACTGAAATATTAATAATGACATTGATCTTTCCTGCTTCAGTAACAACATGGTGGCCTTTACCACAATTATTTTTTTAGTTTTTTTGGCTGTTTTTCTGGCTAGTGCCCACTTCTTACTCATTCCTTTGGAAAGCATAAACCATCATCTGTGTGTCTCTGCTCTCTCTCCTTCCCATGTAGTTTATGGTGAATCTTCCCCCTTTTGTGGAAATCAAGTGAGCTTTAACCACCAGTCCCAGGACTGACACAATCTTGTCTACTGTGACACCAAGAAAAAGAATGAGAGCAAGGATATACAAGTTTAGAAGAAGCAACTCTTGTTAAGGTCTGCTTTGGTTTTGTTCTTTGTTTTTGCAGATCTACCTGAATAAGTGTCTATAACTTGTGAAATATACATTCCTTATTACATAGAGAGTACCAATAAATAAATGTCAATTTTCTAAACTGTATTTGTTGCCTGAACTTGTTTAGTATGCATTTTTCAATCTAATGTTGTGTTTTAATAAAAATTGTGGTTTATATATTACTACTTGTGCTGCTCTGCCTATCTGGGTTTCCTTGCGGTTACACAAATAACCTCTTTTTCCTCTTAGTTGGTACGCACAAGTGCTATTACAACCACTTCAGTGCAGATCTCTG
This sequence comes from Zosterops lateralis, assembly GCF_965231275.1. Lineage (NCBI taxonomy): Eukaryota > Metazoa > Chordata > Aves > Passeriformes > Zosteropidae > Zosterops > Zosterops lateralis. The sequence continues at coordinate 10,665,920 of NC_139765.1, forward strand.
CAAGGCTGAGTGCATTGAATACCCTCAAAGCTCAATTTGAAATTTCCCTTTTTTGTTTCAGCCCTTCATTGCTGAATCCTGTCTATTATGAAGTACCCTGAGACAAGTTTTATAGGATTCATAGTAATCAGCAGTTTAAAGATGGCCACAATCTGAGAAAAGACCAATATCTAACAAAGAAAAGAAACTAAATATTAAGATTGGTGCTCAACAGGATGATCCAGTCTCAGGATGTGGATGTGGTCAGGCTGTTGGTCTGGTGTTCTCTGTTAGGAAAAGGCTGCCTTAGATGGACATTTAAAGAGTCTCTCCATGCAGTGAAAATCTAATGTGACACAAAGACACTCTGGTGTATCATCTTGGTGGTGGTACAGGACAAGCTGAAACACCAAATGGGGCAGGGAAGAAAAGCCTGTAGGGCCAGCAGCCCCTGATTACAGAGACAGGCTGCAGACAGCCGCAGTCATAAGAAAAATTACTGATTTTTGCTTTTTCCAACAGCCAAACCAGCTCCCTTGCAAAGAGGGCAGAGACTGAGGGGGGCTTAGAATCATTGTTCAGTTTGGCAGGTCTGAGGATCCCTAGGAACAGATTTGCAGATACACATATTCTACAGCAAAAAAGGAAAGTTGAATGACAGTCTTAATATTCCTTTCTAATATGATGTATTGTGACAATAAAAATCTATTTGTAGTCTTTTAAAGTGATACAGCATGCTGTATTTCAAACAAGATTAAGTTGTTGACAAAACAAATCTTCCAACAGTTAAAGTGCTATGACTTTTAAGATACCATAAAGTACTGGGGAGTTTCTCCCATGTAAACAAAAGATTTTTGCTTTTTGAATACCTCATCATCTATCAGAAGATAGCCAAGAAGATTGGCTATCCATCTGCTGTTAATTTTTAATTTCCACTGTAATAAGCTCATTATTCTAATAATAAAACTACTATGCAATAATTTAGCAGCAATCACAAAGACCAATGGGTTTTCAGCTGTTAGTGTAGGCAGAGGCTAAATCTGATATGCAACTAAACAGCACAACAAACAAACAGCACACACATTTCTTGGCTGCTGTTTGATTAAAATAAAAATAAAAATAAAAATAGAACCCTCAATAGACTTCTTCAAATTTGTTTTTGCCAGCTAAGGCTACCCTTGATGTACAAATGGATCTCACTGGGATGAAAAGAACTAATTCAACAAAGAATGTGGTGGGTTATCTAGACCTATCTAGTGATTTTCTAGTTGAAGTGACTTGTAAAACAGAGAACAGCTGGCTTTTATATGTTTTATTTGCTTGCCTGCCTGGAAACAATAACAAACAGAGTATTTTACTTGAAGTGCTGTTTGGCATCTTCACTCCAAGAGCAGAACTCTCCAAATTCCCAGAATGTTACCTCTTATTTATATTACTGAACTACATGTTATCTGTGGGCCTTCCAGATTCTAAGTGCTGCCAGGGTCTACCTTGCTCCCAGTATAAATCAGAGCAGCCTCAGAGAGCAGTTGCTTTCCAGGCTGCTCTAAGAGGGGGAAGAAATCAATTCTTTGCTGTGCCATTGGCTCTGTGCCAGTGGAAGATACCCCACAGATATTTTCAATCAAAAACCTGCATCCTCGTGGCAGCACAAAATGTCTAGGGTAAAAAACAAACAAACAAAAAAAACAACCAAACAAATTGGGCCCTCTAGTTCCTCCCCTTCAGAGATACAGATATGAATCCAAGCCTGTTTATCAGCTCCAAATATACCAAAACTTTGAAGGAAGTTTGGATCTATAGCTGTATTTTATAACATGAGCCCATTCCTACTCCTGACATATCTCACTGTGCCTGTGATTAGGAAAGGTTATGACTGTGAATCATGGCTTGAGGAAATGTGTAGTACACCTGTGTACAAGAGTAAACTGAATTCAGTTTGCTATTTATCTACTGTATTTATCTCAGTTAAGTAAACTTCGAGTTTGTCAAGATTTCCTGCTGGAAATTCTCATGATAATACGAGTATAATTGCCTTTTTATTGCCACAGACATCTGCTACAGTTTTCAAACAAAGAAAATACTGTGAGGTTTTTTTTTTCCTTCCCCTCCCCAGGCTTTCTCTATAATAAGATCCTCTCTCATTTTGTGTGTGATAGATGACAATGCCAACTGAGGGGCAGTAGAAACCAACCTGCCAACCCTTTCTCCTTCAGACCTTCTTGCCCTCCCACTACGAGGACAAGAAATAAAAAGTTGCACAATAAAGACTGCAGTCCACTAAATGACAAGTCTGCACACTGGATGCAGAAGAGATCAAATAGCTCCCTCCCATTCTTCTAATTTTCCTTCTAAGGATCTTAAATACTTTCAAAATGCCTGTGCCAAAGGCAAAGTGGACAAAAAGCATGTATGTTAAACCCCTGGCTCTTTATTCTGAAAAGAAGTGCCTAAGGTGTCCTCCTGCCATTTGAGGAGATCAGTGTGAAAGTTCATGGACACTCCAAGTAAGTCATCTCCTCCCTTGTTACCTGGTCTCACATGACAATATGTGCTCTCTTCCTCAAAAGTGTAGATTCAGGTTTCCATTTCATAACATGTTTAAATTTCAGGAATTTACTTCAATTTAAGCAACAAAGAATAAAGTAGCAGATAACAGATATGCCAACATGTGGGATCTTTCCATGTGCTTTTCTGTGCTGTTTAAAGAGGGAGAACAGGAGGAATCACAGCTTTGCACTTGCTGGTTCTGGTACATTTTGGTATGAGAACTAAAGAAAATGAAATAAATAAAGCAGTTGAAATGAATCTGGTGGGGCACCAAGGAAGGCAAATACTGCCCTTCAGCTAAAAGGCACTCCAGAAATATTTTGAGAAAATGTGCATGATGCCCATTAGAACTTGTCCTTGCTTAGTAGATTTCAGTACTTTGAGGGATGAAGAGGAAAGAGGCTCCTCAACTTTAATTCAGCGATATTTCTACAGAGACCTGCAGTGAAGATAGAAAATCCTGTCTCTTGCTGCAGGCCCCCATCTGCCTTAGCTCATCACCCCAGGACCATCAGTTAACTTGTCAAACCACCTGAACAGACTGAGAAATATCGGAGCAATCACCTGCCACAGGGCAGGAAGAGGAGGAGGAGGCGGCCATGGCACAGAAACTAAACCAGAGACCAAAGAGATGAATCATTTAATCAGATTTTGGTGCCAGGCTTGCAAGATCACCTGGGCCTCTGAAGAATTGCTGCCACAGACCATTGGCCTGTGTTGACTCAGAAATTATTAAGTCCTCCAGCTGTGGTGGAGGGTTCACAACAATACCCAGAGGGAGGAGGAACACACAGCAGCAAGTCCACACTGAGTGTAATTATCTATGGGCTCAGCATAACAGGGAGTTTTTGGGTTTGTTTTAAACACAAAAATACCCCAAACCAGAAATCAGATCTTCAAACTAGGAGACAAAAACTGGATTTTGAACTTCTAGTGGCCATACAGATGCTGTCAAACTTAAAAGCTTCACTGTTAGCTGAAAAAAAATTTAGAAAGACATTTCCTGATGCATGGTGGATAAAAACAGAGTGGTCAGCTTTCAGTTGTCTGAGATCACACAACAAAGAGTGGGCCTTGTTTGTATCCAAATGCTTTCAGAAGGTGGCAAAGAATTAGAGACTTCCCTGTCCTAGCAGACACCTAGTTTGGTGTCTGCTGTTAGAGCAATGGAAGGATGTGTATTCAGAGCAAATGAGAAAGGAGACTGGGACAAGACAACTAGGGAGGTGTTTGGTCTGTTTCACACATTCTCTCTCAAACTCCAGATTCACAGTGTTTGCTGGAAAGTTGGATCTTCCAACAATATACAGGCAAGATTTTAATTTGTGAGTCAAGCTTGCTTTGTTGAATAGTTTGTGGAATGATGAACACACCCCAGGACAGAGAGGTTTGGGTAATGAAATGTCCATTGTTCTCACACAGACCAACAGCTACATTGCCAGCCATGGTTATCCTGATATCCTCCCCACTTTTGGATGGGTATAATCCTGTAATGAGCAACAGCACACCTGGAGATACTCAGATGTAGCCTAAAGTATATTCAAAGCCTTGCTCAACTTCTGCAGGGACTGTGCTGGTTGATGCAGGTCTACAGAGACCATGGCACAAGAGGACCAGATGTGAGATTTTCATTTCAATGTTGTGTGTGATAAGAAAAAGGAGATTGACATTTAGCTGCTAGAAAAAGCCTAAGTTTCAAAACATGCCACTGGGATGCACACAACTGGATAAAGAAGTAAGCACAGGCCCTAGAACATGATGGACTACACACTCGTAGTCCAGTGCAGTCCCTATTTAGCAGAAGGCCAATGGGCTATTCTTGTGAAGGTTTTCAAACTATTGGATCACAAAAAATTTCTAGAAATCTTTGTAAAACATCACATGGAATTTTGCTCCAAGCATTTTACTGTGTATGTATGGAAATATGTATGGAAAAGTATAATTCTCCCCCAGCCCCAGCATCTTCCACTTCAAATTCACAAGAAAATTCCCTGAAAATGAGATCCAGCTGGAGTCTGATATGTGGAAAGGCAAAGATCTGATCCTGTAGTCAGACAGAGAAAATTCAAACACATAAGTTAAAAAATGTAATAACTTTTATTCTCTTCCATTTTCATGTCTTAATGCTTGTTCTGTGCTTCATGTGGTGAAGTGTTAGTGATTAAAGGAACTTTTTATACATTATTCAATTTATTTCCCTTAACATGTAACAGATTTCAAACGAGATTTTCAGAAAGACGCAGAAGGACAAACTCTTCAGAGGCACCCAACTCTCAAATCTCTTAAACTTATCATTGTGTTCTCAAGGCAAAGCTCAGGATACAGATCCATTGGCACAGAAGATGATCACTTTTTGCTGTGATAGAGATCATGGATAAAATCTGTTTAGGTGAATTATATCACTGTTAAGTTCATATTTTATGTATTTTTAGGTTAAAATATATAAAAATACTAAAGCTCAGCACTTAAATTTCCTAAGTTAAGCTTTCCCTCAAACTTTTCTTTAAAAAGAATGCTTAAATAAACACATTGGAATATCTAGTGACTCAAAATGGTGTCATGTTCAGATGAATAACCATTAAAAATCTGGAAGCACACCACTTCTTTCAACATTGTAAAAAGGGAGAAAACTTAACTGAAGTTTTCATATATTCTGGGTTTAAATCAAATATATTCCCAATGATAAGAATCATTCTTATAGTCAGCTACCAGGGACAGCAAGATAAGTTAGACAGCTAGCTGGTAGCATAATTATGCTCCAATATAAAAATATAACCCTTCTCTTTGCTTTGTTAATAGCTCTGGCAATTTGAACCAACTCAGTAAAAAGCAGAAAAGGTATTTGGCTGTCTCAAAGTCATCACACAGCACTCCTGTGTAATGCTTACTTTGAATAAAGGGCTGACACTGTGTTATAACATGACACACCAGTCACAGTTTTTCGAAGGACAGGAGTGGTTTTTAAATCAGAAGTGAATGTGTGTTTAAGCCACTTTTCAAGACATTTTTACTGCTGTCCTTATGAGTGGCATGACTGCTCCAAAGCCACTGCAGCCTCATTAGAGATGTGGCCTTTGGGCAATTTCGTCAAATTAAGAACTGAAATCCAGGGACTGGCCAAGGGTCTCTGATACAGGTGTAAAATTTTCCACTCAAACAGATAGAAAACTTAAAGAGTTGGTTTTTTTTTTTTTTTTTTTTTTTTTTTTTTTTTTTTTTTAATTTATTTTTTTTTTTTTTTTTTTTTTAAAAAAAAAAAAAAAAAAAGAATCACAACAGCTATGAGTGGATGTTGCTATGCCTTTCCACTTGGATTTTTTTCATTTACTTGATGAAGATAACACACATCCCCACAGCCATGAACGCCTCAGACACTGGCATTAGTTTTAGAAAAACCTTAGTTTTTCAGAGCCTGTGGGGATGTAATGCTGGGAAGGAGACAAAATCTATCAGCATGGAGAACCTTGCTCTAGTATGTTATCCTGTACTGCCATGGGTTTCTTCTCTTAAATGTGAAGAATTATTTGTATGTTTCAGATTTAGGAAATTCTTCGTAAAGTGGGGAAAAAGATGTAAAACTAAAAAAAAAAAAAATAAAACCCACAAAAAAAGAAAAAAAACCTAAACAAACAACAACAACAAAAAAAACCCCCCACAACCCACACAAAAACAAACACCAAAACCCCCCACAAAAACAAATAAACAAAAAAAAACCACACACAAAAAAACCCACCAAAAAAATCCCAAAACACCACACACACACACAAAATAAACCAACCAACCAAACAAAGAACAAAAAACAAACAAACAAACAAAAAACCCCACAAAAAACAAACAAACAAACAAAAAAAAAACACAACAAAAAGCCCCAACAAAATCAAAAAACAAAGCAAAAAAATATATATACACCCCTCAAGTTTTCCCACCCACTCAGCTCCACCAATGCAAGACTCTAGACCTGCAATCTAAACCATTTCCATGGAAAAACAGAACAAAACCCCCCAAACCACATGTCCCTTGAATGTTGCTTTTACTTTAATAGAAAACATATCAAAGAGTGTTTTCCTTTTCTTGGCCATCAGTGAAGTTTTATTCAGAACAAAAATTAAAACCAAGACAGTCTCGTGACCCTTTCCCCACAAAACATAAAAATAATAATAGAATCACACAGTAAGAGAATTAAAAATCACAGGTTTTAACATACCTGGCTGCTTAGCTATCCCTTTGGATAATAATCATCTTAATTAATTCATTATAAACAGCCTTATCAATAATTTTTTTCCCTCTCCTGTCCCTCCACTTCCCCAGCAGCAAAATTCATTATCCTTTCCTTTCTATGGGCTCAAGCTCTTTTTAGTAACATTAATATTAGAGGACTGCATTGAGGGTGGTTGAATAATTTCTAGCACTAGTGAAGTCCTGAACTAGGACTGGAATTACTAATATCACTGAAATTCTCCTATTCCTAATAATAATAAATTGAAAATGACTGCTTGGCTTATCTCTATAAGTAATGGGATCACATTAAGACAAGTGTGCTGAAGATAAATATTGGATATAAACTCCTGACAGGAAGACATCTTAGAATGAGAGATGGGAAGAAGTTCTTTCCCTTGAGTTATATTGATTTAGAACAGGGGAAAAAAAAAAAGAGCAGAAGTTGTAACACTAAAGAAAGCACTGGACTGGCCCAAAACACAAAGGGAATGGTGGAGAGGGAGAGAACACCATAACCTAGATAACTTACACTATAAGCCTGCAGCAACTGAAAATATGCATTGGCCTAAAATATTGTGTGATCTTAACTAGCTAGAACAGTGTCATTGAAATGTGTGGCTGGAAAAAAAAAAATCAGGGAAAAAACCCCAAAAACAACAACATGAGGGCAAGTATTTCTTAACAATTGATCCAGACTACCTTAATGGTTGAATTTAGACCATCAGGAATAGGATCTGCCTCTGACAAACTTTAAACATTCTTGAAGGTTGCATCTGTGGTTCCTGGTACAGAAGTTCTCTGAACTGAAGGAAAAAGAGCATAGACTGGTTTATTTGCTTCTACACAGAGCCCAGGAGTTTCAAGAGAAAGCCCCTTGCTCATATGAGGATGGAGGTTTAACTTTAACTTCCATTTCAGAGGTGGAGGATGGAGCACTCAGCAGTGTGATGAGCAGGTCAGGACTCCTCTGCAGGCTGGCTTTACCCCACAAGGTAAGGAATGCTAAAAATGACATTACTGATCAGCTGGCAACTACCAGCCCTTCTGTACTAAGCAAAGGGAGTCAAAAAAAGCAAAGAAATCTTGTGGCAGGAGCTTAACTGCATGTTCCAAATTACCTCAGAAATCCTCTCCACCTTTTGTGGTGGTGACTTGATCAGGACCTGCTTCTACAAACAAACATTTTCCAACTCAGAGAAATCCAGCAAATATTTGCATTCAATTAGATGCCAGGAAGCAAAGCCAATGTGGATATCTAGGAATTAATACGGAAATATTAATATAATCAATATTATTAATAAATATATTAATATCTCTCTCCTTAGCCCTGCCAGGGCTCTGCCAGGGGTGCCAGGAGAGCACCAATGTGTTGAAGGTCAGCAAGGTGAGGGGATCTCACTGTTGGGCTGAATTTCTCTGTTAATGACCAATGACAGCTCCCAGTGACTGTGGCCAGCCTCTCTCCCCCAGCTTTATGCAAAAACAATTAATTGTTTTCATGTCTCACTGTGCTTTGCATAGCTACCTGCTCTCAATAAATAAAACTCTGCAGGGATTTGTGTTTTTCTGGTGCCTGAGCAGTCATCAGACACCTGGGCAAGTGGGAGCTGCCTCCTGCCAAGGCCAGGATTCTCACAGCAGCCCCAGGGGGGAGATCAGAACATTCAGAAGCAAAGTTCCAGCTGCCTTAGGCCCAGAGCAAAGCTAAGCCTGGCTTCCCAAGTCTATTTACATTGCATAGAGGCACCTCAGTGTTCTGACCCTGCAGGGCACAGCAATCTTCACAACATCTCAGAGCAAAGGAGCCTGAAAATCTGGTTTTAACAAAGTCAACAGCCAAGCAAGTTCAGGCCTCAAATCCAGAGATATCTGGGCTTCACCTTCAGTGTAAACATGCCAGAGAGGAGGCTGGAGAGCCCAGTTGCTGTTGTACACTACAACGACACCAGACTTCAACTTCAGAAGGCTGAAAATGACTCCTTTATTTTTGGGATGTGTTTCTTTTATATACTATTCTACACAGACCAATTTGATTGGTGAAACAAAGATAAACTTCTTCAATCACATTGGTCAGACTAGAGGGACATCAAGAAGTCCCTCCTAGGAAAAAGAATGTAAACATAGGTACAGTTACAAAAACACTTCTCTTGTTTACAGAAAATTCCTTGGGAAAAGAATTTCAGAAAACTAAAACATCTCAGGCACGAATCAGGGCTATGTGGCCTCCCCTTTGAGTGGGTGAGGCAAGCAATTCTTAAACCATGCTTACTTCTTATCCTTGAACTTCTGAAGTGCTAAACTCCTTTTGGCTTCCCCTCAGGCCAGCAAGACCCCCAAGGATGCTGTGCCTTCCTGCAGGTGGGAAAGTAAAGATACTGGGGGGATGTTTGTAGCCACCCATATTTCACACCCTTCAAATCATTTGGTCCCACAACCCCAAGGGCCTGTGTTACTCTGCCTGTGATAACTTTCAGTGCTTGATACCTTTTATCAGAGATAATCAGCAGAACAACTGATAACAACCTGTTGTAATGATCTTTTTATTTCTTTTCACTGAGAAAAATAAATCAGGATCACTGAATATTAGTTTATTCCAGACTCACAAATACATACCTGCCACTCTTCAGCCACTACAGTGTTGCTCTCACCAATCAGCTGGGTCATAGATAAATAGAGAGAATAAGTGTGTGCATATATTCCATTTCTGTCTTCCTGCATCACAAAATAAGATCATTGCCAATATTATCTGTAAGAGCAAACCTGTATCAAGGGTTATTCACACAGTAATCACTGTAAAACAATGCAACAAATCTGGATTTTTAACTTGAGCCTGGTCAGAACAGAATAATGACATCCAGAAAATATGGCTCTGCCCATTACCTATAGATAAAAAATCCCTCTTTGGCAGGGGAGATGTTTACAACTGCCCTAATCAGAAGCTTCTCACAGATTTTTATTCCACCCTGTACCTTCTGTTGTAAATCAGGCTTTAAAAAGCAGATAGCAGCACTGTGATCTCATGTCAAGAGTGAGAGATGTTTGTTTAATGGGCCTTTAAATTGTTTGTTTTAGAAAATACACATACCACTGCCAACACAATAACTCCCCACCATATTTTTTTAACTTGCTCAGTCCTTATGAAAAAAAAAAAGAAAAAAAACCAAACAAATTTAAAAAAACCAAACCAAACCAAACAAAAAAAAAAAAAAAAAAAAAAAAAAAAAAAAACAAAAAAAAAAAAACCTGCCCCCAAAAAAACAAAAACCAAAAACAAAACACCCCACAAAAAACAAACGAAAATGAGATGGAAATGAGGTGGAAAAAATAGTATAAATAACAATAACTTGTTTGCATTTTTCCAAACAACTCTTCTCTGGTATCTTTGTAGACAGCTTGTGGCTGAAATCAGGTTTTGAAATACACCCTCCTCAACAATTCAAGAAAAAATTAAAAAACACTGATTGTATTAATCTGAGCTGAATGGTCACTTTCCTTCCCAGAAGAGTGTTAGTGCATCTTGGGGTTTTCATTTCACTTCTTTCTGGGCTGCTTTGAGAAACTCAGCTGTTTTGTTTTTAATAATTACTTGATATGTGTTGTTTAAAGCACTACAAATTATCTTGCTCAACAAATATATGTTTTGACTCCTTTATAGATCTGATGAAATATAGTTTATTATGTACATGTATAATTTTTCAGGGTTCTTTTTTTTCCAGTTTATTGTGTAGACTGCTGCTGCAAATATCAAAGAGTCCAACTAGCTTTTGTTTTCCTTATCAGGTGACAGCCAAAATGAAAATACATTCTCAGCTTTTCAACGAATTTCCATATTTTTCCCCTGTCAGGTCCACTTTGCAGGTCTCAATCATATGAAAGCTTTAAATATAATTTGTTCCTAATGGCAGAACAACTTGCTTTCTATTTTTATTTCCCGTGGATACATGCATGTACATTTGCTCCAGTAACAACAAATTATTTCAGGTCATAAAAACACTGAACAGGGGGATAGAAAAAACAGTTGGTTCGGAGGGTCTGCTGCAGCTCTTAGTTTTCCTTAAAAGATATAAAATTATAGTGCTGATTAACTTAATAAGCTGGCTAATTACAGAAAGTTCCAGAAGACATTGGAGAGCCAGAAATTCCCTAAAACTAACAGCAGGTGATGCTATTTATACTTTGTTTTTATAAATTACAAAATTATTTAGAAAATAAGTGCATCATGAATGATAATAAACTGATTAAACATAAATTGAATGGAAGAAGCAAACACCCCTCCCTCCCTGGTCCATAATTAAGATTTCTGGTTTCAAAAGATTGAGAAGGTTGAACTAGTAAATAAAATATGGACTGAAAAGGTAAGAAATTACAAAGTGCATAAGCTTTCTCTATTTGTAGCCCCAAAAGTACACAAATTGGATGGAATTTGTATTTTGCACCAGGGAAGAATTACAGAGAAGGGCTCTGAGCACAGCAGGATTAGTAGCAGTGTTTTTAAGAGCACCAGAAGGAAACAGAAAGCTTTCAAGGAGAGGAAGGAGGTATTTATTGGAAAGAAGGCTATGTTCATAGCTGACAATAAGGATTAAGTGAGAATAACCAGAGTCCAACAGACTGCAAAGAAATGAAAATAAATCGTAAATGATTCTTCACTTGTATGAAGCCAAAAGGAAAAGCTGCTGCTCTGTAAAGATGGAGGAACAGAAACTGGAAAAACAAACAAACAAACAAACAAACAAAACAAACCCCCAAAACCCCCCAAAAAACCCAAAAACAAAACCCCAAAAACAAACAAACAAAAAAACCCCCCCAAAATTGTAGGGAATTTTCATAAACTAAACTTTGTTTTTTAATAAGAGTCATGTTGGCAAACCTGTTGTCAAAGGCAGGATAGATAACAACAAAAAAAAATGGCTGTAAACTTATACAGAGCCAAAGCAAGAGAAAAGCAAAGGACCTAGATGCACTCCTGTTAAAACACCAGCTAATGTCAGCACGTGTGTTATGTAAAAAAGAAAAAGGACAAGAAATCACAAATTATTTATTGATGCTTCAAAGAAATATCCCAGTTCAGGCAGCACGATACACCATTAGCATCATGCCTGCATTTAAAGACTGGGGAAGAAGAAGTGAGCAACTCTTTTCCCTCAGAGCACCACCCGACCTGACTGGTACAGAAAGCTTCAGGCAAGAAATCCTCAGTGGGAAATGTTGACAAGAGAATTGCAAAATAAGAAAATAGTGACATAAGTAGAGAGTCAGATAAAATGCAACACAGGTTTGCTAAAGGTAGGAGTTGACAAACTTGACATTCTCCTTTGATACAATTTTCTAGACAAGGGCAACACAGCAGATCTAATCTATTTGGTATTGAGAAAAGCACCAGATTTTGTGTTACATATGGCATGCCTAGTTGAAAGGGAGGGGATGGGGATTGGAATTGCATAGTTAGTAGCTCTACAGCTAGTCATACACAGATACAGGAGTTAGCAGGGCTGGCAGGTCTGAGTGCCAAGCCAGAGGGATATCTGAAAACACTTTTTCAATGGCTGACCCTGCAATAACCTTTATTTTTATTCAATACCCTGATACACAGTAAAGAGGCCTGCTCAGTTTTCCCAGGAACCACATATTTCAGAAAATATTATCAATATACAGGAGGATCCAAACACTGCAGAGCTGCATCTGCATTAGTGTTTTCATTTGGAGCAGTAACTCCACTGTAAGCAAACACTTGAGGAGTCAGTCCAGCTGTTAGGAGGGTCTTTGCTACTCAGGACCAGGCCAGGGCTAAAAGGAGTTCCTCTCTGCTTTCATTGTCCAAAAGCTTGAGATAGAAGCAGATTTGCTGGGTGGAACAGCTCGTGCTATTTGCTGATGCAGATACAGCACTGGTCTCCTCAAGGACTTCAGTCACAGAAAAGATATGTAATGTACACAGTGCCAGGTCATACATCTAAGATTAAGAAAAAAACCCTTCATATTTGGAAATGCCAGAGGGGAAAAGAGGTTATGGCTTCATCTGAAGATGATTTTGAAGCAGAAATGTAATCTATTAGGTGTGTCTGTGAGGAGAGGGAACACCAGAACAGACTAGCCCAGAGTAACCCATACCTGCACCTTGGCTTGCCTGAATTTATCTCCTGTGTTTGGGTTACCACATGCTCTGTTTCAGAGTCTCTCTGTCCCACTGCAGCTCTCAGCCACCTCCTCCAAGCAGGACTGAGTGAAAAAAGTGAATCACAGTTCAGTTCCTGGATGCACCCAGCAGCCCCAGTTCAACAGGGACCAGTTCTTGCCCTTTTGGAAGAGGGAGGAGAGGGGCACTGCCACTGCCCTGGTCCAGTGCTGGCTGCTCCAGCCTCCTGGGGCAGATGCCAGAGGTGCAGGAAGCTCAGCTTTTCCCACTGACTGTCCATGTATAGAGCTTGGCTGCTCTGCTTCGCACACAGGGGAAATCACCCTGCTGCTCAGGAGCAAGGCACAAGTGTGGGCTGGCCCCCACTTCTGCTGGAAGTGCTGCTGAAGAGACCAAACACTGTTTGCAGGTTATTTTCCTTAAGAAGATGTGGGAAATATCAAAGGTAAGAAGGCTTTCAGAAAGCTGTGTAAGCAGGCTCCAGAAACAGAAAGAGCAGAAGAATTTAGAATTAGCTGCAACTGCAAAGCTTCAAAGTAGGAAAAGTTACAATAATACAGCAAACAAGGACATGAACAAATAGTCTGAGTTTTAGGTTTGGCTAGGATAGACCTTAAGATTGCAGAAAAATATGCCCAGCAGGATAGGAGAAGGTTTTAAGCTTAATAAGAGTAATGTTTATTGTTAATAGAAAGCATACAACAAGCATTGTTTGAGACAGGTGTATGTATGCTTTTAGTGACTGATTAGAACAATTGTTTGTAAGCCTTAGCAATATGCTATTGGCTGGAAAGTTTTAAAAATGCCCTGTAACAAAGATCTTTGGCTGCTGCTGGCAGATTTGAATTGTTGCCATCTTTCATTGTCTCAAAGCCTGTTATGAGGCTGATGTTGCAAAAAAGGCTCGAGGAACATCTCTCAGTGGCTCTGCCCCATTTGTGCACAAACCTCCAACACAAGGGGGTCCAGGACTGCCTCTACCACTCAGCAGGGAGATGCTTGTGAAATTTCCTGTTCAGAGAGGCTGACACCTGCTGCCTTCCATCTGACACCCAGCCTGGGCATCTGGGAACAGCCAACAGCCCACACTAAAGCTCACAAATAAGGAGTCTGGGTTAAAACACACACACACACACACACACACACACACACACACACACACACACACACACTCTCCTAGAATAAAAAAACACCAAAACAACACCCTAGATATAATGACAAACTGAAAAAAAAACCTGCTCTGACCTTACCCCATCAAAGGCCTGAGGAGACAAGAAGTAAAAGGCAGTTAATGTGGTGCAGAATTAAAAAGGGGTCAGCACAGGCAGCCTCCCCAGACCCCCTTCCCTGACTTTGTCTCTGAGCTCCTGCTCCATTGGCAGCAGGAGCCAGTGTTTATATGGAGTCCCTGGAGTCAGTCTGCAAAAGGAGATCCATCCAGAGCCAGTATTATGAACTGCTCACATTTACCTGGTAATTTTTTGTCTTTTTAGGTATACATGAAGGCTATTTAAGAAGGAATAATTTTGATTCTTCAGTCAAAGTGAAGAATTTGACAGAGTGGAAACCTCCCTGAAATCCTCTCTGATTCATGGAATATTAACCTACTTAAGCTACATTATGCTCAAAAGCTATGGTGCTGGATGACATGGAAAATCCAGAGGGAGCTAGATCAATCAGAAATTAAGACTTCCAGATGCCATTTTATAAATTAATGATTTGGTTTCCCATTTGCACAAGTGCTGATGTAAACAACAATTCTCAGAAACCTCCTAATATAGAAAAAAAACCAAAGGGGCCAGCAGCATATTTTAGTGTTACAGTAGTTCAATAAATGCATTTATTGCAGTTCCTTGGGGGGTTGTGCAATATGTATCATAGACAAAAATATGTTTTATGGGCCAAATCCTGCTCTCAAACTTCATTAGAGGCTTTAAACTGGTGTAATGGAAAATGAACATGCTTCCTCTGAGATCTCCAAATCTCTTTTGAAATAAGAACAAAAATAGGAACTAAAAATATTTACCATCTGGAAGGCATATATAATCTACAAAAGAAAAAAAAAAGATTAAAAGTAGCCACCTACTCATTAGAATTGATTACCTCTTCTAGATATGGAAAGCCATCCACCAAGGTTTTCTTTTTTTGGCATACTCTGCCACAAGTTAAAACTGTGTTTGAAAATGATCAAATGAAAGTTGATGCCTTTTTTTTTTTCTTTTTCTGCAATCTCACCTAGCTGATATATCATTATTAAAAAAGAGAAGAGCTATTTGTTCTAATTGTTCTAGGAATAAATCATGTGGTTGTTTGGGAGTTCATTTTAAGGAAAGGCTTAGACACTGCCCCATCTGAAATTTTGGTTGTCCCATGTTATCACTCTTTCTGTGCCCAGGTGTGCACATATATGTGTTTGATATTGCTGCAGCTATTATTGCTGTGAAGGGATGCAGCTGGCTAGAAAAGTCCTTAAAATAAAAATAAATAGTAAAACAAACAAACAAACCAACAAACCCCAACAACAACGACAATCCCAGAAGGATAAAGGCATTCCCAAGGCAGTCAAACTTCAGGATCTGCCAGTTGAAATGTCCAAAGGAGTTCACTGATAAAACATTGTGTTTTGTCCATGTGCACTCAATATCTGAATAAAAATATTTGGACTGAAGTTTTATAAACAACCTCTTCCTCTTAAATTTCTTCCTACTTTAGTGCCACCTGAGAACCTACGCATCAAACTCCAGCTCCCAAAGGTACAGCAAGGTACACTAAAGAAGGCTTTTTGCTTCTCTGATAAAATGTCTTTATAACAATAATGTGGGAGCATTCACTTACTCCCTGTGCTTAGAGTCTAGCAAATAGTCTAGAAATCACAGTGCTCTTAGAAAGAATTATGGTTGTTTCAGTTACTTATCACAATCATTCAAAGAGCTTTAAAAATACATGTTTCATTTTGCTTAATATGTTTAAGACCACAGTGAAGGGGAAAAAAATAATGTATCCCAGTTTCCCAAGAAAAATAATTGCCAAAGCTGAAGGGTCAGTTTCTTTCCCTCCAGGCTTGCAACAAATCAAAGGCATTGCTTGAGAAATGACTATGGATAACTAGGGAAATAACTAGGAAATTACTAAGAAGCTATTTTATTATGTGTACGAGAATCCAGTTATAAACCGATTACTGAAAGAAATAATCTGTTCCTGCACCCTAAAATTGAGCTGCCTGTTCATTATTTTGAATAAATTAGGGCAATCCCAGAGTGAAGGGACATTGTGTTGCCATTTGTACTACAGGGGCTCAAACATGAATTCTGGTAAAAGTAATTGTGAGCCAATCCTGCTGTCTTGTCCAAGGGTAGACACACAGTGGAATGAAAACAGTTTTTTTTTTATTTCTACACTGTTTGAGAGAAAGTCTGGGGGAAAAGGACTTTTATGTTTTCTCTGAGTAGTGAGAGGAAATGGGAGACTGTGATTGGGAAGGTTAGAATGGCCATCTTATGTTTAGGATAGCTATTTTCATTGCAGGTTTAAATACTGCTACTTGCAGCTCCTCTGAAGAGGAATGGTTGCTCCATTAGGCTCACTTCCACAGACACAGCTTACAGAGCATTGCACAGACACTGATAATAAATAAATCATAAGCAATCTGGAGGAAAGAAATTCAGTAAATTCAGACACCATACTGACCAGAAGGTCCACAGGGCTTGTTATGGGCTACCCACATTTCTCCACAGGGGCACCAGTTGGAATCAAGCAAGAACCAACAGCATGACATTTACTCAGTGAAAAAAATAAATGCAATAATCTCAGCACATCAGAAAGTGCTTCCACACCACCACATGAGCACATCAATCCTGCATTGGCAAGCACTGGAACACCTGGCAGGGAGAGGGCTTCTGCAGAGCTAGGGATGAGCAGAGACAGAGAAATAAACACTGCTGTCAGCTCCTGAAGCTGACATTTCTGGGATATTCTAGAGCATAGTATGGAAACAGGCTTGAAGAAACAAGCTGTCAGCTAGAGATAGACCCCAACTCCAAATCATACTCACCTGATGGACAGCCACTCAATGGTATCCAGGCTCCAGTGGAAAATTTCATAGGTGAACATGAGAAAACCAGCAGCGTTGGGCAGTAATGAGTTTCTTACTGTTGCTTTCTCAGATACGATACTGCAGTATCCCTACTTCCCAAAGAGAGGGGAACAGTTAAAGAAGAAATCCACACCTGTTTCGTGTCTTACTGAGTTGGAGATAGTCCTGGTTTATGGTCTGAAACCTACCCCTAAAATTGCCCTGAGTGTAGGCAACTCATTTTGTTTCAATCCAATTTTCCTGGATTAGAAGACAATTTTGTTTTATTCTGTAGACAGACAGCCTTCCATTTACACCATCTCCTGAAAGCCAGTGTAACACTTTAAACTGTCTTCATATTATCCTCTGCATTAAAGACCTAAAAGCATAATCCAAAGATGAAAAAATCTCTTTCCTGACCCACCCCTCTTCAAGTGCTTATTATTTTAGTTTCATGTAAGCTTTGCTATGATAATTCTCAAGGTCAGACCTTCAGGACTACATGAGATTGCGACTGGAACACCATTTCTCTCCTCACATCCAGATTCTCATGCTCATAAAATAGCCAAAGCACTTTGGCTAGAACTTTTCAGCTCCACATGAAGGCACCAAATGAATTACAGTACACACTGTATTCAATAACAGTGAATACTTCAAAGCTTCCTAATAACTAGGGCATGAATGTAAAATGTGTTGCTCTGCACATCTAAGAGTTTTCCCCTTTCTCATCATGTTCTTTGAAAAGGTGGCTTTATTCAGATTTTTGTGACTGTTCTTGTTCTACAAAAGCACTTTTAGGATTTTATTGAGGTTTACATACACCAGTGTTCAAGACGAAAGGCTTTCATGTCAATTATTAATAACAAAATCTTTCATCTGTCTATTTAAAAAAATAAAAACATGATCCTTTTTTTCCTCATTTTGATGTTTAATTTAGAATGAAAATCAAACTCTTTAAAAAAGTTTTCCTCACTATCACAAGGGAAACTATGATGTTTTTAAGAATTCTCTCTATGAAGATAATGCCTACTAAAAATAAAATAGAAAATAATAAAATAAAAGGGCTTAATCCTTAAAAAAAAAAAAAAAAAAGTTGAGAATATTTAATGACTTCAACAGGAGTGGAAATGCAGTTAGGATCTCATGGAATCAGAACACAAAATGCTCTTCCTAGTAATGTGTTTGGGGATGATCAGTTCGTTGCCTTAAAGAGCGACTCAACAGGGACTTCAAGAGCTGTGAAAAAATGGAAATATCCCTGATTTAAAGAAAACCCCATTTGGTTTGGCATCTATTCCTTTAAACCATCTCAGCAAGACCACAGAGTATCCCCATGTTAGCACAGAGCACGAGGGCTTGTCCTGTGATGACCTGGAGTCCTGGTGCCCTTGGCACATCGCAATGTAATTGTTCATTGACAGGCACCTAAGCCTGTAGTACAAGCAATTAAAGTCACTGGTGCTCTGCAAGAGTCATTTCATAGCCCTTGGTGAAGCATTGCTGCCCAGACCTGTGTCTGTCACATTTCATGGCGTTTTAAAATTAGAACTGCAAGCGGACTCTATTTCATTCATTTTTATTTCTGCAGCACTAACTACCACAGGAAAATCCTGCTTTCCCTGTAACACTCATCAGGTGTCACTTCACACAGGCTTCCCTTCAGAATTTCAGAAAGAGCTACCAAATTTCATATTTAGGGTTTGAAATGAAATGATTTTGTTTGCGACAGCAGTGCTCTCAGTTCTTGAATTTAATTTTTAAAAAAGTTCTTGCTCTTCTAATTGCATTTATATTTCAACTAAGATTCAATATTTCTAGCCTGACTTCATGCTTCTAGCACATTTCATCACTGAATTTGGAGCCATTCGTGGATGTACTTTTGGGTACTTTCGGGTACTTTCTCACAGCCCCAGCACAATGCAAGTGCTAGAACAAGCTGCTCAACAAAAGTCAGGTGGTCACACACCTTGTCTTGATGTGGTTTCTCCCATCAGCTCCAGGGATCACATTTATTAAGGTTTCCTGTTTGCAATACAAGCAGAAAAGGATAGCAAAATGCATCTTGGAACCCATATTTATAAAATGTGACTAGATTTTTTTTTTAAGGAAGCAGTAGATAAAATAACCCAAGTATATTTTTTCTGTAACTTTTTCTTCCTCGACATGATGTAGCTGCACTTCAGAGCAGTTCCACATTGCTTTCTCTGTACAGAACTGATTCTACTTAGATTGTCTTCTCTAGAAGCTCTTATGACAATTAAAGTTGAATTTGTTTCATGGCCTTCACAAAAAAAAAAAAAAGGAAACCCAAAAAAACCCAAAAACCTCAAGCCTCTAAAGAGTTTGGAAGCCATTCCAAAATATTATTTAAAAAGCCGCAGGAGCAAGTTCATACTATGAATTTACCAATGTAGAGAGAGGAAAGCTAAAAGCAGCAAGAGTTGGTGCTTAGGTCTAATGGCAGGGATTAAAATATTTGAAGTGCCATTTCAGCTTCAGTACTGATTAATCATATCATCTCTAACACATTATAACCACACCTTGCCTCAGTTTTACCCTCTATATATTGAGGACAACAATATTCACCCTCATTTCTGAAGAGGTTGAAAAGTTTTGTGGAAAGAACACCAGATAAGTATAACTAATTATAAGCATCAATTTTGGTTACCAGAGATCTTAAGGGGCTCCCTTCACATACGACTGTTGGGTGCTTTGGGAGGAAAACGAAGTGTTTGGGCAAGATTCTGTCTTTTGTTACCTTTTCTGCCTTTAATTATTACTTTTCATCTTCTGATTAGGCCAGTGCTGATTTGGAAATCTTACCCATGCTCTTAAGTGAAATAAACCCCTCACCTTTTCATTTGACAGCACTGAGGCTCTTTCATTGTACATGGAGGTACATTAATTACCTGTTCTTCCTTCCCTTCCTTCTCCCATGCCACACAAATGAAGAGGCTAATCCTGTTTTACTCCTCATGAATGATAGCAAAGGTGTGATTCATTTGCTCTAATTTAGTCACCATCTGCCCAGAGTCTGAAGCAGGTACCCTCAGCTCTGTTTATTATCAGTAGAGAGAAACAAGGTATCTCCAGAGAGCAATTTATCTTATTCTGAGATGGGATGTCTAAAATAGGTTAGAAAAATCACACTCTGGAGGTATCTATTGCATTTCTGGGAGCATTAAGGGAGGCTGAGGTGGCTGGCTCAAACATGGGTGCATAACTTTCAGACATCCCACGCAGAATATCTACAAGAGCTGCTAAAATGATATGATAATAATAATTCTGACTGCAGGCTGATACAATCTGAATGGGACTGACATCTCACGGCACAGATAAAGTCTGGCATGGACAGTCACAGTTAGCAACTGTGAATTTGATGCCTGACATTAATCAGGAGATAATAGTGAGATTGTAGCTTTGAGAGCCATCAGATGGACTCGACCCAGTCACCATTAAACATGTTTTACTTTCACATCCCATACTTTGGGGCCTCCATGAATGAGGCAGCAAGGCTAAAATGTGCAGCTGAGCATCTCTTTTTCTGGAAGAGCAAGTTCCTTATTGCTAATAATGGTAAATTAGTTACTATTGATTCTTAAACACTGTGGTTATCCCAGCCTAATCATTAACCTTCCTGCAAGGTGGGAAGGTTCCCTCTCCAAAGGAATCAATTTTAAATAAAAAAAAAAAAATTAAGAGATTGGATACTTAAAGTTCGTCATGATTACTCAGAAGATTGATTAGAGGTACTTTTGACAAAGTAGTAAAGATGCGGGAAGATTTATTTTGCCACATAAATCCAAACACAAGACCCAGATCTCCCAGGTATGTGGATAATCATCACTGCAGTGCCATTGTCTCTCAGGGGGCTGTGGCAGATCTTACAGGCCACACTGCAATAACACAGAACAGCTTAGAACAAGAATTAGCTAAACATATTGAGCTGCTGACACTCCTTCCCAAGAAACTTTGGTTTCTATGCTATTAGCAGAGAGGCCTCAAGTGAGAAGATAAATTAACAAAGAAACTGCCAACAAATTCAAAAAAAGAAAAGGAAAAAAGGTGGTGCTTCTGCCTCTAAAAGCCTACTGGTACCTCCAGAAAATTTTCTGTATCTGTCTCTCCCTTGAGTTTTTCTCTCCTGCAATCCTGCTGCCATCCTAATCACTTTTGAATATTACAGTTGCTTCTTTTACTGCTTTATTAAATCCCAACTCTTCAGACTTAAGGTGTTGGAGGTACTGAACACAAATCCTGTTCTGCCCTGGGAGGGGACTCTACTCTCAGCAGCATGGATTTTCTTTCCTTAGAAAGCTGGCTTGAGGAAATTCAATGTGACACCATCACCATCCTCCCCAGCAAACAAACAATTACCCAGTTTTGAACTCATGCCACTTTTGGCTCATTATTTCCTCTTTTCTTAGTTTCAACTGACTCTCAGTCTCAGCAGCTGCCCCACAAAGCCTCAAACATAATTTTTCATCCCAACATGAACATCACAAAAGGAAGCTTTCCTCTCCCAGAAATGACTTTCAAGGGGCCTAGCACTTCAAAATAAATTCAATTCTCAAGAATTTGACTTTATATCTTTTCCCTTTTGAGAGAATATGTTCTCCATCAAATATAAAAAAGTTGAAATATAAAAAAATTGGAGCACCCACAGGAGTGAAGAGAGCACAGCAACCAACAGCTCCTCTGCTGAGGAAATATTCAAGCTATGTTTGCCCACCTGATCCAAATTGAAGGGTTAGACTGAAAGTGGGGTGGGTCCAAGAAATACTCAGACTTAAAAAAAAAAAAAGGCCTTTTAAGAAACTGTTACTTCTCTGCATGAAATAGCAGAAACTGTTGAGCTCTTCTGATGACAGCCCTGCTGTTTTATACAATCTCCCAGTGGACAACATTTTGAGTTTTGTGGTAACATGCACAACAGGGACCCTGTGTAGAAAAACTCACATCCAAACCCTCTGTATTTTCAACAGGAATCAATATTGATTGTGGGGTTTAAGCCAGCATTTTAGTCAAAGGATCCCCAACATGAAGGAAACTTTACCCAAACAACAGCAACAGGCCATTCCCATTCTTATTATTCTTTACAAGAAAAAAAAAAAAAAAAAGGGTAATAGACTTACAGTAAAATATATATTTGTCAATTAGGCTTGGAATTCCCAAATTCAAATTCTAAAGATATTTGGTACAATTTTGTACAAAGGCTTCACTTGCATACCCACATATTAATTTACTGTGTTTATCAGGTTTACATTTTAAACTAGTAAAATTGGACTAGAAAGAGGGACCCAAGGAATAAAATTACTTCTACAGGTTTGCTTCTTGGGCCAATATTTGAGCTGGTAATAACATCAAATTCTCCTGATCCTTGGTCTAGCATTATTAACACAAGCCCAACTTTATTTTAAATCAAAGGTGTTGGAAAACAGAACAGCACCGAGTCTAAAATGTGTGTGTCACACCTGAATGCAAATTTGCAGTCAGATTTTTGGCTTTGTACAGCCACCATACAGCCCCACACAGATTTTTCTGTGTTTATTATATACAAATGATAATTGTGATAACTGGAGGATGCCAACCTCTTGCCTGAGTCTTAAGGAACCAAACTGAACTGAGTACAGATGCATAAAGGCTACAGGCTGCATCAAAGGTATAATCATCCTGAATACTGGAATAAAAACGATTTAGGTCACACCACAGAAGTACTCAAAAATCAACACTGCCCTGAATGCAAAATGAGGCTGAAACCAATAGCTCATCTGAACTTTGTTCACAAATTCAAATTTCCAACAGCAGCAACGCCAGCTCTCACTGTTTTCTTTGGGACTGTTGTGATATTTGTTGTTCTTCTTAAAGTCCTGGCACCTGTGGTCAAGGGATTAGGTGTTGATCTCTGGTTTCTTCTGAAATAAAAGTAACTTTTCCAAGTTTGAGGAAATGCTTCTAACTGTTTCCTGTACATGGCAGACTACAGACTAATTCTTCCTGTGCTCCAAAACAGCCAGACCCAAAGCAGCTCTGAAGCAGAAAGCACAGGGTGAGAGTTCTGTTAATAACTCCTGTGGAGGTGGATGGGCTCAAGCTGCCTGCTATTAAGATTTTTGGAAAGCTGTTTGCTTGTGCTCTGCTGATGTAAAGAACAGCGAGACCAAATTCATGTTTAACCCCTCAGGCAAAATGGGAGAGAAAGTGAATGGAAAAAAAACCAACAACCTCAACCCCATATTTGCCCCAGGATTTGCTCCAATACCATGATTTTTCTTGCCAGGTGAGATGCATGTGGGATGCAGGAAGTTTCTGTAGCCTAAGAGGTTGTGAAGACACACTTGCATGTGAGAAAGCTTTCCAGTGCTGTCCTGTCCATGTCCTGCTCTAAGAGGACTCCACGAATCCTCTACAGGATATATTTCAGTTTTTGGTCTTGAAATTTCAATCCACTCCCACCTCTAGTGGGACCAAAACAGCCACTTTTCTAAACTTAAGCAGCTGTTAGGAAAAGGAAGAAGATTTCAGCTATCATTTGATAGGCACTCTGATCAGGTGCTGTTCATAAGCAATATGATTTATAGGCAAGAAAATCATATTTGTGAGCAGCAACAAGGCAAAATTTGCTGTTATGGTTAATTTTGCTAGGAATGGCTAGTAAAACAAAAATAAAATTTACAGAAGTCAAAGACTGGAGATTGCCATTGGGAAGAAAAGCAAACAACATCCTCATATATTTTCTGTTTTGCATGGAGTTTTCCTAGAAGGGCCCATCTGAATCAGAATAGTACTGGTTGTTGTTCTTCTAGAGTGAAAAAGTGTGAGTTATCTTATTCAGTGTGTATGAATCCCTTTACCCAATAAACACTTCTCATTTCTGGTGTTGTTTGAATCGCTCTTTGAAACAAAAAATTCTTAAAAATGAAAATATTTTTAAAATATGAGAAACTATTTTAAAATATGAGTAAGTCATAAGAAGTCAAGGATACGAATCCTAAATATTTGTCGGATTTTGCTGTCTGTGTCTTTCACTTACCGTCACAAAAAGCAAATGACACCAGTGAAGCTGTGCTGGGTTTCCATCTTTGTAAGGAATTCACCACCAATTCCTGCATGAATGAATAATGTGTGTTAAATGTGACCCACCCTGTAAAGCTTTCCTCCAACATATTCCTATTCAAGGGACTTTTATCAGTGCAGTCCCAGCTCCCAAAGTTCAAATTCCAGCTTTCCCAGTGTTCGGAAAAAACCATAATATTTACCAGCTACCTTAAAATTTTTAATTTCCATATACATCTACATCCTGGCACAAAAAGAAATATTCCAAATACTTTATGCTTTTTATAGCTGTTTATTCCAAAGGAAATAAACACGGCAATGTACAGACTAGATTACAGAGGAGATTTCACCTGCTGCTCCAAGGCCAGATGTGCATATAACCAACACTGGGAGAGCACATTTCTAATTTTGCTGAACCACAAGACTGGAAATTAAATGAGAATTTCCATTCAGAGAGACCAGGCTTCCTTTAAGGGCATGAAGGAAAGATGTATGAGGTAAGAAAAGTATATTTAAGTATTGTCTGCCTTGATTATGCCATCTCTTTTAGTTTTTCAAAGGAGCAGGAAACTATCTGGCTTGCATTCTCAGTAAGCTGGGCTAACAAATGTTACTGAAGTGTAATAGCTCCCCCTGCCAGGTTTAGATAATAAGCTACATTTCATACATGTGTAGATACCCTCACACGCACTCCAGAAATAAATTAACACCTATGGTACCATTTGCTGTCACTGCTTTAATCTTCAATGATTATTAGATCAAAAGAAAAAAAAGTGCGTGCACCTGATACCTAATGTGTATTAAAGTAATTTTGTAAAACTTTCAAAGAAGCAGTTATTAATATTAATTTGAATTCAGTGTGGGCGAGAGAAATGTAAAATTATTCCAAGCAGTAAGGCAGAAATAAACTAAATTACAAAATTTTAATTTTGCTTTTATTTAGTGTTAATTTTTCAGTCCTCTATCAAATTAACCTATTTTTTAATATCAGGCATTTAATTTCATGAAAGATAATGGTGGTCTAAAACTGTTGAATGCTGGCAAACTAGGGCCAAACTCTTTTTGTATTGCACCATGTTTGGTCCATTTTTGCCTTCAATAAAACTGATGAAAAGAGTTCAGGGCTAACAGCCTTAACCTTCAGAAACCTACACTCTTGACTGATGCCATGAAATCCTATAGGATGATTCTGAAAGTCAAACATTTTTATAAAATATTATTTGAACACGTAGAATTCATGTCTCTCGTGAAGTCCCCATCTTAAAAACACTCAACAACTCCATGGACATGTGAAAATGTCTACATATGTGTCTGTCTACAGAAGAGATAAAATGATAATGACTAGGCTCAAATCCTGAAAAATCTGAGCATGAAAGTATGATAATGATGATAATAATAATAATAATAATAATAATAATATGTATTGTACTTGTTCAAGAAAAGAGATGCACTTGTTCATGGAAATATATTTTTGCCACCCTCTGCTTTCTCTTCCATCTTATCCCCATCCTGGTTTATGCATTAATTTAGACCTAGCAAATTTTTTGATAATCTTGCTGTTAATTTACAAAGAGTCAGTCAGGCATCCTTCACCTTTAATGCAAATTACCAGTGTATGTGATTAATGAATTTTTTATTGCTGGCTGTTTACTATAGTCAGTTCAAAACTGAGGAACTCTAAATTAGGTCCCATGGAAATCGTGGAATTGTTTAAAAAAACATACTCATAATGCAGTAAAAAATTGTTCTTCAACTTTTCTTTTTCAACTGCTGCTATTTGAGATCACCTATTTTCAAAACTGAGACAAAAGATTTCCCAGTGAACTCACCAAGTCCTTAAATTTAATGTCCTTTTCTGGAAGGAGCTGGACCCATAAGAATGAAAGGTGAGGTATGACATGGTACCTGTGGGAATCAAAAAGTTACTTGCTGAAAAAAAATAAATTCCTCCAGTTATGCCTTTAAGAGGGAAGGCACTGGCAGAGCCAAGTAAGGCTGGTGCTGGAATCTCTTTTCTCCCTCTGTAAAATATGTTAGAACAGTAAGTGTTTATATGGAACTAAAAGAGTGGTTTGATCTCGCCGCAGTGATGGAGTTGACAACAGCAGTAAACACTTGCAGAGTCTATCTGTCATGATTTGAGATGCTGAGCTGTAGGAATACACAAGAGGAGATAAAATTGAGATGAAGATAAATGTGCTTATTTCCTTATGGCTACTCCATTTCACTGTCATTAGCACGGGAATTCTCAGGCACAAAAAGCACCATATTCACAAAAAGTCGACACCTATTTTTCAAGACTGTCCATTGCTAAGTGAGAAAGACAAGGGTATACTTTATTTTTATTTTTATTTTTTGCCCATTGTTTCACCTTTATTCCTCTCAAAACTTCTAAGGAGAAAAATAAGGAACAAATTCCTATCATTCAATGCTTTGATATTAAACCATTGGACATTTCTGAGGCTGTGATCAATTCCAAGCTCATATTCTGTGCTGCTGACAAGTGTAACAGTATCACTATGGGTCCCAGGAAAAGCTGAAGTAAATTGAAGTTAAGGAATATATGCAGCTTGAAGTCTTGTGTCCTGTATAAGTGAAATGGGTTTTTTTTGATGCCTGTTTGTATGAAATCAGAGTCAAGGCTACTGTTCAACACTGATCTACAAATAGGGACCTATTTTGCCCATTTGACAGAAGCTTGAGAAGTGAATATTTTGTTTGAGAGGCACCAAATAAATACAGGAACTTGTCAAAGTCTAAGAGGAAATATTTCAGATTCCCTAGATCATTAGCCACTTTTGAACATCTTACTTTTCCTTTCTAGGGTCTGGATGCAGGAATCTATCTATTAGGAGGTAAACTCCATAAAAAGAAAACGAAATCACAAAATTAATCACACATCAGAGAACCTTATCTATTAGGCATTTTGTCTTTCATAAAAGCATTACAAAGACAGAAAATAGAATGATGCATGTTAATTTTTGGAAGAGTACAAGTCAAGAATAGAGAAAACTACCTAAACTACCCATGAAAACTACCCTTTCATGGGAAGTGGACGAAATGCATAATAATTTTCATATTTTAAGAGTCCACTTTTACCAATCTTCATATGATTAAGGTACACAGATCTTAAAATCGAGAAAAGTGAAATGGTCAAGAGGTGACCAGGAAGAATAATTTCACAGGTAAAGGACAAAGCACTTCTGTCCATGTCTCAAAGAGATTGAGGTATGGTTTGATTTGAGTTTATATCTGTTACTAAGCACAGAAAATTCTGTAAATGCATAATTACCGTGTCCATTTGACAGCCTACATGATTTGCCGGTACATCTGAGGAAAAAGATCAAAGCAAAGAATTCACAGACTTGTGCATGCAACTATGAAGTTATTGTATGACGTTTTTCAGTTTAACTACAAATTCTACTTGTATGTAAAAATGTCATTTACATTTTTGCAGAAGTTCTTCTAAATTAACTTTCATTATTTATTAATTTAACCTGATGATGTCTTATAATTAGAACTGCTGAGAGATTGACTACAGTGTGGCACTTCCCTATAATTAGAACTGCATTGTTCACCACTGTAGAAGTTTTTAATATACTCACTCACACCTCTGGTTGCTTGAGGAATGAAGTGGGTGAAAGGACCTAAAGACCCTGAAAATATGGGCACATGTAAATACATATAACTGCAAGGTTACAAATCTAGGCTAAGTAGTTTATATTAAGTGATTTACAATGCAAATAGTTATTCTGATATGGAAAGGAGCACTAGGAAAGTGAATGGTAACCCAGAAGTTGTTAAATTATACATAGGGGTTCCTTGGAGGTCTGGTTATATAGCTATATATATGCATTTCGATATAGGAATAGTGGCAAATGATGGTTGCATACCATAATAATAATTACTTTTTATTTACAGCACTATGAATTACCTCCATTTTTTACTGGAATAACAAAGACATAGATCTGGTTACTGAGTTTGTCCAACAGTTCTTTCAGCCAGAGAGTGGCAGAACCAGAAATGACTCCATTCTCTTTAAGCTCTTTTTTAAAAGGAAGAGAAATCTTGGAGTAAGGACATCATCAAACTACAAGTTTAACTAATTTCCTTAATTTCATATCAGAAGTGTTGTATTGTGCATCTGGGTCTTTAATGAGCCCAGCAAAGACAAAAAGAAAGATGCTCTGTTCTCACTGACCTCTCTGGCTATGGCAAATCCCTAAATCCTCGAGGGGCAAGGCAGGGAGAGCAACTCAAGTTTTTCAGGAGACCTCAAATGCTGGGACAGCAAAGCAGCAAAACCTTCCCATTTTCCAGATGGAGCATTGTTAATATTCTGGATTTGCGGCGCTGTGCTATTTCGAAACAAATAAAACAAAGTAATAAAAAAAAAAAAAAAAAAAAAAAAAAACAAAAAAAAACAACAAAGTTCATTTGCCATATGGCTGTTTATTTCTCTGTGCTACAGCTCAGAGATAAGTAATGTATGGTTTCTCAATATGGCACATCCACACGCTCCTCCCAGGTGCATAGGATCTAGCACACCTAGATTAACACAAGCCAAACTCCTTTTGATTGCATTGAACATGTGGCATCGTGGCTTAAGGGATTTTCTCCTTCAGCTGGAGTGTAAGACACGTTTGACAGCTAGCAGAGGAAAAGATACATTTAGGATGGAAAGGAAGAGTACAGGGGGAAGAAGCAGGTGGATGCAAAGGCACAAAAGATAATGTGGTTGGTTTTCCAACATTTCCTCTGTGAAATTAGTGCTTGGGAATTTGGGATTCTGGCAGCCCAAACAAAGGTTTGTCTAAAGGGAGAGTGAAACATGAGCAGCAGCATCCCTGGCTCACCACCATCAGGAGATTTGAGCATATACCAATTTGAGCAGACACAAATTTCTTTCAGGTACCCATCAGAGAATGACCAGAAAGGGCAATACTTCCAGTATACCTCAGACACTTACAGGTGTGTTCAGGGAAGAAATGTTGCCTGCCTTACAGGCATTTCAGGATATTTGAAATTAGATATAAATAGCATTTATAAACATATTTATATGTATATAAAATATAGAAAGCAATATCTAGCTAATGTTGACTCAATCTCCAGAATTTTCCTTTACAGCATACAGTATGCTGACCTTTCTGCCCTCTCTTATCTCAGCAGGCCACCATGAACTTTTTCTAAAAAAGTAAAAATAAAAGAAACTTGCTAAGGATTTTGACATCATGTGTTACTTAATTTCCCTGAATTTGTCAAAGGAATCAAAGGAAGGCCAGGCCTGCCAGAACCACAAACAATCGAGAAGTTTAGAGCACCTGTGTCTGTGTGTCTATTGTAGGAGAGCAGAGGTGTATGTTTTCTGCTCTGCTGCAGGAGGGTAAAAGCATGGCTGAGGATTCCAGTGTTACATTACAGGTAATATTATCCTTGCAATAGGAGAGATCAAATGTCTGGAATGCGTCACTTGGAGAAGCTACTCCACTTCTTTTATGTTCTTTGGTCGTGATTTGAGGTTTTCTCTCTTATTTCTGGGACATGACTGAAGTTTGGAGTAGAAACACTACACCCTAGACACACAAGTATTCTGGAGGATATTACTACTCCTAGTCTCACAGCTCAGTGATGACCATAAAATGCTCATGGGGGGGGGGAAAAAAAGTGTACTGAGAAATTATTATTATCAGAGAAATTATCAAAGCAATTATTCCGCACGTTCCCCTGACTGTTCATTTAGGACAGTCATTTAAGAAAATCAATGACAACATACAGTATAATTTAAATGACTTTGCAACCCATGACATTCCAACCGAAGGCCTAAACCAAGGAAAAAAGGATATGGTGCCCACAGAAAACCAAAAATATATTTTGATTTGTTTGCTTTGCTTTGTTTCAATGGAGATGAGACCTCAGAGTTCCTGCAGGATTTGGTGTGCAGAAAGTTCTGTGTAGGCATTGAGAGTAACTTGAGGGGGAAAAGTGTAGTAACTCATCCATTTTAATTCTGGATAACGAGGCAAAACTCATCTCCTGGTGGCTCTCTAGCTATCCTGATGATAGGAACTTCAGCACAAAGCACTTACGCATGCACTTAATTTTAAACCCAGCAGTAATCCTGATTGAATCAAGACATCTACCTTTGTGCTTAAAGTAAAGCATGTGCTTAAGTACCTTTTCGTATAGGGGCCTTAATTACATTATGTATGTGAGAGGAGATGATAATTTTAGTTGGCTTTCCCAAGAGAGCCTTTAGTTAATAAAATAACTAGGTTTAAACCTCCACAGAGTCGTATGGGAACAGAATTGTGCTCCACCTCCTGAAGCCCAGCACAGGGTAGACTGTAATTTAATTGTTGAAAGCACAGAAAGTGCTGAAATGCTGTATGTCTTAATATTGTACTGCAAGAGCATGTTTGTTTCTATTATGGAATACCTTGGGAAACACTGTGCAATGCTACAACCAGTTATTCATAACTATGTTTGAATTTACTGATGTTCAGTTCCAGGCTTTAGCTGTTTTACCAGATGAGAGAGGGGGGAAAAAAAGTCCAATTAACAGGAATTTCTTTAAAAAGAAGGAATGAAAACAAAGCAAAAATGAAACTCATGCTCTTTCCCAACAGAATCACCTGCTCCAGGGAGGAAAATTCAGCACAATTGAAAGAAGACCAAAATAAAACTGGGGCAGATCTGTTTGCAAATAGTTTCCTCAAAAGCTCTTATAATGATTGTTCTATGATATTGTTCTGTGTGAAAAGGAGTGTGTAAGCTGAGCCTGTGAAATGCATGGCTATGAGAGACAGTGGTGAACTCACTGAAGATCCTCAGACATCCTACTGAGGTGCTCATTTCTATCTTTGATTCTCCACAACATGTCACCAAAATGTTTCCTGCACAACCACCTGCTCCCAAAAGTGGTTAAAGGTAACACTTCAAGGTAGTAATTTGGGCTGGGCAACTGCAGACAGGTGGAACCCAAGAGCCAGGATTTCACCTGAGCCTTACACTGCACAATTTACTCGGACAGCTACAGCATCTGGGAGAGATTTTTTTCCTATTTGTTGGGTATATTTCAAGTGTTTTTATGTGTATAGCACCAGTCTTTGTATAACATTACACTGAGCAGTGCAGGCCACAGTTTCTTAAAACTGTGGTTACTGACTGCAAAAGGTACAAACTGCGGGAACTCTTGTGAAATAGCTGAAGCAAAGCCGAGTCGTATCACATCAGGATCTGACAATTTTTCATCACTGTATTTGTTTGCAGCAGCAAAGGTGATTTTGCTCAATAGCAAAGAGCAACAATTTCTACTAGTTGATTAATACATACTGTGCTTTTATGCTATGGACAGGTTCCATGTTATGTTAGTTGGACAGCACCACAGTTTGCATAAAAAACAGTCCTCAGCTGGGAAAAGAACAAAAATATTTTAAACTAAGATTAGAAAGACTATTACACACAAAAAATTAAAATAAAAAAATAATAAAATAATAAAATAAAACATAACAAAAGACAATATTATTTTTACATTATTTTTACATATAACATTACACAAAAATAAAATAAAATAAATAAAATAATAATAAAATAAAACATAATAAAAGGCAATATTACTTTTACAAAAATTTTTAATTTTTTTCCTTCTACCTCAAAGTAGAGAATGAGATTTTAGCCCACTCCTGCATTTTAGTATATGCAGTAATTTAGCATTAAGTTTTACAAAGTTAAAGATTAAAAAATTATCCATTAGAAGTGTTAACTATAAGTGGCTTCCAAGAAATTTCGACTCAGTTCTCTTTGGGATTGACTAGCAAAAGGGATTTATGGAGCTAAGTACAACTTCATGCACCCAACTTGAACAGTTTAACTCCTCATGGTCTATGGTCAGATGTCACCTTTTGGCCACCAGCCCCTCTGTAGTTCTGTAGGATCAGATGTTCCACACACTTCCTAATGCTTGGAATGAGAAACCACCTTCTCACTGGGGGAGGAATGGATTAACAACAGTGTCATACCTGTGGGGTTTTTCGCAGAAAACCCAGCAGCTATGACAATCTGCAGGTGTGCAGTGCAAATGAAGGTCTGTAGTCCCTTCCAGGATTGCAGAGTAATAGAGAAATTACTATTTTAATAGCTACATGCTCAGGAGTGTCCTCCCCAAATATGGGCAAACAGGGCTGGCTGCTTTTCCAATCCCGTGTTAATGGTTGTGAGGGTGTACAAGTCCTCACACAGGATTTTAGGGGAGAGGTTGGATAAAACCAGCCTGGCTGTTAGGAAATTGCAGTTAAAAAAGTGATTTTCAATAATGTTACTATTTACAGGCTTAACCTTGCTTCCATCTGAGTCAGCAGCAGACATCCAATGATTTCAATACTGGAGGCTAAAGCACTCAATATCTTTCAAACTGTAAGGTCAGAACACAAATTCCTGATGTATAGACCCCCAGCCAGCAAGGG
Organism: Zosterops lateralis; assembly: GCF_965231275.1. Taxonomy (NCBI): domain Eukaryota; kingdom Metazoa; phylum Chordata; class Aves; order Passeriformes; family Zosteropidae; genus Zosterops; species Zosterops lateralis. Next base: position 10,698,393 of record NC_139765.1, read on the forward strand.
AAAGAAATGAAGGTCTGTGACACAGATGTTTAGAAATTTGGGACCTCGGTTCATCGCCATCAAATTTCAATTTGAATATGTATAAATTTCTGAGTAATAGAGGAACTAAGTTGGCAATGTACATATATATTAGTCTAAACTCATATTAACTTCAGATACTTGTAACAAACAGCATCCAACTTCAATCACTTGCATAGTTAAAGTATTTGAATGGCTTAAACTTAGCCATATGCTTAAATCTCTAATGAACAGAGACCAGACTGTCTTTTTTTAAAAAAAGTCTTACATTTAACATTTGCCTAAATACTGATTTAGGCTCAGGGACTTAAATCTATGGAATAATTTTAATTTAGAAAGACAGTGGTATAAAGAGGGAGGAAATTCTTCTTCTGAGATGGAAAATCAGACAGAAAGGGACTCTGATATTCCATATAACACCCCACAGCATCCTCCCCCTTCTATTTTCACTGTAAATAGAATTTCACTTACTGCCATTCACTTCACAGGAATCAACTAATTTGAAAACTGCTATTACATTGCCTCTCGGTTTTCTGATCTTCTGACTAAACAAGTCCAGTCCTTTCAAATTTGCTTGTAAGACATTTTTCTATAGGCCTTTGATCATATTTGTCATCTTCCTGTGGACTGCTCCTGCTTTCTTCACATCTGTCTTAAAATGTAGTAACTTGAACAGGAGATCAGAGTTGAGGGCTTTACCAGAAAATTGAAAATATTATTTGCTGAGATTTATATGTGACACTTCTTTTTATACATGGTGGTACAAGTGGTTAAAAATATTAAATTATGTACAGATTATTTTCTATTATAACCCCAAAATAATTTTTGGCAGATCTACTGTGTCCTCCCTTGTCTTATGTTTGTGCAGAAGTCATGAGTTTGGTCAGAGAGAAAAAAAATTAAGCATAGCTGCTTGGCCTGTTCATTACTTAACCACCTCTTATTTTTCCAGACTAATTTGATTCTAATTCGATTCTAATTTGATTCTAATTTGCTAAAACTGTTTTAAATTTTAATCTTTGGGGTGCTTGAGAGTTGTCTCAATTGGATATAATCCACAAAAATGAATAAACATCCTTAATTCCGCTCTTCATTACTAAAAATGGGGAATAATATCAAACCCATGAGAAGTCAAGGTATGACTCTTCATTGTCTGCATTTGCTCCAGTGTAACAGAAATCCATTTAGAACTGTTTCTTTTTCTCTTAATTCAGTTTTCTAACTGGATGTGCATACAACTCTTGCCCATTTTGCATTTTCTTGGTTTATTTATGGTAACATCTTTCAAATCATGTCAGAATCAGATGGTGACTCACAACTACTTCATTCTATGAATGCTGTTACCCTGCCATTGAAGGAAAAGTGATTGGTTTGACAGCTTAGTCTGATGTATCTGTCAGTTGTTACTTATCACTTTTACATCCTTTGCTTACAGGTGAGTTGAGTATTGCTCCTTATCTATTTGGCCTAGAATTTCTTTATCTGCAATTCTCCCCTGTTTAAAAATCAGATACTGCATTCCCCCATTTCCTGTATTCTAGATTTCCAATCATTCTCTCATTTTCCTATTCATCCATTCTAGACTATTTCAGCACATTGAGAAATAATAAAAAAGTCTGTATTTTTCAAAGTAATCCCTAATTTATTTTTTGCTTATATGAATCTCTTTTCCTCATGGTGGAGAACTGAACTTTTTTTTTTTCCTTTTAAGTGAAGAATGGAGAAAAAACCCTTAGGAATTCAACACTATCTTTATCATCTTTTATGTAATCCTGTAGTTAATAAGGAAAGTAATGGGGTATTCTACTGGGCAGAATCAAAATTAGCAAAATATATCCAAAACATATCCCAACAATGTCACCAAAGACATGGGGTTTAGTTTAATATTTTTTCTATACTGTATGGGCACACATCTATATAAATATATGTCTACTAAATTTCATACTGAGCAATTGAAAACTCAAATTAGCAGGAAGATGAACTAGCCTGAAAGCCATTTCAAAAACACCTTTCAACATCTGTAAAATTATTTTAAAAATGTTAAAATTATTTAAAAAGTTACCTTGTACTTTTTTCATTGAACTGAAAATACAGTAATTGTAGTGCCATGTTGTTCCCAACCTATTATAATAAATATTATACATGCATTTTATTTTTTTCACTTTCTCATCTATTAATTCCTATGGAAAAGTGAATTTAACACCATGTAGAAACATCAGATAGGCAAGGTTCCCCTTTGTATGTGGTGGGAGCAATTTATACGCACTTCATTGATAATTTCTCTATATTCATGTGAATATTGCAAATTTTTTAGTACATTTTATGAACAAAGGAAGAAAGCATGTAAAATTGTTGGGGTAAACCTGGTGATATGGAAGGGCTTCTACTTTCTTCTACTTTTTCAGCCTGATGATCAGAGAAGAAGAGAGGTTAAGGAATAGGAAGGAAAGGATGTCTAATAGTCTTCTGACACCTGGAAAGTTTTAAAATTGCCAAAGGTAAAAAACAAATAACCATGAGTATAACTTTGCATTATCACCCTAAGTTTCCTGGCCCACTTAAGACTGCACCCTGGAAACGAGGAGTTCATAAATGTTAAATTAGCCAGACTTTGCTCTGTGATGCCAGCCATGGCTGTGACCTAAAGCAAGAATATAGAATTCCTGTCAGTTAGAGAGTCTGTCACTCTCATTCCCTTTGATGCTCTTCCTTCACTTTCAGGAAGAGAGCACAGGGAGTTAAGGTTTGTGGCCTGCTCCCCTGTTGTCCCTTATTTCACAAGCATTGAAATCCAGATGAAACCTCAAGCCACACGAGAAGCACACACACACAAAATCCCCTTCGCTTTCATCAGCAACTTTTTCCTTTATGAAAGGTTCTGTCGGAGAGCCAGTGAGCCTTATTATACAGTCACCCAGCTCTGGTTACCACACAGCCACTCAAAATGAAGCACTCCCATAAAAAGTTCCTTCTCTCTGGCCAGGGCTCTTTCTTCCTCCCACTTTGAGGAAGCGGATGAGTCTCTGCGGGTGCTCTGGCTCCTGCAGATCACAGGGGCTCTGTGGCCCCTCGTAACCTCCCTGGTTATCTCTGTTCTGGCAACAGCATCCCTACATGGACAGGGAAGGCTGAGTCAGCAGCCCAGACCCACCATCCCTCTGTTAGAAACTTGCCCATAAACATTGCTTGTGTTCTAGTGAACTTCTCTCTCTGTCCAAATGACACTTATTTGTCACATGCCTGGAGTTTCAGAAGGCAGGACAAACTTGCAGGCTCTCCTCTAACTAAAGATTGTTAAAATCAAAATGATGTCTTAAGTGTTAACTTTCTTGTTTTCAGATCCTGTGCTGCCCAGGGGTGCAGTTCTGAGCCTCACATTCAGTGTCACTCAGCTCTTCACAGAGTAGGGAGACAAAACAAATCCTTTTCCTGCTCAAGACCAAGGACAACTCTCAGCCCCAAAAGCACAAACAAACATGGGCTGGGGGGAGGAACAAGGATGGGACCTCACAACCTGAAGCTGTAATTGGACAATTAAACTCCAATATGCAAATGAACCAAAACTTATAAAAAAGTGCAAGACCTCATGACAGTTTGTCCATTTTGTGACTACTCTCAGTCCACCTTGGGTGTCTCCCTTTCCAAGCCCTGTCCTGCCCAAGGTGGATCCTGGAGGCCTTTCAATAAATCCCTACTTTATTCTCCAGCTCTGTCCAGTCTCTGTTCAAGGTCAGCCTTTGCAAGGCATCAAAAACAGGAAACTGGACTTGGATCTGGTCAGAACTGCCTGAAACAAGTGCAACCCCAAGGAGAGAGAGAAGTGGTTCTCACCCATCTGTTCCTCATTGGGTATAACAAAGCTGGGCCATAGTTAACCTATCAAGAACTCTTCAAGGCTGATTTCTTCTTAAATCAGCAGAAGACTGTAGATTTGTTTAGTTTTGTGCTTGCAGCCTGATTAGACTGCTAGGTTGTCTGTTGTTGGGAATGTGTTTCAAGGGTGACAACATTGTTTTTTGGGACTCTCCTCCACAGAGTTAGAGCACATTGCAAAATGTCTGGAGCTTAGCCTAGGCTAATGTCCCTACTGCTGCTTCTGCTTCAAGGAAGCAACTGGAGACGAATTACTGGTCTTAACTTCCTAATTAAGGAAGAGCTGGAGGGAATACATCATGGCCAATAGGAAAAAAAAATGAAGAAGAGGAATTTTTTTCTGGTTTATGCTTCAAATGATTCATGACTTGCAATACATCATATGCAGTCCTGGTTCAACAAGACTCTTAGGCAAGTGTATTGCTTTAACTTGTAACCTTTTCTGAAAACTGTGGGAAAATTGAGTAGGGTTTCATTTCAAAAATGAAAGACTAAGTGAGGACAGAAGTTAGACTCGAGAGGAACTCTGTTCTACTGTTTTCAACACTTGCTAGGGATACCTTTTTCACATTAGTCTTTTGTAGCTGATCCCCTTTAGTGGGACTAAAGATTGATGTGTGCATCACTTCAGAAATATGTTCTTTTTCACTATGATTTTAACAAGCCTGTGAGATCTAATAAAGTTTGTAAGGATGCAGAACACAAAACACAACCAAACTGAAAGTAACCTACCCTTAGCTTTGGTCAACTCTATGTACAGCTGGATACATGATCTAAGGGTCTATCATACATAAGTAACATCTATAAAACACTGTTCATAGAACAACACCTCTAAAACTGAAATAGATTAATGATTTCCTTCTCTTCTGTTGTCATAATTCCTACAAAAACGATACTTTCCTGAAGAAGGCTTCCATTCAGCACCCCTACCATCTTACTTCCTCCCTAAAAAAAAATCAAGAAATATTTATAGCATGCAAAAGGCTTCAATTTCTAAGAATATGAAATGTGTCCAAGTTCTCATAAGAAATAGAGCATTACATTCGGGTTTTCATTTAAATATGATTTCTGAAAACTAATAAAAAATTAGAAATGTTGGTGCACAGAAAAGTGACAAGTGAGAAAAAAATGCATATAAAAATATCCACAGGATAGCATGGGGAACTAAATGGGGGAAAATTACTTTTGCTTTGGAGAGAGCATTATGTAGGCAAGGCAATTTTATTAACACGGTTGGATAAAATATAAAGGGTTTTCCTAATCTCAGAGACTTCAAAAGAGAATTTTTTTGAGACAATATTAATATCAAAGCCAGTTGTCACTATTATTAAAATGTTCTTTGCTCTTCATTAGTCACAAATGATCCCCTCGACTCACAAAAAGGTACTCGGTAAATTAAAAGCTTTTATGTAACACTCCAACAAAAGTTGAATGACTCCAGAGTTAAAAGGCAACTCTTGTGTCTGTCAATATTCAAAGTGGTACCCAATTTTTTTTTTTTAATCCTTTTTTAAAGTAGCAATTTCCTTGGGGTATTTATTCATCTATAGATCTATTAAGAGGCTGATGAGGAATGGACGCTTAATGAAAAGCTTTGTCATTCCGAGTTCTCACGAGCAATCATTAGAGCCCTGATTTTGCATTGTGGGCAGCCTGCTAGTGCCATGTAAAATCCCTCTGGAGGATAAACAGGTCTATGCATCTCCAGGGCTGAGAGCAGCCCGGATTTATGTCTGTGTGAGGGCAGAGTGGTAATTCCTCCTCGTGCTGGGTGCCTCCCCTAACGCGCTGTGTCTAAGCACTTCAAAAGAAGTTTGTTTGCTGATCGTGTTAGCCAGGACACAGCTCATCCCTCCAGCGGGGGCATTGTGCCACTCTTAATCGCTGTTTAATTGCAGTCTCACATTGCTGAACTTCATGGGAGCTCCTCACCCACTCTCATGGTGAAAGGCTGGAGGGATAGGATTATGGGATTTTCTTAATGTAGACTCAGAAACGCCACACAAGGTATGCGGGGGAGTCACCAGAATTTGCCCACCACTGGATTTATGTGGTTGCTTAGGGTTTTCCATCCACTGAGCCATGCATATCTCTCTGAGGCTGAGATCTGGGGACTGAGGATTCACTGTTGATTTTCACTTTCAGATAACCTTGCTGGTGGTACCATTTATCTCTTGTGTGGTTGCTTTGTGGGAAGGTTGGTGCTGGAAGTGGTGAAGCTACTGAGAGGCAGATTTCCAGGATTTTATGCCTGCCCTCACACTGATTTGCCTTATGCCTTCGGTTGTATCACTTTTCCCCTTTGTGCCTCAATTTTTCTATTTATAAAATGGGAAAAGAAACACTGGGCTAAGGCTGAATTAATACCTTTAGACTGCAATAGAAAGGTAATATAGTAGCACAAAGTATTAATTATTATATTATCTCTCTCTTTTTAATGGATTTATATTTAATTCAGTTACAGAGAGATGCTTTGTTCACATAATAACATTTTCTACTGCCTTTGAGGCTCATAGGAGCAAGCTTGTGGGAAGGAAACTGGTAACTGTTTGAATTTAGAAATGCTGCTGGTTTCAGTGTATTTAAAATGCTGTTGAAGTCGGGACGATTTAAATGTGTGAGATTTCAAATGTCTCATTGACACACATCGCAAATTCCTTCATTGCCTGAGGGAGCTACAGCAAAAGGAAAAGTTGGAGTCTTTTAGTTTCACAGTTAAGGCAGCTTTTTTTTGAAGTGAGTTAATGATGGAGCATTTGCCTGTGCAGTTGTAACAGAGCAATCTGTCACTGTGAGAAGGCTCCTGGGGTGACTACCAAGACATGTTAACTAGCAATGGTACCTCCATCCTACATGACCCGTTGCTCGCCCCGGTGTTGCAATATATTCCAGACTGATTCCTGAGTGAGAAATGGGATTGGATTCATGTTTTGAACAGAGGCACAGGCCCAACCCAGCTTGTAAAAAACTGAGGGTAAGGGGACTCTGCTGAGGGAAGCAAGCTGAGGGGTCTGAGCAGTGTTCTTTTTCTGTTCTTGCCCTCAGCACTGAGAGGTGCATCTGTTGTGTTTGTCACAGGGCTGGCTCCTCTCGTGGTCCCCTCACTGCACACCCGGCCATGGGACATGCTGTAAGCACACACTCATTGATCTTTACTCCTTCTGATGACAGATACAAATCTGCTGCCACTGCACCTTATGCTAATGTTCAAATGAAAATGAATAGTAGGCATTGAGGCACACCAGGTTGCACTTCAGCTGCCTGTATGCATTTATTTGGGAATGTGATGCTGAAACCAGCCTTCTGGGCCCATCTCCGTGTCTCAGCTCCAGAACAGCATGAGATTTTCAGGTGTGTAAATTCCTGAATGTTAGGACTTGTTTTCTTGGCAGAGGAACCAAGATCTCTGGGCTGGAAAAAGCAACCAAGTGGTCTGACAAAATTCTTGCCCTGGGCATAGGACAAACAGGACCATAGTTTACTCCTGTGGTTTGTTTCAAGGTCACATTTTGTGTTACACGAGATTGGGACAGTCTTTCAGTTATGCTGGATAGAATACCAGTGATTTAGACTCTCCCATTCATGGAGTATCAAATTGGATGCACTGGACATTTGTAGCAGAAAAAAAAGTCAAAGTGAAACCAGAGAAGTGGCTGCCTACCTTGCCATGTTCATTTGGCGTGTGATCCAATTCTCAGTGGAGTATGGCTGGAAGAAACATGTCTCAAAAATGTGCAGTGATATTCCATAGGAAAGTTTCTATAACAGTCAACAATCAATTCTTCCATTTTGTTCTCCAAAGCCATAATTTCAGCTATGTCCAAATAAAAAATCAAAAATATGAGTAAACCAAATTTAATATATCTCATATACTCCTCCAGCTCCCAGAAGATAAAATATTCTATATGTCTAATACATTTTTCCAGTTTTGGAAGTGAAACTCTGGAATTACAGCTGCTGATTGTGGATAACGTTTGAAATGAGAAATTCAATGCCTGGCAACCTTTTCAGTGAAGAATTTTTTTCCTGATGTCCAACTGAGCCTCTCCTGGCACAACCTGAGGCCATTTCTAGTCCTGTTGGAAATGTGAGGGTATACTCTTGTCCCTGCAAAATGAAACTCAGCCTCAGGAGATTTGTGTAGGATCACATCTCTTTGTTTCTGTCAAGATCCTCTTCAGGACTAGAAGGTGATTTTCTTTTCAGGTCACACTGTTCGACACCCAAAGAAATTATCTGTTCCATTATTTGTACAGAAATTAACAAAATCTTGTTTTATCTGGAATGTTGCTCCACATCCTCTACAGATACCAACCTCAGCAAATTATTATTTTTTTTCCACCCCAGAACTCTTAAGAGTTTGCTCTAAACTTATTTGTCCATGCCATCCAACTTCCCCAATCCTTCCCCATGAGATGATGATGTTTCTCCATCCTGCCCTCAGATAAGATCTTCTTGGTGTGCTCTACCACAGAACCTCCATCCACTCTGTTTCCCCTACCTTAGTTCCTTTGTGGCTGAACAAGGACAGCACATGCCATGGCTAACCTGGTACATTGGGCACCCTGACTGATTGATTTGCCAGACAGCTGAGATGAAAGAGCAGGGATGGCTGCTGTATTCCTTGTTTTTCCCTCAAGGGAATAATTTAACATTTTTCCACCACCATTTGTGAAAAATACCAACTGCCAGAGGACCTGAAGGAACTAGGACCCTTATCCAGTCTAAGATGTGACTGAAGTTGCCTCATAGGTGTGACTGACAGGCAAATCAAGCTATTTTTATACTTAACTAGGTTCTAAGGAAAAAAAAAATCAAGTTGTAGTATGTTTCAGTCAAATGGACTCTGAAGAGAACGCCAGGAACCTTTATCATTTTTCCTCAATTTTTTTACACCATCCTCAATCTGACACATCTAATTACACTCTATGTTCTGATATGGAGCTGATAAAGGAGTATTTCTTTTTGTAAGACTGGTGTTAATGGGCCCTGAGCACTGCTGGGACTTCCAGATGTCACTGCAGTAAAACTAAGTAGAGGTAACCTTATGAAAAGTTTCTGTGAGCTGTAGCATATTCCCACACCTGCAAGCAATAAAGATACTGAAAGCACATTACAAAACTACCCAGAATGTAGAATCATAGATCTCCTGAGTTGGAAGGGACTCTCAAAGATCATCAGAGCCCAATTCCTGGCCTTGCACAGAACACTCTGAAAATCACACCATATTCTTGCACTCTGTCAGGCTTGGGACCATGACCACTTCCTTGGGGAGCCTGTTCCAGTGCCCAGCCACCCTCTGGGTGAAGAACCTTTTCCTGATATCCAGCCTAACCTTCCCCTGACTCAGCCTCATGCTGTTTCCTCAAGTCCTGTCCCTGGTCACGAGTGAAGAGTTCAGAGCCTACCCCTCCTCTTCCCTTCAGGAGGAAGCTGCAGACAGCAATGAGGTCTGCCATCAGTCTCTTCTGAAAGGAAGGAAGAATCTGGAATGGAAAGAAAGGCAACACTTCAGGGAAACCTGTGCTGTCTCCATCTTCAGCTTTCCCAGAGTGAGTTCTCTTATTACTCTAGATCCCCACATTACCTGGGTGTTAGGCTTTGCTTAACTAGCAAAATCATCCCTGCTTTTGCAACAGCAGAGCCACTTAGTGCCTGTTCACACGCTGCTTGGTTCAGGCTACCTTGTGTTCTAATGAACATATCACAGCAATAGCTCAGAGCTCCCCATATTTCCAAAAAGCATATGTTAAACAATGTAAGCAAAGAGAAACCGTAACAGGCTTCACTTGTCCTAACAGTCCATCTGTTTCTCACTCCCCACTGAGCACATCTCTTCTCCTGGTTCCCTTTCAGGTGCACTCTTACCTTATGTAACGTGCTTTTTATTGGAGATTCATGCTGTGACCCTGTCAGAATTGCTACAGCAGGGGTGACCTCAGTAATGACTGTCCACAGCCTGCCAAGCTAAGTTGGTCAGTGTTAGCTGATTAAACTTTTAACAACATCCCCTGTGCGATAAAGGGCAAAATGACAACTTCGCCCATCGTCAAGGTGTCTGTATAATAAACTAATTAGTAAACCACACAGTCTGTGGAGCTTTTAATGAGTGCTATCGTCTGGCCTCTGTAATAAAAACCCAGTCTGCCCCCTTTTGGGATTCAATTAAGGCACAGACTGTCATATGCTTGGCCTGGCTGATCAATGAATCCATTCCGACCTTTGTCGGAGCTGTTTGCAAGGTCACTGGCAGCAGTGAGGGAAGCCAGCCTGGTGCTGGGGAGACAAACCCAACAGCACCCGACAGGCACCACTATCAGCTGCTCATGTCCTCCAGGTCCTTTGACATCAGCAGAAGTTTCTTCACACAAAGGTTAGCTGAAAGAGAATGTGGCGATATGCATACATATAAAATTTAAATGTATGGATGCCAGTTCTTCTGAACAGAAAGGTTTCCTCGTTATTTAAAAAGTTCATTAATTCCTTCACATCTGCATATACCTAGACACCTGTGGGGTTTTTAAGCAGCAAAATGTGCTGTCAAATGTTTGCTCTCTAAGCTGCGTTTATTGCTATGATCCAGATACACAAACAAAACAAACACAATAGAGTAGCCCTAGATTATACAAAACAGCCCCCTTTTCAGGTCCTTGCATACAAATAATACTTATCACTATACAATTCCAGAAAGGGTTTATAACACTGAAATAATTTTTATGGTGCTCTATTGCAATTTTACAGACAGGAAAATTTCTTGGGAAAAAAATAAATAAAATTGTCATACAGGCAATGACCCAATGAGATACCCAGGGGCTGAAGTGAAGGCATCTTTAAAAGTAAAGATTTCAAGTTTCAGTCCTTTCATTTATGACTTCCACCCTCAGGAGGATAAACAAGAATCAGGGGACTAGTAGAGCGAAGACAAGACCTTTAGTGTCATTATCGTCTGTCCTGAACAGAGGCTAGTTACCTGAGCTCCAGGCAAGCTCTGTCCACAGCCACACTTCCACCACAGTAGAACCAACCCAGATGCACTTGGTTTTTATTACTGCTGTAGCAGCAGTCTGGAACCTCCAGACTTCCCAAACATCACTTCCTAGAGCCAACAATAAAGCACTGCATTAGGTGGTGTGGCAGGGCCATTAGGGACTGTGTCTTACTGTGAAATCTGTATACAATCAGAAGAGCAAAAACTGGATGGAGTTTATTAATTCATTCTGCACAGGTGAGAACACTAACCTCCAGAAAGTGGGCTTTCTCTTCCATCCTCTTCTTTTTTGAATTGAATAATCTCTCCTCTGGCACCTCATAGTATTTTATAGCCTGGGGAATAAGGAGGTGTGTGAAAGGTGATGTTTAACTGCTGTGATGCAAAGAAAGAGGAAAAACAATCTGGTCACAATTGTCCTGCTGATTCAGAAGCTGAGCAATCTCTGTAGGCAAAATCCACTTGAATTTATATCAAGAGATCAAGTTCTGTTGGTCTTTTAATACCAAAAAAAAAAAGCAGAAACACAAAGTGATTACAGTAGTGATGCCTAGCATTTGCATTCCTGCTGTTTGCATTCCATTAGAGGTGGAAAACAATGGAAATGCAGATCTTTGCCTTTTCTAATGTAGGCAAAATAGCACTGATGTGCTCCTCCTTGACTATTCAGTTACAGCAATCAGACAGTTTACTCAGTCATCTAACAAAAATTCTATTAGTATTTATATATTTATTATTCTTCATTATCTCCAGTGACTCCATCCTACAAAATGTGCATTTTGGTGCTGTCTTCTGCTGTTTCTGAGATGGCTACAGGGCTCTGGAATATATTTCTTTCTGTTATATTATTTTTTTCAAGCAATAATCTGCTACTTAAGGTAAAATATTTTGATAGTTCTGATTCTGTTGCTCTGCGTTGTTGAATCAACCCTCAGATCTTTAAGACAGGATATAAGTTGTACTTATATGGTCTTATCAACCTCAAGACTCTCTAGACTTATATATAGGTGTAGCAGTAGGTCTTATGCATTAGGGAAAATCTTCAAAATTTTTCAAATATGAAAAACATGAAAAAGGTATACATAGATGGAAAACAAATTTAAGGTTAAAAATGTTTTTTAATAAAGAATAGCTTAAAACATTCCATGTGCTGTTGTCTCTTCCATTCTGCACCAAGTATTTAAAACTTTGAGAAAATCATCTGTATAACATAATTAGTGCTTTATTGTATCTTTTCTGAGTTTCCCAGCTGTCCCTTTATATCAGCTGCTCATTTACATCCCTAAACTTAGAAATCACAAACATCATACACTTAGATGCCATCAACCTAATTCCTTCCAAATAAGCAAAGGTGTTTTGAAAATTTACTGGCCCAGACTCCAAATGCAAATCTCATAGGTTTTACTAAGGAAGTTACTGTGTGCAATCTAATTAGCTCTTTTCCATTGTGAAATTTACTTTTCCTTGGGTTTGCTGATGGCTGGAGCAGTACTCAGATTAATATGCAAGAAGGTATCATGAAGCTCAATGACTTGTGTCTCACCTAAAACTCATGCACAGACTTTGAGCAGTTTGACTTTTTTGGCTGATGAAATTACCATGAATCCTCTGCAGCATGGCTGCACCCACTGCCAGAGATGGGTAATAGGTCCTGTGAATGCAAGTTTTCACTGTATCCAGTCATTATTCACTCTGGATCTTTCCTCTCCAGCCCCATGAAAGCCAAGTCTTCTTCCTAGCTGTATTAAGTGGCAGGTGACCGAAAACTATAAAATTTCTAGCTACCCTTTTCACTCACGTTGCAGAATAATGGAAAATATTTTAGGAAAACTCTCTGAAGATGCATACTAAAGATCAAGGCAGTAAAAATAAATATCCCACAAGCTAAATCTCTCGGGTTTTTTATGCTTTGCAGAGGCATTTTGCATCAGCCCTTAAGCAGCTGTGGCTGTGCAAGATGTGGTTTATCCACAAGGGTCCTCTCTGCATGGAATACAGCTGGGACAGGCAAAGCAGGGCCAGTTACATTTGATCACTAGCATGGGAGCTGTGGTGTAGGAAGGAGGCATGGCAGAGCATCCTGACTCGAGACAGGGCAAAATGTCTTAGTTAAATATAGATTAGATGAAGCCTTGAAGCTGCTCCAACTTTTGAGAAGGGCTGGAGAGGCCAGGCTGGGAGATAGCTCAGAGACTGCTGCTCCTGGTGTGCCATGCAGGTCCTGGGGACAAGCAGCATCTGGCTGTCACTGCAGTGACTGCAACCTCACCTAGTGATGCACAGTGTGCACATCTTCCTTTTCCAGTGCTCTATCCTTGGGCAGACATGCACCCTAAACAGATAACATTTGATAACAGCCTCTTTAGGTAGAAACCGATCCAAACGTTGCTGTGAATATTCATAACCATGACTAATTCCACCTGAGTTTGTTAATTTGGCATCTCTAGTTCAGAAGTAGCCATGAGAATCGCCCACGAGCTTTATCTGTCAGAAGGTTGGTGAATTGATAAATTGTGAGTGTGCCAACACAAAGATTTTGCAGCATTTATTTTCCTTTAAATGAATACCAGGCAGCATTTGTTATGAAAGGCTCATCAGGAAACTGTAGCTAGGTTAAAGGGAAAAAAAAAAAAGTATAAAAGAATTAAAACTTTAACAAACTCTTCACTCTAGTATTAAAAAAAAAAAAAAAAAAAAAGCTCGGAAAGAAGGCTGCTCACATGGATTACTGATAAAATCAGGGAGTTGAACTTTTTCTTAAGTCAGCTACTGCTTCTTTACGAGAACGCTTCAGATTTTGCTACTTGGGTTTCAGTATGAAGGGAATGCTTATAAGAGATTAATTTCTTAATCAAGGTTTTATATACAATTCTGATTTAGCATTCTTGAAATTTCACCAATCATAGTTAAATTATATTCATCAGCCTGCTTTTTAGCTCCTTCAAAATAACTCTAAGTACAAGAAGCTCTGAATTTCTAAATCTTCAAGAATAAAGGACTGCTGAAAAAAGATTTGAGCTCTGATTTTCAGTGGTTTTATCAACTGAAGTACTAGCAGTTGCCTTTCTGTTGTAAAGGGGAATGCCTTATAAAAATTGACCATTTTAACTTCATCCCACCTCAACAGATCATATCACTTTTAAAATGGAGTTACCCAGACTGACTAGATTTTTCCACGGGTCTGACAACATTTTTTCTACTTTCATGCTGAGATGTTGGAGGCTTGATTTTAACAAATACAGAACATCAGCTCCAACACAAATCTGCAGTTCAAGAAGCTGCTCAGTGACCATGGAAAAATCATGACCTGCAGGTGTCCTTCAAACAACGCCTTGGTGACTTGCCCAAAGCCAGCTAGTGAGATATAATTACTGCTGGAACAAGAGTTTGTGACATTGAGAGGTTTTTTAAATGCTTTTATGTGTTTGTATTGTGATAAAATTGAAAAACACTTCAAAGAGTAGGTCACCTCCCAAAGACATTTTTTTACTGTTGTCCTAGTTTTCCTTTACATTTTTCCTTCTGCATTCAGAGCATTAAGGCACTCGTGGAAGTGTGAGATCCACAGCTGACAGGAAGATGTTTGCCCAAAAATCCAGGTTTTGCAGGAGGATTTATATCCCTTTTGATGCTTTGCAGGTTCCAAGCTGATCCAGCAGGACACTGTGATCTAAGACAGCATTTTACGACACATTTAACTTACAGGGAGCTTAAAATCACATTTAAAATCAAATACCTTGCACTCAAATGTGTTTCTAAGTGCTTACTCCGGAATTCAGGTCCTGGTATATAAATTTTGTTCATGCATTATCTACATCTAGAAGGGTACACATATCTATGTACCCTTCTAGAAAAGGGATGAAGGGCATTGCAGAATATCCACATCATAGAAAACAGGTGTGTTTCCTAAGACAGTCACACAAAATTTTTTGTTGTTGTTGTTGTGAGCAGAAGGGAAAGAGCATTTTCTTCAGCAAGCCTTAGCAGTCCCATTTGCATTGCTGGGCAAAAGCTGCAGATCCAAGCTGCATCCCAGGAAAGCACTCAGAGAAAGCATTCCATTAATTCCTGGAGCTTTTCCCCAGTCAGGACCTCAAGGAGGATGTTTCCTTTTCCTGCCTCTGAAGTGACCAGCAGACTTTTCAAGGATTCTCTCCCATCTCGTGTTTAACTACTCTCACTTTCTTCTGAGCTTGCTCATGGAGCCTTTATCTTATTTGTCAATGTTTGATATTAAAATAAAAAAAAAGGTATTAATCTCTGCAGTGACCTTTCTGCTTTATTTCTCCTGGAAGGGGATGCTGCATCTTTTGTAAGTAACTTCAAGGCAAGATATTATGCAGCATTCAAACGTATGGCTTTTATCCAGTTAATCATTGTGCATTACCTACTTTCATCAATGTTCAGAAACTTAATTCCAGGATTACTCATTCCCCAAAAAACCCAAATAAGAAAAGCAGAAGAATAGACCCAAACAATAGAACTTTTATACCAGGATAATTAGAAGAGGAACCTATTACCCAGGATTATAATTACTGACTAACATATTAAATGACCTTTAACATTTACCTTAAGCCCCAGATTTCTAGAAAACCAGAAAGGTTATGAATGCCATATTAGTAATCTTTAATCTTTATTACTGCTGTGGACAGAATTTTAATGATTTTTAAATAGGCAGCGGTCACTAACATATCCCTATTAAAATAAAAAAAATCTCATAAAAAATTAAATGGATTAAGACTTCAAATGTACCATCATCAAAAGTATTATCTAATTATGGAGTTCAGTGAACAGGCCAAGTGAAATGGTTGGTAATATTAGTTACTTACCACATGGGAATGCCCGGGATTTATGCACAAATAGATTCTGCTTCTGTTGCAACATAGTAATTAAGAATTTGTCAGGGAAATTTGACCCTCTAGGGTAGATATTACTTTGTAAAATAAGAATGGCAGAGCACTAGTCTCCTTGCTGCACATAATTTAACTTGATTATTTATACATCAAAGGGAGTCTGCAGTGACTGCAGTATAATATTTAAGTAGAGGGATATTAGAGAAAGAAGCATCTAGTGAAATCTTTTTCCCAAATCTCCGTGAGAAAATAGAGGAAATTTTCATAAAGCATTTCATTTTGCATATAAATTGGTGCCTAGATTGTGCCTGTGAATTTACTGCTGTCAAATTTAATTTTTCTTTAATTCTTCAGGCCCAGATGTGAAAAGCTCTGTGTGCAGGCTGCAATTTTCAATGCTTACAGGTAGCACTCGGATCGATAATGTGTCTTTATGAGAAATTACCGTTAATGTTATTGAGTATGCATTTTGCTTTATAGGATAATAAGGTAATATGAAATGCCAATTCATTCATTAGGAGAAAGCTAAGTGCTTAAATGAAATGGGTGACAGGTCTGAAAAAAGATGTACTTGTGGGCAGGAAGTCAAGAATGGATTTTTAATGACCTAATACCAAAAAGGTTTTTACCACTTATTTGCATTTGCTTCCTATAAACAATATTAACTTTAAAATAAAAGTGCTTGAATATTTAAATTGCAGTAAGTGATTCCACTTGAAGAGGCTATTTGGAAACACTGGGTTTCTGGGAAACTCTCTGCCTGGCCTTTTTGAAGACCACAATGTGAACTCACCTGGTATAAAAATTAAAATAAAATTCATTTAAATTGACAGGCATAAAATGTGAATATTGTGAGCATGGCCAAAAATTCAGAGGTCAGTATGTGAAAAACAACCAAACAAAAAAGTGCTTTAGCTCTTTGCTCAAAGTACAGTGTTTTCCCAGCTCAGTACAGTAAAAATAGCAGGTATGGAAAATTAAGCAAAGAGTTTTTCAAGAGAAAAAAACCAAACTAAACCCAGATCCTATTGTTATTGTTCAAGACTGCAGCCTCCTCAATGTACAACATTAAAAAAAAAAAAAAAAAAAAAAAAAAAAGTGGTGCTGTTTGAAAGTCTGCTCGTAAAGAAATTAATTGATTTCTAGATACATTTGGTGTCTGAAATCAAAACCACAAGGAAGGAAGTTAATAGACTTTTTGCAAAAACTTCACTAGGTTCTTTTCTCTCCCAAGTCCTATCTCACTTTTTTGCATTTTCAGTGATTCGTTTGCCCTCTTGTTTCTCTGGCCTGATCCCTGGGGCACAAGCTGTGCCAGGGGATGCTGTCACAATAGGACATGAAATAAAGGTGCTTGACTCCAGTCAGAAGGCAGTAGAAATCTCAAGGCTTTATTTACAATTCATTTAGCTTTTTTATAACATGCTGTGCTAAAAGGAATGTTATTGGTCCATAGGGCTGACACTTCTCCCATTGGCTAAGTAACAGAAATAGCAAACAAACAACACCTGTTGTTATAGGAAAGGAATATTGTTTACACAAGGTTGTTTTGGGAAAAAGAAAACTGTTGAAAAGTTTCCCTTGGGAAGAGCTCACAATTCTCAGGCTCAGAAAATATCGAGCCTACAGGATGCTGCCATCCTGGTCCTGCACGGGTTGGAGCCAGGGGAGGTTGATCCATCCCTCTCCACGGGGACAGGAGCAGATCCTTCAGGAGACGACCTGCCTGCCTGGAAGCAGAGCTGGCTTACCCTGGAGCAGTACTCTCTGTTAGAGCCACAGCCCCGTTCTCTGCTCCTGCCCACCATGGAAAACCTCCACCAACTGCAGCCCCCTTCAAACTTCTGATGCAGAAATGCCGAGTTTTGCCTCACCAATGCCATTTGTTAGGGTGTAACACAAGACATGAAAAGGAAGCAATTCACAAGCCTACCCAGGGAAAAGCACATCCAGGCTCTCCAGTTTTCCTCACTCCCACTGCAAAGTGTTATTCCAATTACAACTAAGTACAGGAATAGATTAACACTAAAGTTTCCAAAGCTGGGCTTTTTTCTACAGAGATAAAGGGACCTGACTTCCACTAAAAATGATGGCATTCTCTTCAATTAGATCAGAATTCAGCATTCCTCAACAATGATTTTCCCGAAGTTTTCATTTGGTCTTTTATGAACTTGACATTTTTTGCTCTTCAGCAGTAAACAAGATACTTTATTTACTATCAACACCTTAATGCAGCAGTTTGAAAGCAGACAGCTTAATCTTTTTTTTTTTTTCCTTTTGAATAGCTAACATTGTAAAAACAAAGGACAGATACCAGAAAAAGCTTCAAAGTTTTATTTTTATTTCTACTTTAACTTGGCAATGGCTGCTTTGCCTAAACTTCTATTTTTTTTTTTTTTTTTTTTTTTTTTTTTTTTTTTTTTTTTTTTTTTTTTTTTACTTTTATGTAGGGCTCTTTTTTTTTTTTTTTCCCTTGACCTTCAACATCTCAAACTACAAAGAGAGGACTTTCTCTAATGCTGTTTGAATACACTGTATTTTACTTTTAAGGAGCCTTCCACTGATTTTTATCCTTCAGGGATCAATGGTTCCCTCAGTTCCATAATCTGACAAGCTACAGTGAAAGCAAAAGGCCCCCACTTCTAGAGCTGGAAGTGTTAACGTGAGATGGCAACGGATGTATTTTCACACTGAACTCACAACAGCCTAAGGAGAGCTTTAAAGTATCTTAGCCTAAGTCTCTCTCTTTGGGAGGACTGAGATACGGGAGGAACTTTAGTATTATTGTTAATCTGTATTACAAAAGCACCTAACAGCCTCTGCTGAGTTCAGGGCCCCATTAAAGGCAAGGATGGATAAAGCGGGTTCAAATGTGTGTTCATTTCAGCATAACCTATGAATGCCTTTGCTTTCTGGTAGTGTCTGACTCTTTTCCACAGAACTCTTATTAAGTTTGGAAAGGGGGAAAAAGAAGGAGAATGGAAATGCTGATTCACAGCTAAATTAAGCACTGCTCATTTTGCAGCGACAGTTACTTGGAAGAAACAAAGTTTATGGCTGTAATGCATCATAGTATGTTGATTTCTAAGGGACTTTTTGATCAAAATAATTGACGTATCACCACACAGTTCTCAGAATAACTCCTTCCCCAATGTCTCCCCATAGTTCTTTGTCTAGACCACCCATATTCCCTTCTGCTCAGTAAAATACTAGAAAGAGAGTGAACTTTTAAAATTTTCTTCAGTACTTCAGCACTGTTTACTTTGTCTCACTGGCATCCAAACACCTTGACATGCTGCCAAAACATTCCTACAGACTGAGAAACCAGGCAGGGGGTGAACCTGGAGCAGCATCCCACACAAGGACCCTGTGTAAAGGGAGGATGGATTTGGGAGCTGAGATGTGGTGGAGGAGGAACTCTGTGCCCTCCAGCACTGGTCCTCCCACAAAAGAGGCTCAGAATTCTGTCTGGCGTATCTCTGGGTGCTGTTCTCTGAGGAGAGCAGCCATCAGCTGCCATGATTCACTTCGTGCTGCCAAGTGTGCAAGTCAGGGAAGTGGAGATGGGCCCCTGCCACATCTTGCTGTGCCACTGTTGTACTGCCTCTAGAATGTACTGACTTTGAAAAGCAGAGTGGCATCAGAGGGACATTGACAATTTAACTGTCCTTTGATATATGCCAGTGTTCACAATGGGATGGTACAACTAAGGCAATGCTGTCACCATTTCTGATTTGTTAGAACTGAGGGAAGGTAACGGAACATATTCACAATGAGTCATGTATTTATGTCCATATTATGTAGAATATAACCACATACTGCAACCAGATGGTGACAGGTTTAATTTACATATATGTTTCTAACTCCTGTCTTCAGTATTCAAACTGCATGGGAACTCCAAGCACTCAAATTTCTACTTCTAGCCTCAAATTAGATGCAAGCTGGGAGTGGATGTTAAGCAGACCTGGCAAAAATGAAAATCTATATGACCAGCAGACCCTCTGTATTTTCTTACTTTAAGAAAGAATTTCACCACCTCCCCACCTATCTCCTGTGGACATACAAGTACTGCTCTCTATTTCTTTGGCCTTGCTGACTCTGTATCACTGTTTCAAGAGCATCATCCTCTGCTGCAGCCAGGGCTCCCTCCAGGCTCTTGTGGAGATCTCGTGCATTCTCCTTCCTACTGTAATTCTGAATCAAACCATTCCTGAGCTGTGGTTTAGATGTCACATCCAAACAGCACTGCTCTGAAAAACACAAGTTATCTTCTAGCAATCAAGGAGTCCCAGTGAAATAAAGGAAGCTGAGAGAATGGGTATTTACTCCAAGGAGTTTTAGATCAGGCTTTTGACATGCTTCATCTTCTATACATTGTCTATAGCTCAAACATATTTACAGCCAATTACCAACAGCAAGGATTGTAGAGGTTACTGATGATCTATAGAGTGCAGTGGGATAATCACTGAGATAAGACATTCCTCTCATCACAGACATCTGGGTAGTGTTGCAACATTGCTACTCTTAAAGTGGTTGTGCAAGTGATTTCTCTTAATAATCTAGTAAGTGCTTTGGGATCTTTCTGAATAAATGGATTTCTAGAGCACATGCATTCCTCTTGTTCTTACTTATCTGTTTGAGTACTGTCACATAGAAATAGGGATTCTCTGTGTTTATTTGGTTTTGAAATAATATATAATCACTACAGCTATAGATCTCAATCCTGTCATGGGAAGCAAAGCACTATCTGTTAAAATATATGAGCCAAATATGTGCAGACAAATGCATCCAACAGCACCCCACCACAGACAATAAATTCCTCTAGTCCTTCTAGTCCTTTAAGAATGCAGGGCAGTGTGGGGGTTTTTATTTGTTTGTTTTGTTTTGTTTTGCTGTGTTTGTTTGTTTGTTCATTTGTTTTGTTTGTTTGTTTTAAATAAAAAAGCACCTAATCTCATATACAATATGTCAGGAGAGCTCCTCTCTCTCATTTGCACAGGCAGTTACTCAGTCTCTTCGTACACTCACCTGCTTGGACACTGGATGCAGTTTCACACATCCCTTCCCTAAAATGAGGCCCACATTAAACGTATTTTCCCTAAACTATTATTATCTCCTATGTACAGTTAACAGAAAACAGTGCAGCTAGTTTGAGTATAATTATCCATAATTTGCTGAGCACTGATGGCATCCATCATTCTTCTGGCAGGAGCAAACTTGATTCCCACACCAAAAAGCTTATCAACAAAAAACAAGAAAATTTATAACTGATACTAAAAATATGAGCACTACATACCTCCCCAGTAATATCTGCGGTGAATTTTGACTGATATTTGGCCTAATTTCCTAATTTAGGCCAAACAAGGCTCATATGCTAGAGAAATTCAAATTTAGATCCTGACTTTAGTTTATAACAGCATTTAAAATACGTGAAGCCTGGGAGTTCCAGTGAGGGGGAGGAAGTCTGTCAAGATAACTGGAGATAGCAGTACTGATTTTTCTTTTGTTTTTAAAACCAGAGGTAAGGATTGTACAAATGTGCAATCATTCTTTTCTGCACTTGTGTGTCCATATCTATAGAGCCACCTAACATTTTATATTCATGTTGCAAGTCACATAGTGATTTTTTTTGGTGGAGCATTGCATAATTCTGGCCCCAGAAATGTCTTCAATAGTGATTTAAACTTCCAAGCACTGTCCCAATGCAAATAAATACTGAGAGAGAAGGGAAAGCTATGAGTGTAAAAGGCAACATACATAGTTCCTTAAAAGAAAAATAAACTTTTTTAGTCTAAATTTAGCCTAAATTTTCAGTAAATGCCAAGATTCCTCTCCTTTCTGGTTTGGTACTTTGGTGGCTTAAGGAGTGCCAAAGGGTACAAAGGTGTATTTAGTGTCTGTATATAACAAGGAATATGATGAATTATAAAAGATCCATTGATGGGTCCACATAGGACCATGGTTTGGTGATGGTCTTGGCAGTGCTGGGTCAATGGCTGGACATGATGATCTTAGAGGTCTCTTCCAACCAAAATGATTTCATGGGTCTATGCACAGCTGTGGGTTTCTCACACCCAGTTTTTGTGTGTGCATATTTACTAGGTTAGTGTTTTTCTAATGATCAGTGAAGGAAACTGCATGAGACCACAAAGATTATCAGCACCAAACCCATCACAGAAGAAAAAAGTTTATGTTGAACTAAGAGTTAATCTAAAAACCCAGGAAAGTCTCCTTCATTTCAGGGAGGAAATAAAGAGATAGTTCTCATCAAATTTGTGTCCTCTGAAGGACAGTGAAATCTCTCTCACAAAATCATAGCTCACTTTTGGTGCCTAAATATTTTCACTTTTAGTCTTGCACCTGAATTAAAAAGCTGAGATGTCGTCCTTTCAAACAAGCACCTCATGGAATGATGCAATGGAAATTAACAGACAGGAAAGAGGTGAAGAAAAGAGAATTTTTCCACTAAGACACAAAGTTCATCTTGGCTCAACTTTTTTTTAAGACAGCTTCTCATTTGCATGAAGTAACATAATTTATTAACATCAGGAAACATTGCCTTAATAATTGGTGAACCAGCAAGTCTGTAAGGCATCCAAGTCCTCTCCCAATCTCCATCTTAACAAAATCTTAGTTAGATTAATAGTAATGCCTGAGGATTTTGAGCTAAGCTTCATTCAGTCTCACAAAATTTAAATTCAATATGCAATTCAGTGGGAAATAAGTTTGCAAGGTGTCACACAGTTTTCAGTTCGTGTTTCAAGAAACAAGGAGCAAAAGGTAGAAGGTGAAAAATGCATAATGTAGTCTCTCTCTCTCTCTCTTTTGCACCACAAAAATGTGAGAATTTGAGACAGCTGTTAGTAGTCTCAAACAATTTTGTGAGCAGGCCTTGTGGGGTCTGACTCTTCAACAATGAAGAAAGTACACAGATGATTTTTAGTGTCAGTTTCTCAGTTACTTTGGCTAGAAGAAATGTCATCTTGATGCTGAGAAGTTTTCCATGTATTAGTCTGGAGTATCTACTTTTGAAAGTGGACAGGGCACAGAAACATCAATAAAATACGAAATAGATGTTTTTCTTTAACTCTACACCATTAAAAGCATCATTCAGGTTTCAGGTGAAGGATTGAGTCGTGTTGCCTCCATCAACATCTTTGTAGATTTTTTTTGATGCTTCTGCAAACCATTTCTCTTTCCATCTCACCAGAAAACAATCACAGAGTTGGGAGAGTTAAAAATATGCTGCTCCTTGAAAGAATGGTGTGTCTGGAAAGTAATTATACTGAGAAAGCTGTTCTGGGTGGAGAAAGCCAACCAGATTTCTTAAGAGTGTGACAAAATGCTAAATTGATCTGTCCAGAGACCGTATAAAATTCCTTCTTGGGATGTTCTGTTTCAAGACCTTATTACTATAACTTGTCAGTGACCGCATGTCACGATTATAAGTTACCCCATTTCAATGTGTATTTATTTTCTGTTAATGTTATAACTTAGGAAATTCAAAAGGATGGAAAGGGTACTTGGTTCTATCCCTAAATGTCAACCATGTAAGTGCTTTGACTTTTATTTTCTATTTGCTTTGGTCAGTGTAAATTTCTATGGGTTTTGCTGGTTGGGGGAAGGGGATTTGGAGATGTGCAGTTCTTGGTTATTAATATTTGACTTTGTTAGTGCTATCTGTTTACCGTATGGCTTCTGGAAAAAGATGGGAAATATTAGCTGGTGAGTCCTTAAAATGCACGATGTGAGGACCCACTCCTTGTATTCAGCCTGCACATTCTTTGCATTGCTGCTGCATTTAGCCTGTGATTGACCACACAGGGGGTTTGACATTGTTTTTTTATACTA
The DNA here is from genome assembly GCF_965231275.1 of Zosterops lateralis. NCBI lineage: Eukaryota > Metazoa > Chordata > Aves > Passeriformes > Zosteropidae > Zosterops > Zosterops lateralis. The sequence goes on from NC_139765.1 coordinate 10,721,976, forward strand.
CTTTGATTTTAGTTCATTGCTTCACTCTTTTCACTTTTAACACATTTGGATGGTCGAGTTTGGGTGAATTCCATGTGCTTTGTACAGGATGGTTTTTCTCCTTATTTCTGGAATAGAAAAGAGGAAGGCTGTTTTTAGCTGCTGTTTACATTCACAAAGCTGGATCCTGCACATAAATGAGTTTTTATACAAATGCCTGGGATTTTATACAAATCCCATTCCTCTTTCGCTTAGAATGAGTTACAAGACAGCTGTCTCCAAGAGCAGAAAAGGCTGTTGTTAAGAAAGCAATAATAGGCCAGGCTTAAGATCCTTAGCCGGGCTCTTTTATTTTGGGACTTTGGTAAAAGGCTGAGAGGGACCCAAAGAATATATCAAATATCCACTAATATTGAGGGCCTAGTACTCACACTTGGCAGGGTATGAAATTTGTTTCTATAGGAAATCACCTTATTTTACAGAAAATTGAAGCAGTGTGAAGGCTTTTTTTTTTTTTTTTTTTTTTTTTCCCAAAACTGTACATGAAAACTTTTGGGGGCTGGAGGTGATGGCATATTGTACTGTGAAAAATTGGTTTATGCTCAAATGCCTTTTGCAGTCACAACACTACTCCTCACCTCTTCTTGCATGAAAAGGCAAGAGTCAGAGGGCTCTTCTCCTGGTGGTTTTTTTTTTTTGGTTTTTTTTTTTTTTTTTTTTTTTTTTAATTTATTTTTTTTTCCCTAAGATCATTTATGCTTGGATTCAGGTCCCAAACGATGGAGTAGGACTGTCACAGCCTGGGTGCTGTCCTGCAGCAGGTTTCCACACAAGCCTTTTTTTTTTTTTTTTAGGTTTTTTTTTTTTTAGGTTTTTTTTTAGGTTTTTTTTTTTTTTTTTTAGTTTTTTCCTCTAAAGTGACTAAAAAGGAAGAGGATGTCAGTGAGATTCTCTGACATTCCTTGCAATGCTGCCGTGACTTTTCATTACCCCGTGGCTGCTGAGGAGGTTTGTGCAATTGTGTTGGGAAGCCACTGGGTGTCAGCAGGAATGTGAAAGCAAGGCAGGCTTTCACTGACTTTCCCTCTCCAGAAAATACAACACTTGGCACTACATCCCCAAGAATTCCGGAGAGGAAATGCCTGGGCAGAACTTCTGCACCCTGGAACAAGAGTGGGCAGGTGGCCTCTGAAGAGCAAGACTCTCTTAGTGTTTCTCCTTCGTCTTCCAGCTCTGAGAGCTGATGGAGAGAAAGTTTGAGGGCCAGTTTTGAAAACCAGGTAACAAACTCAACCCAGTGCCTCAGCCAGCTAACAGGACTTAATTTCGCTCTGATCTGCTCAGGATCAGAGTGAAATCGTCATTTACAAGATGCAAAATCCTTTTAGCACATCTGCTTTTCAGACATTAATGCAGCATTTGTTTTTACGTCTCAAAGTTTTGCACAGCTTTCACTGATTTTTTTATGTGCATTTCAACAGCACTCACAGATCATGTTCTGCTCCGTGTAAAAGCTGCTCTGTTACACCACTAGAGTAATCCTCTGTTAATTTGGACCTCAACCCCTCCTAAAACTCGAGGACTTTGTCATCCCAAAGGAAAGAAAAATAATTAAGGTCTAAAAGTGTTTTTGCCTCTTTGCTGTTATTGATACAATGGTCTGGCTGCCCGCGAGAGACAAAAACTCAGACAGACAACACTCTCCAAGACAGTAAACTCAGAATAAACTCATCTGGTTTTGAAACATAAGCATTAACAAATTTTGTAGACACATTCTTATGGGTTGCAGTGGTTTCTAATTTAAATCAGTAATGGAAACATTAGGATGAAACAAAGAAGAAACAGCCACAAGCACTTTTAGGGTTTTTTAGGAGAAGATGTATACATCGGCAAAAATTTGAATATTTCTTTCTAGAGAATTCTAGACTCACTGCTAAGTAACAGCTGAGGATCAGAACCCTGTGAACTGCAAAGTGTCTTGAAGCTGTGCAATCTCCAGTGAGAGTGGAGAGCACCCCTTTAATGCACAATTAGGCATTCACTGTCAGAGATGTTCTACATGTACTTCTCTGCAAATAACACAGAGATGGTTGGCTGCTAAAAAAAGTCTCTCTCCCCTTTGAGAAGCGGGAATTTCAAACTAGTGGCAACAAAGTATTTGCTCATGTGATGCTCTGTGGAGTGGCCTGATTTAAATAAATATACTTTATTAATAATGAGGGGAATGCATTTATTTCCTCTCTCTTTTTTTTCCCTCTCCTCCCTTTTCATTGCCCTTTTAAGGTGCTGAAGGTTGTTTTAATTCCACTCCCAATTACTTCTCTAAAAATGTTGGTAATTCTGACAAAAGCATCACACTTTACTCTAAAGGCACTCAGTGAGCAACACTATGAAGGTTACAAGAGAGCACCAGCTATAGCTCTGGTTTTTTTCATTTGCATACAAATTGCCAGCCAGGAGCAAACATTTTCAAACACTGAGTTATATAAAACCCACCTTTTTAGATTGAATTTTAATTTTATTTTTATCCACAAAAATTTCTAAAGAAGTAACTGTTTTGTTTTAGGGTTTTTTTAAGATAGAGATCTAAACTCAGGGTAATTTCTCCAAATGACAGATATTTTGAAACTGTTTTATAAGTTCTTTATAATATAGAATTTGAGGACTAGCAGTCAGAGATTTATGTTCTGTTTTTCCAGGTGATCTACAAATTAAGACACTCTTTAGGTCACAATTGCAAAAGCATATTTATGACAAGAGAAAAAAGCAGATATACATGGAGACAGAAGGTGGAAAGTGAGGAAAAAGCATAAAAGAAGTGAAGTGGGTTTTTTTTTTGCATAACAGACCCTTCATCATCTGTGCTGAAACTGTCAGATGACAAAGTAGCCAGTGAAGATTTTAGAGGTACTGGAGGAGGCTAAGGTTTAAAGGTTTTACTTGGGCATTTAACAGATATGTCTGTGAAGCTGCTTCTGTTTCTTTCAGACTGCAGAGGAGAAGTTACAAGCTGAATTACTTCCATTCCTACCTGTGAGCTTCACTCGTAAGCAGTGAGAAGCAAACATTAATAGCAATTGATATGAAAGAGCAGAGGGCAGAGAATAACCTGAGTTATAACTTACCCACTTCCTCCCTCTCCAATGTGGTGCCAAACTTCTAAGAACTTCCCACAAAAGCTCTATTGTCCCCCATGAGATAACAGGAAATGGGATGTGGTTCCTAAACTACCTGACACCCTTTCTGGTGATGGACTTCCCACTCCCCTGGGGCAGCTGACACTCTTAGGGGACCATTAACACCCTGTGCCTGTGTAAAGTGACAGACTGACGCTCCTACCAAAGCTGGAAACCAAGAGCTTGAGCCTGGGGATGCAGGCATTAGACCTAAGGGTCTTGTGGTAGGAGACTGGCTGTAAAGTTTTATGTTTAATAAGTATTGTGCATGATAATGGCATTTTGCTACTGCTATTTTTTCCCCACCAAAAGTTAGTTACTCATAAAGGGCCTAAACCACACTGCAGTGTTACATAAATGAGTTTTCAAATATTTATCAGTGTTTAACCTCTGACAAATAGTCAGCCAAGTTTAATCTTGTATTGCCTTTTGTAGCTGGAATTCTAATAAAAATTATTAGAATTTTTTAGGATTTTAAATTATTAGAATTTAAATTAGAATTTATTAGAATTTATTTATTATTAGAATTTTGTATTTAGTATATTTTTAGTATTTTAAATTATTAGAATTTTTAATATTTAGAATTTTTCAGTATTTCAGTGAAATACTAATTTAAGTGATTAAATTAGAATTTATTAGAATTTATTTATTATTAGAATTTAGTATTTAGTATTTTTTAAGTATTTTAAATTATTGGAATTTTTAGTATTTAGAATTTTTAGTATTTCAGTGAAATACTAATTCAAGTGGTTTTAAAAGCTTGCAGCATTTTGACATTGTACATTTTATTTTCTTTGCTCTTGGACTGTGGAAGATTAGGCACACCTCCATTAAGGAGACAAAAATTTGCTTGGAGGATCTTATTATGGTTCTTTTTCCTATTTGTTCTTCCTGGGGATGACATTCTCAGATGACATAAGCTGGCAGAGCTCTCTGGTTAGGGAGCAGAGCTGTGTTGGTCGACACGGATTCAAAACAAGGCCTAGAAATGTAATATCCACCAAACACCTGGATGTTTCTCAGCAAGGTATGTGTGTGTGTGCACATTCATTTTCTCCTTTTCTCACTCTTTGAGGTTACCAGGTTATCTCAACTTGACTGCTGCTGCTTTCCAGTTCAACTAATTAATGTCCAATTCACCTCACTAACTGAACTCTTTAATAATATTTCTAAATTTTTATGATTTTGTTAAGTTTGTCCCACTCGCTCACAGTGCTCCCAAAGAGTTTCCATTTAGTGTAGCCTGCTGATTTCAGTGTCTATCTAAACAGGCCAGGATGACTCAATTTAACAAATAAACTTTTTTTATGTTTGATGGGCCGTGGAGCTCAGCTGTTGCAAGTAACTGTCTCAAATGAGTGTGTCTGTGTGCACATAAAATCCAGGATCTTATTTACAGCAACTTGAACGTGCTCATTGGCATCCATGACAACATTTGGATGTTGAGAGAAACCAACATTAAGATGGACTTGTTATAGATTGCTCTGGAAAACTTTTTATCCTCAGCTGGGAGCTGAGCCCCAGCAGAAAGCTCATTGTAAGGATCACACAGTTGGTTGATCAAGTTTTTTAAAAGGGTACCACGCAGATTTCACTTTGTGGAAGATGCTCCCCTGTAGCTTTGAGTGGGGTCCATTTAACCAGTAAATGTAAGAGTTGCTGATACCTAGATATGATACAGCCACTTAGACTTCTTTTATCTTCACTGGAGTGATTTGAGGATGCGAAGATTGGAAATTACCAAAATAGGTCAGATGAGTTATGAGCTAAATTTGCCTGCTCTTCTTTACTGAGTAGAAAGGGCACTGAGGATGCCCAGCTGAGGTGTAAAAAATTATGCTGTGGCCATCTAAGTCTACATGAGGTGAATCTCACATTCACTGTCTTAAATAAACTCATCAAAATAACATTGCTAAGGAGTGTCCTTAACACTGAGCGTGAGCAAACGTGCGGCTCGGAACAGCATCTGTGTTTGCTCAACTTTTCATTTCAATTTGAGCACTCCAGTACACCATCAGCTGAACAAAATAAAAGATTGGCCTTGCAAAGAATTATATTTTGTGGAAACATGCTAGGGATTCTTGAAAAACAGAAATCTTGACTGATGAAATGGAAACATTAATTACATTTAGGTTACTATTCTTAAGGTGCCCTATGAAAAGAAGAGACTTCTTTTTTTTTGGTAGATTTTAGAGGAACTGGAAGGAAACGCCTCCACTATGTCCACAGGATGTGACCACAAACTGTGTGGACTTACCTTTTCAATTTCATTTTCAAGTTTCATTTTAAAAATTGAGGAGAGAAGTCCTGTGGAGCTATGAGCAGGCTCATGAGTGAAGTACCAAACTGCAAGGGAAAAGTATCTCTGAGTGTCATGGACCCCATTCTCCACCCTGGCCACTTCCACACACATGAACTAGAAGCTACTGGAAAATCAGAAAGGCCAGAATCCAGCCAGCAGTAGTGCAAGGAATGATTTCCAATTTCCAATCTTTTGACTGGGACACAACTCTCCAAGAGCATTCTCAGTGGGCAAACAGCAGCACGTGAAAAGCATGACACAAATACCTGTCTTACAGAATAAAAAGGCATGTTATCTGACTCTGAAGTGAATTCCTAGCTATGAAGATGTGAAGGGAGAGGGGAGAAGAAGGTCACTATGTAGTAAAAGACAAACATATCTGATGCATGCAATCAAGCAGGGCCCGTAAATTAATTTTCAGCTCTAAAAATTGACTATCTCCTGGGGAAATTCTATTATCGAAAAACAAGATATATTCCAATTAGGAGAGAGGTCATGTAGAGGGCAGGATAGAAAAGAGGAAAGGAAGAAGACAAAAAAACCCAACTTTACATATTAGAGCTCTGAAGGTATGACCGTCACTAAATGGGACAAAGGGGAGGAGGCCGTTAGGAGCCTTAATTTGAAATGCCCTTGATTTCTGTCATTTTAAGTTAAAGCCTGCATATTTTAACACAGTGGTGCCTTACAGTACTCTGGCACATTGTGTGTACTGCTACCTGCTGTGGATCTGGACCTTGGATGGCTGCTCTGTCTCTCAGCATGACATGAAACACTAAGGGGTAACATTTTCAAAGCAGTAAGTGGGGATTTCACTGCGTGATTCCCACTGAAGTCAATGTAAGATATGTAGCTGAAGCCCTGTGAGATGATTTGAATACTTCCCATATCACTTCTTCAAATTGCCAAAGAAACCATTTCTGCTTCTAGAATTTTCCAGGGAGTGCTGTTTGACTTCCAACTTTTTGCTTTGTAAATTTTGGGCTTTGATAGGTTTTTGGAAGGAGCCAAATATTGTTACCATCTGTTTTTCTGTAGGTGTTGTCAGCTGATCAGCTCATTATGAAATCTTCTTCTAATCGTTAGTGATGCCTTAAGTGTTAACTTTCATGCTTTTCAGATTCTGTGCTGCCATGGGGTGCAGTTCTGAGCCTCACATTCAGTGTCACTCAGCTCTCTTCACAGAGCAGGGAGACAAAACAAATTCTTTTCCTGCTCAAGACCAAGGACAACTTTCAGCCCCAAATGCACAAACAATGGTGGGCTGGAGGGAGGAACAAGAAGGATGGGACCTCACAACCTGAAGCTGTAACTGGACAATTCAACCCCAATATGCAAATAGACCAAAACTTATAAAAGTGTGACATCTCGTGACCAGTTGAGAATTTTGTGACCATTTTGGGTCCACCTTGAGTGTAGCCCTAGTAGGCCCTGTCCTGTCCAAAGTGGATCCTGGAGGCCTTTCAATAAATCCCTACTTTATTCTCTAGCTCTGTCCAGTATCTGTTTCAGGTCAGCATTATTAATGGAAAGAATATATCTATAGAATGCTTCACTCTTTTGCTTGACAGAATCTATACAAACAATGCACATTTTGGTACCAGGTGTCCTGACAAGTTTGTCTTGCAAGACTTTGTAGTATTTGTGGTCACAGACTAGTACTAAAATTTCTGTGCTAATCTGAGACTTTCCAAACTTCTGCAAAGAGGAATTATTATTTATCATGCAGCCCCTACTTCCACTCCAGAATGCATATTTGTAGTTTTTCAGAACTGATTTTTTTCCCCATAGAAAATCAGATATTCTGAAATAAATTAATTTTACATTTCAGCAAAAATAAATTAAAATTCAGTCTATCAACTAAGTGAGAAGCTGTCATCAGCTCTGAGTAATGGTAAAAATATTGAGCAGGTAAGGGCAAAGCAAGAGGCTGAAGTTTTGCACAGGCAGGAAAAACAATTTTTATGTATCTCACTGATGTAAAATTAGAGATGTTAATATGTTCGGGTAAAGAGAACTACAGGATCACTGGAGCAGACTCCACAGAGAGCTGCTACATGGAGCTTACAATAATGTAAACCCCAATTTTTACATATAAAATAATAAAATTACTATCTGTATTGGATACAAGTGACATGCTGAGTGAGCTGAGAAACTTTCTTCCCTTTAGATTGGAACACAAAAGCAACGTGGGTTTTAGACAGGAGTGGAAAACTTTTCCTACCAATACAGTGCTGTAGACAAGGTCATGGCTGAAGGCAGGGCTGCTGTGGCTTCTTCTGCTTTAAGCTGGTTTAATCCCCTGCTCTCCCTGCTGAACCCAGCTTAACAAGAAGAGCAAAACACTAGAGAATGTGGATGACAATTTTGTAAGACATGAGCAGTATGGAACCACATCTAGAACAAACCAAACCAAACCAAACCAAACCAAACTTAAAAAAAAAAACCCAACCAACCAACCAACCAAACAAACAAACAAACAAAAAACCCACCAAACAAACAAAAAAGATGGAGCAAGGTAAAGTACAAGGGTTTTAGGAGCCAAAATCCCCCCAGTTGCTCTTTATGTTCTGCACCAAACAGGACAAAGAGAAGGAAGAGTGACTGTGAACCACAAATGTGGTTCAACACGACAACACAACAGGGAAATGAGGCATTTGAGCTGGAAAGGTGATTAATGATACCATGCAAGCCTTCAACACCTGGTAAGACCCGAAATGCTGAGTATAATTCAGGTCATCCTGCTACAAGAAATATGAATGCAAATTGGAGCTGATAGAACAAAGTACCAGTAGGTTGGTCAGGAGAAGAGAGACCCTGCCTCATAAGAGAAAATTAAAAATGCTCTAAGAATCTGAGTGTGTGTGCTCCAAGCTGCTCTGCAGCACAGCAGCCACAACTCAGGACAGTGCTGGAAGCAAGCTAACATGTCCTAAGGCCATGAGGGTGGGTGTGATAGGCTGAGCCTATTGCAGTAGTTGGATCAGTTTCAATTAGCTTGACATGTGAGAACTCAAGTTCCCCAAAATCTTGAGCTCGCTTGACTGGCACTGTGGGTAAAGGATTTGAATATTTTTATAGATATAGTAAAAGGATGAATGTCAAAGACCTAGAGGAGCTAAAGTTCTTAAGATTTAGAGTATTCTGGTGAGAATGGGAAAAAAGTTACTTGCTGCCCCTGGAAAAACTTCAGCTGAAAAATAACAAGAATCTTTCTAAAGACTGGTAGGAGTTGTTGAAACAGGTTCTATTAAAAGTAGTGGGGTGCAACTAACTTGACAAGATTAGGAAATTGAGTATCTAATCCCAAATGACTTTGTGATGCCTCTGAAAAAGATTCTATAAACACATACCTGGAGAACAAGGCAGTCATATACAGTCCTACATAGGTGTGAAAAATTGCAAATATTTTTCTCCAATTTAAATGAGCTTTACTTTATATAAACATAATCTTTTGTTAAAGGCAAACAAATAAATAGCCCAAGCCCTTTTTAGTTTTATCTCTTAGATGAAAGTGTCTGATGGGCAGTTTTCAGCAAATCAGCATTTGAACAATGGAAGGTATTCTACCAGAGAGTGTTGACAAACTCTGGTTTCCTGGCAGTAGATGTAATGCTAATTCCTACAGCTATTTTGAAACAAAAGTGCTGAAGGGAGTAATGGGAAAAAGCAGCGGTGTGCAGCAGATGCTAAGCCTACCCTTGCAGTCTCTGCAGCAAAGAAAAATCTTGTAAGGAGGGTCAATTCCTACATGTTGCAATTGCAAAACAGTCTGTTACCCTTACTCAGAGAAGGAAGGAATGATTCCTGATCAAAGCATGGAATAAGGGTCAGATTTAGCAGCAGCAGAAGGCAGACACCTTAGTCACTCTTCAGTGTCTCTGGCTGGCAGGACCTGTCCCGTTACTCATTTTCTGAGCACTCCTGCTAGATTGGCTCCATTCTTCTGTTAAATGGGTTCACTGATTAGAGCATTCATATGGGAAATGTGGGTTCAATCCTTTTCTCTCGCTGAGCATAAACAAGCCTGCATCTTCCAGGGGAAAACTCCAACCATTATGCTAACAGGTATTCGGGAATTATGATCTTGCTCAGTCCTTCTTGTTGAAGCTTTGTATGGAATAATAAACATACATTAGACCAAGGAGGAAAACGAGCTCTGAGTGTGGACTTGTAGCCAACGGGGAGCAGACTTGCACCAGTCTAGGTGCAGCTACACAAGTTTGTAGGTCTGTAGTCACACTGTAATGAGGATTTCCGGAGCAGGGAGCAACCCTTGGGTCTCTCCACTTCCCAACAGGTCCCACGGCCAGCAGAGAACAGAGTTGCGCCAATCCTTGTGTTTTCTGGCCCCCCACAGCCCCCCCCCTTTTTTTTTTTTTTTTTTTTTTTTTTTTTTTTTTTTTTTTTTTTTTTTGTGTTACCTTTAGTTCTTATTCATTATGGGCAGAGTGGGATGGATGGGCCAGTGAGAGATTCACCCAGCAGCACCCATCTGGCTGGGAGGTTCATGGAGAGCCACAGGTTCACACTCTTTTTTTACAAAAAAAAATTAAAATGGGAATGAAAACCTAGATCTTTCACTGCCCAGTTTAAGGCCTCTGGGTGTTTATCAATATGATGGAAAGAAAGAGGCAGAAGTGGCTTTTTCCTTCATCATGTATTGTGAGGTGGGATGAATGTGGGTATCCAACTCAACAAGGCTCAGGGTTGGCCAAGGCATGGCAGAGGATCAGAGTTTGACATTTCTCTATCCATTGTGGGAACTGAAAGACTAGAGGACTTTTACAGTGTTGTAATAAGTTTAGGTAGGTAGAGGTTTGAAATAGAATAGAATTTTAGGTTTTGAGATATTTGGAGTACAGTAAGTTTTTTGAGTTGTAAAAAAGATAGAATAAGAAATTATTGTATGTTGTAAGTTTGTATGTGTAGTGTTAAGTGGTTTAAGTAGACATTTGTAAGCTTTTAACACTAGCTAATTTGCTAAAAACCTTTTAAAAGACCTTGTAACAAAGAGAACTTTGGCTCCTGTTGTTATGGTGTGAGTTTTACCAGCTTTTATATCTCTACCTTCACTGAGACCGAGATCCACTGCTGTTTGAAGAGGCTGCTTTGGATGACCCACCTTTCTTTACACTTTATATATGCTTTTCTGTACCTGTTTTAGGACCCAACTGCCCTCATTTTTAGCAGCCTGCCATCCAGTTGGCATTGTACATTCCTGCAGCAGGTGTTTGAGGTGCTGGAAAAAAACAGCACTGTGATCTGTTGTGAATTTAGCTCTTAATGAGGGCTGTAGATCTAGTCCTAGGCACATATCCCATTTTGAAAATGTTCTAAGAGATTGAATAATAAGTCAGTAGTTATCAGTTAATTACTGAATGGTGAAAAATGTCAGAGCAGATGAAGAAATACTCACACAAAACCAATGTATTCATCCCAACAGCTACATTACCCTGATAATGCAGTTCAAAATTATTTATTTACGCTCATATTTGCACTCCAGAGCAATAATAAATGTTGTGAAGCATTTTTTTTGTAAAGAATCAATCTCGTTACATTTTGCAAAAAGTCAAGAAGTTGCAATAATATGAGGCCTTCCAAAATACTGTAGCTGCTATTAAATATTTGCTGAGAAATGGTAAAGAAACCATTGTTTTTTATGTCAGTTTTATGGGATATGTGGATAGGTAAAATGCAACTTAGTGAGCTTTTACTGTATTGCTTACTGATTCCAGGCATATAATTCACAGGATCCGAGGATGGATTTGCATATGTTTGTCTTATTACATAAAATGAACAGAGATTTCTTGTAGATATCAAACAAAACCTGCTTGAAATATATTCCTATGGCTGCCAAAAGGGTTTGTAATGTGCTGCTAGATAAAACTTGTCAGTGGTAAACAAAATTCAAGAAAACCCCAACAAATAGGCAGAAAAGAGATTTGAAGGTGCACTCTCTCAGTTACAATTACATTTTACTGCTTTTTGTGGACTTGCTGATGGATATTTTCTTAGCAGCTGGTTCAGGGAGACCTGCCCTGACGATCCTCCCTGACTTGCAGTGCGACCAAAGACTTTATCAAATCAGGACAGATGGCCTGAGATGTGAACTTGTCAACAGGAAGAAAATGCAGGAGGACAGCGTATCTCTGCTGTGGCAATGCTGCAGCAGGAGTGTTTGACAATGGGCAGGGAATCTTTTCCCACCTCAGCTCTGTAAGGCATAGCTGTAAGCCATCTCTCCATGACATATTAAGTTCTGGCACAGAGACAATAAGAGGCAAGGCTTCAAAAAGGTGTTGGCATTTCATTCACTGAATTTAAAGAAGAGAAGAGAAAGCCCTCAGATTGGAAAGAGGAAAAATGAGCAGGAGTTAACTGTGATGTTAGGATTTTTTTTTTTTTTTTTTTTTTTTTTTTTTTTTTTTTTTTTTTAAATGCAGTGTGGTAAGCGGCCACAAATCACACCACTTTGAGAAACATGGGATTTGTCCTCACTGATCAGACCAGTGCTCTGACTTCTGCCTCCAGCTGTGACCAATACCTGATGCTGGGATAAAAAAGCCCCACAATACATTTAGCTCAACTGAATAGAGGGAAACAATTGAACCTGGCCATTACAGCCCAGAGTGTGAGGCCAGAATTCCCTTATTTATCTACACTGCCAGAGTTACATTGGCTGAGTGCAATATGACACTTTTTTCATATCCAACCCTTCCTGTCGAAGTCGGTGGGAATGTTGAGTGCACATGAACTGCAATGATCATAAAATTAGTCAGACTTATTAAAAATCCACTCACAACATTTAAAACTCCATGACCATCTGTTGAAATGCATTCCACATGCCAACTAGGGAAAACTGAATTTAAAAAAAATTAAAAAAAACCCAAATTAAAATCAAAACCAAAAATCCATCCCTTAGTAATTCCAGTCAGAGAACTGAAATTTTCAGCTTAGCCACAGCTACAGGAGGAATGGATGGCAAGTGGGGTGAAAGAATAGAGAGCAAGAGAGACAAGAATATCTGATGCCTAAGTATAATTGCAAAGAACATTTCTTACAGCAACAGGTCAGCATAAATAGCCTCTGAACCATCCTTCATCCCACCATTACCACACACTGTCCCTGCTAAATGCTCACCAACTGTTTGGGTTTGGTTTTGGGTTATTTATAGGCTGAAGAATCCTCTGACCCAGTTCAGATGTAGCCCCAAAAACATGGAGTAGAAGGGAAAACATGAGGGAGAGATCAATGGCCTGAGGGCTGTGAGACTTTCCTGACCTTGATTTTCCTGAGTCATTAAAGAATTCAGACCCTCATCGTGGTTAGGAATGGTCAAAATGTAGTTGAGAGTGTGCATTTATTTTGGTTGTCTAGCAAACATCTGCATGGACAAACAGGAGCCTCTGCTGTGCTCCCACAGCAGTGATTACAAAGCCTTGCTGTGCTTGCTCTGTGGTGAAGGGTCATCTTCAGTTTTGGGGTGCCAAAGATGCTGCACCTTTTTCCTCAATGCAGGTGCCAATCAGCTTCATTATTAGTTGTTTGTATCACTATATTACTTATTAATGTTATAATATTAGGGTTGGGTTTTTTTCTCTTTGTTATGTGCAATTATTTGATTAAATCTCTTTTGCAATTTTTTTAAAATAAAATATAGAACAAAAAGAGCTTACCTATGTGACTGTGAGAGGCCAGCTTTCTGAATGTGTTACCAGGTGTGTTAGCATCTGGGATACTTTTGTTTCCTGAGGAGATTCCTGCAAAAAAAAAAGTGCTTATCACCTGAAGGCTTCTAAATAAACCAATACAAGGAATCACATACACTGGCAAGGTGAATTGATTATCTTCATACTTAAGAATAATTTTTTTGTTCACCTTACCATACCCTCTAAGCTCCACAGACACAAAGTACAGGAATTGCCTTTAGAACAATCTATAAGCCTTGCTACACATTAAAACATGGTAGATGGAATCTGAGATACCTGTATGCCCCAAAGGTCTGCTCCTTGAGGTATGTCAAAATCTCTAATTAAAATATTTATCCTTGTAACACCTACAGAAGTCAGGAAGGCACAGATGGGAAACTGAGATAGGTAAGGCTAGTTCCAAGGAAAACATTTGTTCTTCTGAGGTAGAGAGCAAGTTCATGAGTTCACAAATCCTCTGTAGATTCCAGTTTGCTGTGTGAGAAATTCCAGGAAGCTGTGGTTTGTCTTTATTAACCTGACTCATTTTTACTTAGACTACTGAAGTTTTGTTATTGAGTAAAACAAAGCTGTCTCCTCTTTGCTGAGCTCAATGTGTCAGCTCAAGTGAGCATCCTCTATCAAGGAAACCCACCAAGGATCTCTGAGCAGAAACCCCAAGGAGCACCTTCCAATCAGAATGTGCCAAGAATCCTTGACCCATGTGGAAAATACTGAGTGTAGAAAACATGACCTGATCATCTGTGACTAAAAAATCTGTTCAGAAATGTTGAGAGGGTTGTCACCGTCACTGTTTTTATAGTGTCACAGTGACAGGGTGTGAAAACTGGAGTTGTCTTCATCAGCTCAAGAAAATTCAAACCCACATCACCCACGTCCCATTACAAAGTGTAATGTAAATATCTCATGTTCATGCACTGTGGAACTGGAGTTCTCTTACCTTGTGTTCCTGAATCAGGGGCTCCTTAGTTGCTTAAATAATACTAAGGGGAAAACAAAAAAAAAAAAAAAAAAAAAAAACCAAAACAAAACAAAACAAAACAAAACAAAACAAAAAAAAAAAAAAACCAAACAAACAAACAAAAAAAAACCCGAACAAAAAAACAAACAAACAAACAAAAAATAAAAAAATAAAATTAAAAAAAACCTGTAAAAGTTAAATTGTCAATCTGTTAATGAAAAAAACCCAAAACCCTAAAGATATATGATACTTCTTTGTGCCAGATGCTTTCACTGCGAAATAAGATTTATGCCAGCTTAAAACTAGTATGAAGAATACACTGGTATGCAGGTAGGACAGTGAGAAACTAACATCCATTTTTCAGAAAGATTGTTTTGTAATTTTTTTTTTTTACTTTTATGATAGTCTTACATATTTAGGGAAACTTACCATATTTGTAGAAAATTCTGTTCTAGGAACATAACTGTTATTGCACCTATGGTTGAAAGGGGTAAATTTCAAAGACCAGAGTAGGATATTATGAAATATCAAAGTTCTAGATGTTCTTGCTAGGAATAGAGAGTTAAAGCACAGGATAGATATCTGCTGTGGAGTACCTCATGACAGAATTAATATTTTTTGCAATTTAAAAGAAAGTTAAAAAAATTTCATAAGATTCTTATTGCAGTAATTTAAAATAAGAATAATTCCACTTTAAAATGAATGAAATTTTCCCAATTATATTTTTTCTCCCCCTATGGGGAAATTATGTTTTCAACAAGATGAATCTTTCAGCATTATTTTTTCCTCAGTATCAAAAACGCAATTTTTCTTACCAGGTAAAAATACTGATCTTTACTGTCACAGATCTTCAAGGGAACTATAGTCCATGTCATGTTTTCTGTCACTCCAAAGACTTGTGGTCACTATCTTTTCCCATCACATGTAATAATATGGAATGGTAATTAAGATGCATTACCTAAGAAGGGAACTTGGACATTTCAGCAGATATTGTCTGAAAAGAAAGTTGGACTTTAATTACAAATGCTGGAAAGGAATTCCAACGTGAGGCACTGCAGTGGTATTTCTAAATGGAAGTGTTCTGACTTTAGACAGTATGTTTTATTTTCATTTGTTAAAAACAAAGCAAACCAGCCCTTTTGGGCAAGTGTCAACCATCTGTATATTTTTGTTTTCATGAATTAAAAACAAAACAAACCAACAAAACCTTTTTTAACAATCTGTGTCTATTTCCCCAGAAATTTTCTATGATGTTACAGTTTGACCCATTCTTTGCATACTTTAAACCCAAAAGAAAAATCAGCGTTTGGGTTCCTTCTAGATGTATACATACTAAATTCAATTCAAAGTTCCTCTGGTTGAAAAAGGTGATAAGAAATAGGTGAGTGAATATACTAAAGCAAAGGAAATAGATATTTCAACTGTGTGGGATTGTTACGTAACAAGATAGAAAGGACTGAGGATTTTTTTTTGCAGCCAAAGAAAATGAGCTTTGCAGGTTTTCCAAGGTCACATCAGCAGTTGGATGAAAGGTTCTCTATCGAAGTGGGAAGAAGCAGATTAACTCAACAGTGATGGTTTGGGAAAGGAGGCACTTTCATGCCACCATTGTGATGGGATGTTGTGATGTCACCTAGGTCCTGACTTGTAGACCTTATATTTTCTGATCCTGAGATCTTCCCAAGAGAAACTTTTCAACTGTTTTCTTTTCCCCAAAACAACCTTGTGTAAACAATATTCCTCAGATGTTGTTTGCTATTTCTGTTACTTAGCCAATGGGAGAAGTGTCCGCCCTATGGACCAATAACATGCCTTTTAGCACAGTGTGTTATAAAAGGGCTGAATGAATTGTAAATAAAGCCTTCTGATTTCTGCTGCCTCCTGACTGGAGTCAAGCACCTTTATTTCATGTCCTGTTGTGACACTGACTTAACCTGAGGACACTGTGCTGCAGCCAAACTGATGGGACAACACAAGGAAGGCTCCAGGAATTATACTTGTTAGGTAAAACATGAGGGAACTTCTCAGGGACAGGCCTGTGGAACTTGAGCACACAACTTAAACAATTCTGAAAATAAGGCAGCAGCAGCTCCCAGGAGGGAAATGGCAAAGAGCACACATCCAAGGCCTCTCCCACAGCTCTCATTTACAGATTTTTTTTTGTTGTTGGTTGACCAAGAGAGATGCCCTGCATTTGATGGTGCTTTCTGGAATCCTCAAGAAGTTACTCCTTGTGTTCTCCTGCAATTATTGACATGCACAGAGGGCATGAGGAGAACTTTCATCAAAATGCAGCTGGGATGCAGCCCAGGGACTCTTTGAAGACACAGAAAGGCTACATAAGCAATTAAACAGGGTTTTTAGGAGAGCTTGACAGATTGCAGTCTGGTGGCACCACCGTTGCTTTCTCAGTTACAAGCTGGCTTGATCTGATTAACAATAAAGGGCTGAAACAGCACAAAAGCAAGACTGAAAAGTGTCTCAGAAACCAAGGAGCTTTATAAGGATTCTTTGAATTTCCAGAGGGAAAAAAAATAAAAGGAAGAAAAACCCCATAGTTCATTTACCCCTATAGGGTGAGTTAGCTGAGATCAACAGCCTGGACTCTACTGCATGATGAGCAATTGTCGTGGTTTGAAAAGCAAAATGAGTGAGAGGCTCCAAATCAGAAATATAATTTAATAAGAAGAAAGCTAAAAAGGTAAAAAATAAAACAAAATAAAATTAATGCAATAACATAAAAGACCACTAACAGAGTCAGAATACAACCTGAGCAGGATGGTGGAAGCAGTCCAGATGAGGTGCTCTTCCTGAAGCAGTGATCCCATAGAGAGATCTGGTAGCTCTGGTCCTCTGGGAATCCACTGGGTAAGGGCTGCTTGTACTGTTCCCAATCCCAGCTTATATCCAGGTGAGAATGCTTGGCTCCTCCCCCTGGGCGGAGCTTCTCACAATGGGATGATGAGTTGTGAAGTGGGTCCTTGATGGCCCATTAAACAGAGATAACTCCTGGAGGGAGTTACCTGTGAGTCATGGGCCAGGCATTGATGGGCCATTAACAGAAGAGCCCAAAGGCAGGGGGCCTGGAAACACTAGAGCAGTGCCCCACTTGGTTTCAACAGTTCATGAAGATGGTGATAGAATAAATACTTTGTGTACATCCTACACTACAACCCAGGACAGCAATATCACCAGAATGCTTTCCATTAAAATAAGGTCTATCTGTATAAAATATTGCAAGAAATCATCCCACCAATGGTATATCCCATAACAGGAATCTTGAAGCACCAGTGTCATGGGAAGAAGCCTAATAGGGCACATAGAACCTTTCCACTAATAGGGAATAATTTGTGCAATGGTAAGAGAAGTTTTTGTGTTATTAGGCCTGGTGTTCTTTTAATGGAATCCAATTTTAAGGTAGAACACTTAATCTAAGTTGCATGCATTATGAAACAAGTCAAATAAAAATACATGCTCCCAGGTATGTAAACAAGACAAATTACAAGAGAATTTGCATATGCATCTTTGTCATCTGCAGAGTCGAGTCTGAACCTGCTCCCAGCACAAGAAACTGAAGTTCTGTCATTACATACACTAGTGTGGATGTAACCCCTTTAGAACTTACAGTCAACATGTATATTTTAATAGATATAAATTCACACCATCCACTGGTTAGAAATCACCTTTTCTCTCTATAGATTTACTGTCTGATGCTGATCAACTTTATATAGATGAAAACCAATGACCTAGAAGCAGAAGAGCTTTTCCAGTTTAATATTTCCTCGGGCTACTTGCAATAACTACTAAAGTAGAAAACAAATAGATAACAAGAAATACAAGATCAAGAAACTGATTAAATAGGGCAATATGTTTGTGTTTAAGCAGGCTCAGCAACCTGCTCAGAATAACTAAGCAGATTCTCCCTTTGGGAAAAGTGGACAACACCACAGCCAATTCAAGAGGCACAGGAGAGGAAGAGATTAAAAATATCAAACAGAAGAGCATTAATAGGGTTTTCAAGGGCCATAGAAACATCAAGATTTTGAGGTGCTAACAGCATTATTAATAATCAATCCCCAGGTTAAAAATTAATGGTTAAGACAATCATCAAAACAAAGTTCCATGCAATGTATAGAAAGTTGCTTTAAAACAAGTCTTCAGGTAAATGAATGGAACATTCCTAGATAGGAGCAAGATTTGGGCTCAGAGCTCATATTAGCTAAAAAAAAACCTCTTCACAAGGATTTACTGGAAGGCCTTAAGCTTGCAGCACAGAGCCACTGCCTTATACACATATTTGCCTTTGAAAAAACAGTGCATACATCCACTGAGAGCAGATTGTTGCCTCTGATCTGCACAGAGCAGAGCAGAGTGTGAGGAAAGTCAGGAGGAAAAAGGTGCACAGATACTCACAGAATGAGTCCAGATGGTGCTGCTGCTGGTCATGCACTCCCCCCCCCCCCCCACAAAAAAAAAAAAAAAAAACCCAAAATGGTCAGTGGAATAAAACGTTAATATCCTAATCAGTTTCCCAGTCTTCAAATGAAATTCAGAAAAGAGAATCTCTTACACAAAGAGATCATAAGAGTTAAAAGAATAAACAAGCCCTGATATAACGGAGGATTTTTTTGCTGCTCTTTTATTGCAACCCTGGTCAGTCAAATATAGATGGAAGTCAGATGGAAAACCACAGAGAAAACAGGGAAAAATTCATCTGAAATTGATCTCAAAAATGAAAAAGCAGTTCTGAAGAAGACATTGGTCTCTGTTTGCATAGAGTTTAAGACGATTTTCAGTGGGGTTAACTTGAATTTTTGATACAATTCTTGCTTATCTTTTTTTTTTTTTTTTTTCATATAATTAAAGCTTTATTATCAGTAAAAAACCTCAATAGCTATTTCAATAAAAATGTTGACAAAAAATATCATGGCAGATTCTACAACAAGAATTTTGGAAAAGATGGGAATTCTGTATGCAAATATATTCAGCTCTGAAAATGGTTCAGGCTGATTGTTTTGCAATAAGCACATGCAGTTTTTACTGCTTTTATTTTATTGGAAGAACTTCAGACTATTTCAAAATTTGGATCTATATTTGCATTTTTGAAATTCAAGACAGCTGTCAGTTTTCATATAAAAAACCCACCCTTCTCTACTGAGAACTTAACAGTTTTTTAGATTGAAATAATAAAAACATGAGAAATGTTTGCTTAGGCACACCATACTTTCTCCTTGTATCTGCCACGATGTTATAAATTTAAATGTACACAATATTGATGATTTTGTGCTTGTTGGGTTTGGTTACAGCCTTAACATAATTGAAACAGCCAAAAATCCTGCTGAAGTCAATGAAAACTTTGCTTCCATGACCTGAAGCTTCAAATTTTTGCAACGTTACTGACAGAAAAAAATAAACCCAAACTAGTTTATTGTGAAGATAAAAAAGAAAAATTAACTTTTGATCCTTAAATCTATGCAGTACTTAGGAAAATGCAAATCAATTAAAAATTATATAAATTTAAATTAAGTAAATTAAAAAGGAATAGCATCCTGCACTGGCATACAGTTGGACATTTAAGATAGGAGTCATGTCTAATGTGTATTCAAACCCTTGTTAGAGTTGATGTTGGAGAAAATAATCCTTTGAAATGGTGATTTAATCTTTATTTAATCTACCACATTGCATAACCATTTCCAGACTGCCAAATGATTACAACATACCCCAACTCAAGTTTATTACTACCGCAGACCCATCATGCACTCACAGAGCAAACAAAAATGTTAATGCAAAGCAATGCAGGAATAAACCCCCTTTTATCCCTTACAGCTTTATTAGTTACAAACTGAATATCTAGCAAGCTCACGAGAGGTACAAGGTGAAGAAAACCTGAGCTGAGCTTTCATTCCTTTTTTTTTCTTTTGTAAAAAAAGTAATTTCTGTTTTTTAAAAGGCTGTACACAGTTCTGGGTGGGTTTTTTTGCATTTTTTTGATTGTGACAAAAATATATATTTAATATATTTATATTTGTATATTTATTATGTATATATAATTTTATATATATATAATTATATATGTATATATATGTGTATATATTTATTATTATTATTATTATTATTATTATTACTATTTTTTTTTTTTTTTTTTTTTTTTTTTTTTTTACAATTTTCCAAGCCCCTAACATGCTGTGGAAGTGAAAAGGATCTCCCTAACCCACTCTCACCTCTTTTTGGATGTGACAGGTCTCCACCAGGATTCTCTGGTGCCCAGGCCAGCCACAAAGAGAATTGATGGTGGCTTCCTCTCTTTCTCTCTTCCAAGCATTGCCCCTGTCACCTGTTTTTGGCTGTTCAGTGTAGGACTGGTGTCACAGAGAAAGGATAGGACGCTCTCCAAATGTCCCCAGAGCAGGGACAGCCCCTTTCACCTTCCAGCCCTGTGTGCTGTGGGTTGGGGAAACAACTCTTCAAGGGCTTCACCACTCTGGAGGTGATGTGCAAGACCAAAGAGGCTGAAGAGTGGAGACACAGTTGTGTGCAGATAATTCGCCAAGGGGAAAACTGTGGGGGGAGAGTCAGGGAGAGGTAGATGAGCCATCCCAACTGATTTGCAGGAATGTAAGCCCTTCCTTCACACGTAAGTGTGATGTTTAAATCACCCTCACAAAATGATGTGATAGAGATTTAAGCACATATGTAGCTTGACACACATGAGTAGTCCTTTAGGACACGAGCCTGTTAACATTCAACAAACGAAGCTCTTGCAGAGCAATTCACCCACAATGTATTCAAGCCAAATTGAGAAATCTGAAAAAGAAAACAGCTGAGATATGAATATTTAAAACTTTGCTGCAGCAGTGGACATGTGTAATAACTTTTCAAAGAGATTTTCAGAGGATTTTTTTTTTAATACTGTACACACAGCACTTGTCCTAAATACATATTTACATTATGGACTGGAAAAGCTCTTTTAGAAACTGTTCTGGTCTTCTGGGTAAATAATATTCCTTTTAAAAAATTATGAATACATATTTAACTGATAAACTAGAATGGCTCTATTAGGCACATCATAAACAATTTTTTAACTGTCTAGTGAATATGTTTACTGCAGCACAGAAATGAATCCAGATTATTCAAGCTCTGTAATTTATTTTTCCACTGCAGCTCTTTTGCAATTTTAAGCCCCCTCCCCAAACAAAAATAAAAAATTCTGCTCCCTCCCTTTCTCTCAGTTCTGTCCAGTATGAAGCTTTGTAGGGGTAACTATGAAGGAAAACAAGTATTTTTTCTGTGAACAGTATCCAAATCATACATCAATCACTGTTGCCTCTTAGACATATGATTTTAAAAAACTTGTGACCCAAACTCTTCTGTCGATGATATGGGTGCTCTGCAGAGTTAGGAAAAGGGATTGGAATATTTTTCCTCTCTGCCCCCAAATAGAAAATATAAAATCCTAACTGATCCCAAAGAACATATTTAAGAACTGAACTCGTTGGTAGGAAACTCTAAAATTTACTGCCAGACAGTGTTGGTTAATCCATGAATAATCAACAGAATAGAGACAGTTTTGCCTTTTCCTACTGGGAAAATATCTCAATACACAGATTTATAAAAATAGTGACTGTTCATAGGAAAAAAAAATCCTTGAATCGACTCTTCACCCTGATTTATTTGCTCAGTTTTGTTCAATGCCTGGACTATTTGTGAAGTGCAAAAACCCTGGCAAGCTGGTCTAACTATCCACCTTACCTGTAAGCATCTTTGGGCATCATTCTTCCAGGACTATTTATTACCTTTAATGTAATTTTTAATGCTTTACCAATTGTGTGAAGGTTGATTTTAAAACTTCACTTTGCTTACTTAAAATTATGTGGAGGTTTATACCCCAACAGATACCATTGATCTTAATAATGTGAAATGGAAATAGAAGGTGCTGAGAAGGACCAAAAATTTCTCATCTATAGGACAGATTTCTTAAAGGTACTACAGGCAGATATTCATTTGCTCAAGATTTTTAACAGCATCACGTTTTTTTGACAGAATCCCAATTTCATTTAGACACCTACAAGGGAGAAAAGCTTCCCAAATGTTCCTTAAGCAGAAGTTCCCATAATGATATTTTATAGCCATAGCTTCAAAAGCTCTCAGCATTCAAAGTGCTTTTGGAAATCTGGCCCCAGCTGTGAGCAGTGACCTCTCCTGGAAATCTGCAGGGATCTGGCATGAAGGCATATGGAACACTGCATTGAGTTATGGGAATTTTAATTACCAAAAACATATTGACAAATTAGAGAGGGTTCAGAGAAGAGAAACAAAAATGTCCAGGGGACCAGAGGAATTTACATATGAGGCAAGATAAAAAAAGCTATCTGTGTATGGCTCAGCTATGATATAATTAAGAGAGGATATATGTTAAGACTCCACAAGTGTTCCTAATCTTGTGTGGAGAATGGGAAGGAACAGATTAAATGAGATATGAGATTGTAACTACTGTAGCTGCAAGCAAAGAAGGAAAAACATAATCTTCTGGGCCTTCAAAAGAGCACCCTGACAGTCAGGTCAGGCTCTGAAATGTTGTCTGAGGGGACCAAGTTCCATTGCTAGGCTTATATGAAAATTTACCCATGGGATGCAGCTCTGAATGGTCCAGAGAAACCTGTTCAGATTCTACTTTCAAACTAGATTGTAATTTGGAGTGGTTAAACTGAGTGGAAGTCTTTGGGATAGCTGAAACAAGCCCATTTGAGTAAAAAACATTGAGAATGCCTTTTTCAGAGTAAAAAATAATTATTGAGCTGTCACATTTTTAAAGACAGTACCATTATTTAAAGAGTTATAATGCACAGTTGTTGTGGCCCTGATCTCTGAGTATATAAACACTAGTCCTTGACCATAAGTAGTATTTCAGAACTGTAGGATTGAGAATGACAGCTAATTGTGACTGTCCTGGGTTGTAGTGTAGGATGTACACAAAGTATTTATTCTATCACCATCTTCATGAACTGTTAAACCAGCTGGGGCAGTGTCTTCCCAGGCCCCCCTCCCTCTGGGCTGTCTTCTGTTGATGGTCCATCAATGCCTGGCCCATGACTCTCAGGTAACTCCCTCCAGGAGTTATCTCTGTTTAATGGGCCATCAAGGACCCACTTCACAGCTCATCATCCCATTGTGAGATGCTCCGCCCAGGGGGAGGAGCCAAGCATTCTCACCTGGATATAAGCTGGGATTGGGAACAGTACAAGCAGCCCTTACCCAGTGGATTCCCAGAGGACCAGAGCTACCAGACCTCTCTATGGGATCACTGCTTCAGGAAGAGCACCTCATCTGGACTGCTTCCACCATCCTGCTCAGGTTGTATTCTGACTCTGTTAGTGGTCTTTTATGTTATTGCATTAATTTTATTTTGTTTTATTTTTTACCTTTTTAGCTTTCTTCTTATTAAATTATATTTCTGATTTGGAGCCTCTCACTCATTTTGCTTTCAAACCATGACAGTGACCCATGAGGTGAGGTAGGTCACGAGCATCCCAACTCAGATGAAGTGGTTACCACGTGATTTGGGTACCTATGTGTAGACACACCCTTGTAGAGGCAGAAAGTAATTAGTCAATAAACCAATTAGTCAATATATGTAGGTTTATAATGTAGACAGTCACTATTAACCTTGATTGAGAGCTGGAGGAAGCTGGGAGGCAGGTGAAACAACATAATCTGGGCTGCAGAGGGACCTGTGCTGGTTCCATCTTGCACCTCACAGGATTTTGTGCTTCCTGAGCAGCCACACAGCAGACATTGTACCTCTGCATGTGCAGAGAGCCACAGCATCTTTAATCAAAGAATTGTAACGAGTCCTTCAAAAGCCTCCAGGGGTTTTTGTGCCCTTGAGACCCCAAAGACATCCTTGAGCCACAAAAATGAGGGAACTCTTGTCCATGAGAGCCTTGTTTGCCTCACTGCCTCAAACCTCACTGTGCGAAGAGAAAGGCTAAAACTACATGCCTAGAAAAGGAAAAGAAAAATCTCTTTTCTGCTTCTAATTCTTGAAACAGAAAGGTTTCCAGGGGTGACCTTCAAAAGGGAGGCCCAAGGAGATCTGATTCTTTACCAGTCTCCCAAGGACTGATGCCAGGAGCAGTGACCCTCAGCAGAGGGGTGCCTGTGGGCATTGGTGGGGTTCTGCAAGGAAGCTGGAGCTGTGTGCACAACCCTTACAGCAGTGTGGTAGCACCAGCTTTACTGGGATTCACTGAAAACTCCTGCCACAACCACGTCAGATTAATGTCTGCATTATGCCTGCTCCATGTGGGAGAGAATATAGATTCATTAATCGAGTTCATTAGTCTATATAATCTATCTAATCTATCTAATCTAAATCTATCTAAAATAATAATAATATACAATATATATCATATATCATATATTATATAATATAATCTGAATCATTAGTCCATCTAATTCAAATTCAGGGTAGTTTGACACTGTTTTACACTACAACGACAGACTCTGAGCTTCAGAAGGCTGAAATTACTTTTTTTTTTTTTTTTAGGATTTGTCTGCTTTTTATACTATTCTGCACAGACTAATTTGATTGGTGACATAAAGGCAAACTTTTTTATTTACATTGGTCAGACCAGAGGGACATCAAGAAGAAGTCCCTCCTAGGAAAAGGAATGAATAACCTAGGTACAGTTCACAAAAACACTTCTCCTGTTTACAGAAAATTCTCTGGGAAAAGAATTTCAGAAAACCAAAACATCTCAGGCATGGAACTAGAGCTACAGTAGTTCTTTTTTTAAAAGCGACTTTGGGCTGGAGGATTCCAACTTCAGCCTTTTTGAAAGGCTGACACACTTTTCCTTTCCCTGCATCTAGCTCCAAACAGGGGCTGTGTTGGGCAGAACTATGACACAAGAAACCAGAGAGGTCAGACAAAATAGACAGATGAGAAAAATTTGAGGCAATTTTGACAGTGTGTTTTTACTCAGCTCCTCCTCTCCTACCTTGGCTAATTTTATAATCAATATGAGTAAATTTTCCTCACCAAAATGTAGTCCAAGCCCATGGAACCAACTGCTGCAGGAGGTCATCGAGTCTGATACTGCAGCTAGATTTAAAAAAGGACTGAATACATTTTATGGCCAAACAACATCTGTACAGTCATCCAAGCTAAGGTAATGGTGATGAAATTTCATGCTTGAGTGTGTAAAATGATTGCTACATCACTCAGAAAGGATTTTTTTTTCTTCCCAGGTAGAGGATTACACAATTGAGAAGACGCATTATAAAAGAGCTTTCTGAGCTTGGGTTTTTTTAACCTTTCTCCAATGAGTGAAAGATCAGCTCATGGACCTCACCAAATAATAACTTAGCCTTCTACTTCTTCTCTTCTCAAACATAATGAGGCTCTTCAATGAGATGTTTCATTTCAGGACCTCCAAGTTTCTTTCATTTTTCTCCCCACTAACTGATCTCATGTGCAGGTAAAATAACTGAAGCAAATCTTGGCGGCTGCCAAGGTAATTAATTCACCCTCCTGACCTCAACAGGTGAGAGATGTGAGTTTGCACATGAGCACAGAGGGGCCTGTGCCTGGTATTTGATGCAACAGCTGCCTGCATTTTTCATGCAACTTGCACTTACTGTACATCTGGCTTCGTTTAATTACAAAGCAAAACAAAAAAAAAATTGATCTTCCTTCAGTAGTCAGCAACTTAATGACAATTTTGACCAAATTTTTCCTCTTTTCATCAGCTCAGTTCTGTTTCCAGGACTTAATCATGGAATGAATTAAGCAGGGACAGAATATATATCTAGCTGAAGATTTTTGTGCTAACTTGCAGCAAATTTAATTCACTGGGAGTACATAGGGGAGGAAACTGTGGGGTGGAACGACTACTGAAACACTTAAAACCTCATTACCACATATCCCCACTTCACCCTGAGAGCTCCCAGCCTGTCCATTATTGTCCTGTCTCTACTTTCTGTGGGACTTTGAAAAGAAAAGGTTCAAAGAGCAAGACTTTCATGCTCCCCTTTCCATGTCAAACACTTTCAACTCCTGATTTCAAAGTGCCACTAGCTTGCTGTTCAAAGGCCTGTGGACACACAGGGGGTGAGACAGGAGGAAAAGGTTGCACTACAAAGCCTGCTGCATTCAGAGCAATACCCAGCTCGGAGATACAAATGATAATATAAACCCAAGTACCTACCAATAAAACTGCCAATCTACGAAGGGAGGGCTGGTAAAAATTCTAAATGGCCTCTTTCTGCCCCCTCTCTCACACTGCCATTGTGTCATTATTGCCCTGAATAAAAGCCTAATTTATATTTTGAAGTGCAGCTTTTCCTCTGTTGCAGCAATGACCAGGGGGACTGCAGAATCAGGAGAGAATCCCAAACCCCAAATAAGTTAGCTAAGAATACCTAAAGAAGTTCCTACCAACATCTGAAAAACCTGCCTTGCTCTCTTTGAGTATTCATCCACCTCCCCTTCTCTATCTGTATCCTTTTCATCTGCCTGCCCACAAGATTTGGAACACCATTAATTGGTCCTCAGGGAGGCTGACAGGCCTGCTTTTATGACTTGATTCTTTGTATTGTACACATGTGGGCATCTCTCAGGAGATAAACAAAGGGAAAACGTGCTGGAAAGGGGGGCAGAATTTGTATAAGACTAAATGCAGAACAAACCGCCTTCCCAATTTGCTGCTAATATCCTAAATTGTATGAATAAATCCACCCCCCTCCCCATCCTCCCTCTTCCCCACACCTGCTTCTCTTAATCTGCTTTTCCTGATCACTACAGGCTCATCTTCTGAGGAATTTCACCTCCCATTTGATATCAAACTCTTCTTTTGCCCCCCCATGCCCCATTCCCCCTCCCCCTTGCCAACAAAAGAGTGAGGTGGTCTTATGGGGAGATAAAAAGAATAGTTGATCATAAGAACTAACCTGGAGCCAACACCTTGGTCTTTCGTCCCTTCAGCAGTTTCTAAACCCTAAGCACCTGCAGCTAATTCACATGGCTTCCAGCCTTGGTCTTCGATTTGCTGAGAGTGAGAGACTTTCTGGAATGGCTTTTTACTGCTCAAGAAAAAATAAACTTAAAAACTCAGACAATCACCAACACACCAGCACAAGCTTTAGAGCCCATGTGTGCTTGTGCATGTACATGCCTGAGGAGAAAGCAGCCTGTGTTACACAGAGGCACCAATGATTTTTAAAAATGAGTACAACTTTGGCTGCTGACCGACAACATGCCAGAATTCCTACAGAGATTTGGTACTTACCAACACAGCAGCCACGTGATATGTTTTTCCCTGAGCTGGACACTTGAAAAAGGACTTCTGGATCAAGTCCTCCTGGCCTTACTTCCAGAAGTTTTGATAGAAACACAAAGATTTATCCTGCCTTCTGAGATGAAAACTACTGTGAGTTTGTGAACCAGATTCACAGCTGGGAGGCTGGTGTGTGAGTGGTTTTATACCCACCCCAGAACATCCTACAAATCTGGTCATTAGTGTCTAGAAGCTGAAACAACACAGACAGAGCACAGGACTTGGGAATCAAAATCCAACATTTTCATTCTATCTTCTTCCTCCTCTCTCTCCCTTAGCCTGCCTGTATTCCAGTCGTTAAGTCAATCCACCAGACACAGATGTGTATTTGAAATCTTCAGCAGAGGAGGAGACATGGATCTACATATTCCATGGCTGGAATGGATGCTCTGACTCCTAAAAATCTGTATAAAATGTGGCCTCACTCTTATCCACCATGTTCTTCAAAGGCAAAGTGGTTGGTTTGAAGGAAAAGGCTTGGGTAACCAGAGACTGGTTACTGCCAAAGAAAGCACCTGCAAGAAAAGTGGAATTAATCACAATCTTGTCCTGAACTTTTTAATTCATTACAATAAGGATCTCCTAGTGCAGTGGTTCGGCTTCTCCAATGGGTGCAGCTCCGGCCAGCCCTGCCGCCACTACAACCAGGGGGCCACTTTGCCAGAGGCGTGGGCAAACCCGACCACGGTGCGGATAGTGCGCAGAATAGAAAGGCGGGACTCTCAGGATGTGCAACCAAGGGGTGCGTGGTCCCCAAGGCAGCGCTCCGAGGAGAGACGCTGACCTCGGAATGCCACGGCTCTTTATTGAGTGGGTTACAGGGGTGGGATTGCGTGGGACCAATCACAACCTTTTGCCAACGTATAATGAGGGGATGCACAACTTTTGAACCAATAATAAGTAACTTGGGGAGGAGGAATACATGATGAGGGGGTGGGGAAGTTATATAACTTAAAGATTGACACTTAACAGAAAAGTGGTAAACAACTATTATGGGATAGGGTTACCAGGACAACCAAGGTTTTGGCGGGAAAGTCTGGGGGAAGGAGAGAAGGGGAGAAGGAGAGGGAAGGAGAGAAGGAGAGGGAAGGAGAGGCCATCTTAAACAATAGTAATAATTACAAAATTATAAAACACAACTTATAAAACCAAACTGGAGCAGTAAAAACCCAACTGGAATTGAATTTAAGCACCACCACATCCTAGCTCAACATGTCAAATTTTTTTGTGAATTCATGGCTACTAACTTTCCCTTTCATGCAGGGACAATGAATATGGTGAATGTATTTTGGAAGGTAGACCTTTAATTTGAAGTTGATGGAGGCAGAATCTGTTGTATTGATATAAGTCAGTTTTTTGATGTAAGACCTCAGAGCCTGTAGGACTATTTGAAGATTTTAGCTGCATGAAGAGCTTAGCTACATCTCTGACTCAGTTTACACATCTGAAGAAAAATCCCATTTGCAGCTTGATTTCTTATTTTTTTAGTCCAAAAGGAATGTTGTCATTCTTAACCTTTAAATACACACCCAACATTGGTGTATTGTTTACATTTTATCAAGGAGAGCCATATATACATGGCACAAGCTAATTTTTAATTTTTTTTCCCCCTCAGAGGCTAACCTGTGAAGGCAAATTTCCTCAGGAAAACTAAAGGAAAAGCCACAGCCAACACTTTCCATATGTCAGTTCTTCTTCTTCCAAACTTTTACTGAGGTATGGCTATTTCTACCTAGTTTTCATACCATACATAACAGCAGGAATTTCAGTGTGGGTTGTAAAACCTGCTTAAGAGCCTGTGTAATTTACCTCATGTTGATTACTCTGTGTGGAACAGCTAATGGCACACAAGCTAATTAAGGGATGGTTGCCTCGTCTGTCTGTGCTAAATAGTTGCAATAGTGGCTGTATCTTTGAAAATCTTGAGATACCATTTTTTTAAATTGTTACCACTTGTGGCTTTGTGCACCTGTCAGAAATAGGCATTTAAATTATAGACTAGGTCTGATTTGAGCCCGGGGTTCTAAAGACATCTATAATGGGGAAGATGTCCCTGGAGAGAAATACATTCCTGCAAGACAAACTCTGCTCTCAGCCTGGGAAGAGACAGCAGCCAGGCAGGGCAGATTTTGGCAAAGGTGAAGGGGAACTAAAAGAAAAACCTCAAGCTGCAAGCTTTTGGTCTTGTGTTGTTGCCACCATGCTGGCCTGAAAACTAAAGGGCAGTGAGAAATGCCCCATGTGTTCATACAGTCATACGAAACACTGCCACTATTAATTGCCTCTAGTTTCCCTGAAAATGAGCTGAGCAGGCAGTCGTAAGCAAGGTTTCCATAAAACTAAAGACACAATTTAAATCTGAAGTTTGAAGTTTAAATCTACAGTTTGAAGACTGTAGCTGAAGGCAGGACAAAAGTGGGTAAAGGTAAAAAACCTTTAGGTTTGCACGCTCACTGTGCTGCTCAGCTGTGTCTGTGGGCACCAGACACTGTAATGCACCTTTTAACATGACCAAGAGATCATTTAAATATAGCTGTTTGTCACTGGATTATTGCCTATCTGGCATCCAGTCCTAAAATCAGTGTCTGGAGCCTGACTTTCAGAGATTTTGTACCACTTTACATGAATAAAGGACTTTTCCTTTTAATGCTTAGGAATACATCGTTGCACTAAAATAGTCACTTTTCAACCCCAGCTGAAAATGCCCCTTTGGGGATTCTCAGCATATGGATAGTTACATTGAAAATCAATTCTTCTGACATTCAAAGCTTTCTTTTGGAGAGGTTTATTTGCTCTACTAACCATTTTAAGCCTCTGTGGCACCTTCTTACTCACCATAACTGCTGTGCTTAGTACCTGGCTCATAAGCATTATTTGATTTCAGTACCCTGTGTCACTTTTTCAGTACACTGTCTCACTTTTCAAATTAATATAAAAACTGCTTCAGCAGTCCTCTTGTTTGTGTTGGTGTTAAACCTCTCCTGCAGAAATGTGAGTGGTGATGGGGAGTGTGGGACATGGGAGATTTGGGGTGCACAATCCCCATCTCCTCTGGGGTTGTCCCCAAGCCACCAGGTACAAACCAAAGGCACTTCAACTCTGGTGATGGAAAAGGTCCATGGCTCAGCTCACAATTCCAATTCCAGTGTACAGGAAAACTTACCTGGAAAGAAAATAAAGAAGCTGAGTGTTAATACTGAGAAAATTGAATAAGAGCAGTTGTGGAGTGTCACACACAAGACAAATCACAGGCCACGAGTTTGCTTGAAACATGCAATTTCATACTAATAAGCCATAGAAAATAAAATTAATTACTTCTATTGTGTGTCTTATAGCAATGGCATCTTCTGGATGCAAGTTTCTGCCTTGCTCCAATTCTTAGGGGCCAAAGAAGTCTGTTCTTAGAGTTTTCAGTTAAATATTTTCTACCAAACTTATTTTTCTATTGGTGGTTTTTTTATTGGTGGTGGTTGGCTTTTAAGGAGAACCTCATTTAAAAAAACAAAGATGTTTGTTTGGGAGGTTTTTAATACATGATTAATCTTGAAAATTCTCTTGTAATAAATGATATTTCAATTTAGTTCTCTGCAGAAGAGACTGTTATTCCATGGAAGTACACCTCAATTTTAAACTCTAAAGTTCACTTCTGTAGATTTTCAGGGCTTCTTGCTTGTTAAAATAGAAATATGGTTAGTTTTTCTGAAGTTAATGTTAAATTGCTATAATGCCCTGAAATTGGTCAGTCTTAGATGCTAAGAAATAGTGCTTCATACAGTAGCTATCTTAAGACATGCTGGAAAGACTGGTTTTCTTTTTCATTCAGATGGAGAATCACCAGCAAGAGAAAAATTCAAGCACCTGTTTTGAAACATATGTTTTATACAGCAACTGTTAAAACTTTTTTTCTCCCTTGCCAAATCAGTCTAATAATTACAAAGAACAGTATCCATAGAATAATAAACTATTTTTCTAGTTAATTTTTAAATGTTTTACTATGACCTTTTCCTCTATGGCCATCACTACCCTACTTTTTTTGGCTGAAGTCTCTTTAAGATGGGGAAGTTACATCAGCAATTTCACCTATTCTGAAATCACCTCATTCTGCCCTGATTTATACCCCATGAAATCCTACTGCCCTCAGGGGGGTTCTGCAGAGTGTAAGGCTGGGCAGAGTTTGATCCAGAATGTTAAATACTGGAGCATCAAAGTTATGGGTTTATTGCAATTATTATTGGTCCCCATTGGTTATTTACTTATGCTTTATCTCAGCTACAGTTAAAATTCTATGCTACAAGGTATGTGGGGAGAAATAAAAGCACAAATAGCAAGTGAGTGCATTGATTTGGAATGGGCTTGAACCTGTTTTTATGCCCCAGGACACTGCAGAAATGGAGGGATTTTCAAGGCTCCCCACAAAGTGACCTGAGAGCTGGGATTCTGAGCTGTCTGGAAAAGCTCTGCTGTAAAGTGGGGCAACTCTGGCACTAAGAGAAGCTGAACTTTCTCAGTCTCAGGGGCAGGATGGGTTTTGGGATCCCCATTTCCCTCCCTGCCATGCCTCTCTCACTGATGAACCTCTTCAGAGACCTCAGTCCTTTGAGCATCTTCACCAAAGCAACACCAACACATCTGATTCCTTCTGCACCCCTGCTGATGTTTTCCCGAAGATTAAGGGGCAAACCTCGGTCACTTCTCAGTTAATTGTGTCTGGAGAAAGGCTCCATGCTAAATTACCAAACTTTTCACTCAAGATTTTCCACATCTAATCACAAATTTAATAATCTGGTATTATATCTATCTCTATCTCTAACTCTATCTCTATCTCTATCTAATCTATGTCTATATCTAATCTATCTATATCTATATTATCTATATCTATATCTAATCTTTATCTATTTATATCTATATCAGGCCTTTTACTACACATTCTCTCAATCATGCTCCAGAAGTTAAAACAGAATTGAGAAACTAAAGTCATACCTAATTATGTACCACTTCCACCCTCAGAAATTTTTGTGCTCAATATCAAAATATCACTTCAACTACTGCAGGAATTCTCCTTTAAAGGACACAAATATGCTAATGGACACATACATCACTTCTGAAGTGAACATTTCAAATCAAATGTTTACATGTCAGGGGGATATTTTGTAAAGATAGGCTAAAATAAAGGCCATCAGGCAACAGTATGAACACCACTGTCCCTGAAGTCCAGAGGATTTTACATTTCAGGCTTCACAGAGCTTTCCTTCAGGAGTGTTTGGGCTGACTGAGATGGTCCAACCCTGGTGTGAGCACCACAGACACAGAGTGTACTTGAGAGGGATCAAAACAGGATAACACAGATACCACTTTTCACTGAATCACCTTAGAAGTGATCACAATTATAGGAAATACATCAACATGCAACAAAATTTAAAGTTTGAACCATACTGATAGAGGTGCCAGAACAATGGACAGCAAAATGAATGACTGTTTTAAATTTGCATTTCCTTCCTCACACTATGAGGAAGAAAAAAGCAGTGCAGAGTCCTCTATAGATACTCATATCTTACATCAAGTGAGTACCCAATTTTTCCCCTTCTAGAATATTTGGTCTGACATTCAGGCCTTCAACACAACGAAAAATGTGTATCCCATGTATTTTCTTTCATATAAAGTCTTCATTTTTAAATCAAATATCTGGAGCTAAGAAATACTCCAAATTAAGTCTCACTTTTCTTTTGCTGTGAAAAGTCATAAGAAGTCATACTTTTTTCAGAAGTTGAAAAAAGAAAAGTATTTTACAATCAGTTCTATAGCAGTGAATTTTAAGTGAAAGAAATTTCTAATTGACTGGGAGAAGTTCCCTGTTACATTATTTTATGCATGTCTTCTCCATTTGGACCACACTATCTCGACTTTATGCTTACCAAAAAAAAAAAAAAGAACTTTCAAATTTAGCCATCAGATTTGCTTGTCATAATAAATAGCAAACAGAACGACATAGAAAGTGTTTGTCCTAACAGTTATTACCAACCATCTTCTCAAGACTTTTACTGGTCGACAAAACATTTTTCTTTTTCTATTGCACTCACTAATCAGGAGCCAGTCTGCCTCACAACAGTCAGCTGCCATTGTAACAAGTTACAGGAAAATTATAATGCTTCCTAAGCATTTCCACAGAAACAAATTTCATGTGTGTGTGGGTGGACAGTAGGAGGAGAATAACCTTGGGAAAAACACAATTATAAACAGCTGCAGCATGCATTAAATGTAATTATGATTGATTCCTATAAATAATTCTTTGTGTAAATTTCCACTTAAGCTGGATTTGCTGTTCGGGTGCAGTGGACATTTCTGCATTAAGCGATTATGTCTTTTTATTATTATTAAGAATACAGATTTTTTTCTTTTTTTTTTCCTACTAGGGAGAGAAGATGGGGAGAGAAGGCTTACTGTACCAGCATGAAATGCTAAAAATCTGGGCTATCACAATGAATAGTTTAACAGCCTGGACATGATGAAAATGTTTGTGCCTGAACAACAAAGAAGGATTAAAAGGAAAAGGAATGCATCATCCAAAGTTAGTGTCAGCAAAACCTCATAACACTACTTCAACAATATAATAAGTCTATAATGATAGATAGCATCTGATCAACCACTATGGAACAGCTGACTATATTAATAGGACTTGACATTTGTTCTGTTAAATGGAGAAGGTGCTGAGCACCTAGGTTTCTACTATGCTAATTGCTTGGTCATTTGAAAAAGAAATCAATACAATACAACCCTCACAGGAGAAAATCTTGACTGATCCTTTACAGTTCCTACAGCAAAAATACACTAAATCATGGTCGTTAATTCATTTGACTAATTCAACACTTAAAATTTCATTCATTCTCATATAAGATTTTACAACTGTCTATTACATGAACATTCAGCAGTGGTAATGGCAGAAAAGATCATATAAAATGACTGGGAGAAGGAAGGATGGTTCCTCTGGAAGCTTTATGTAGCACAATCCTGATCCCACTGATATTAATTACAGCTGGCCTTTTCCTTCAGTGAGAGAAGAGCATGGCCTGTGGTACATCTGTGTGCTCAGCTCTCACTGCCTGTGTGGGAGCTACCAAGAGCTGCTCAGTGCTCTGGAAAAAACCCCAAAAATCCTCTTACTACAGCCACAAAACTGGCATGCTGCAGCTGCCACCCCCTCAGAAGGCTTCAGCCCCACATTATCCAAAGAATAGGGTTGGAAGAGATCACCAAGTCCAACTCCCTTGGCACTCAGAGCAGGTGACACAGGAATACCTCCACATGGGTTTGGGGTGTCTCCGGAGTGGGAGACTCCATTCCCTCCCTGGGCAGCTGTTCCAGGGCTCTGCCACCCTGAATGCAAAAAAAATTCTTCCTCATCTTGAGGTCGAAGTTCTGTCTTTTAGCTTTTGGCCATTACTCCTTGTGTTGTCACTGGGCACCAATGAAAAGAGCCTGGCACCACCTACTTGGCACCACCTTTGAGATGTTATATTCATGAACAAGATCCCCCTCAATCTTCTGTTCTCAGGCCCAACTCCTGGGGTCTCACCTCATAGGAGAGATATTCCAGACACCTCATCAATCTTTGTGACCTCTTCTGGACCCTCTCCAGTAGCTCCTTGTCTTTTTTCTAAGCTGTGAAAAACCAGAATAGAACAAGGCACTTCACATGTGGCCTAAACAGAGCTGAGTAGAGAGGTGAGGATCATTTTCCTTGACCTGCTGGCCACACTCTTCCCAATGCACCCCAGGATAGTCAAGTTCTTAATCACATTTCTAACCACTTCTCTTCCACCAATGACATGTGCTCAGAGTTAAGCTGCTTAACCAATATGAAGATCCAAGGCTTTCTACTTTGTGTACCTCCTCAAAAATTCAGGTTTTAATTTAGAATTTCTTTCCAGCTGAGATACACCCTAAATTTTTCATATAGAACATATGGACATTGCAAATTATGTCAACATTTGTAAGACAAAATCAGAAATATAAGGACCTGCTTTTCTCATAGACATCTCAAAAGGCTTTAATATTTTTGTCTTTTTCACACCCTTGACACCCTTCATCATCACCTTTTTGTTTTTCTGTTCATCTGCAGAGAACTTTATTAGCTAACCAAGCCCTCTGTGTGCAGTAGGGATAACTATGCTAGAGGCTGGTATCTTGTAGCTTAAAAATGTAATTTGAGGGGTTTGTCCAAATTACCACAGTGTCAAAGGCAAAACTAGATTCAAAGCTGAGCTCTGCCTGTGCCTCAACAAGGAGCAAAGTTTCCTTAAAAAATGCCTTTAAAAATGCCTTTAAAAATGCCCAGAGAGCCTTCAAGCTAAAATATTGCACAGCTTCTTTACTATTAGATCCATGGATTATTATTTTTTTTTTCACCATTTCTACCTCCTCTGAATGGCTGTGTGGTTAGCTTTATTTAAAAGAAAACCTTTCTTTCTTTATAATAATATGATTTGGTGGTACTACAAATGAGATAGTTTTCACCTGACATGAGTTAGGTTATTTTTACAGACTTTTGTTGGAATTGCTGGTAGTTCAGGAGCTTGTAGCTCTACATGGAAGAAAAAAGCATTATTTGCTCCAAAGTTGCAGTAAATTAATATGAACAACCCTGCTAATGTTCAGGTTTCATTTGGTATGTAACAGACAGAAATGCTGTTAAGACTCCACAGAACACTGAAGATTTGTCTGTATGCTTTTCAAACAACAACAAAAAATAAAGATGGTACATGCTTAACCCTCTTGGGTTAATTTTTTAAGGCATGTCTCTGCATCAAAATATTTTGCATATACAGTTCTTCACACTTGACCTCTATTTAGGAATAGAAATCAGGTGCAGTACAACAGAGACTCTGAAGCTGTATTTATCCTTCTGACCATAAAGACATTCCTTTATTTTCATTTTTCCTTATGAGTGGATTTAAAGTGCTTTTTTTAAAGACTCCATTACACTTTTCTAAATAAGACAGAAAAAAAAAATAAACCAACCAAACCAAAAAAACAACTAAAATCCCCAACCAACGAGAGCTTTACATATTTTGTAAAAAACATTCTTGCATCAATCAAGCAAATATACATTAGCAAGAAGGAAACACATTAAGACTCATTTTCCTTTTTCCTGTGCCAGGTTGTTTCTTTTGTGCTATATATCAGAATGAAAGTAATTCACCTCTCAAAACAAAATATTAAAGAACAAAATATGACTGTGATGCACTTCTGCAGAATACAGTCAAATTTCCATAAAATGTCTGCAGGGTTTTGCACATTAAAATTTCTCTTACTAAAAATGTTTATGGAAATAGGTCATTATGCACATTACTAATAGAGAGCAATTTGTTGCTTTTAAAGGAGCTTTTATACTAATAGTTGTGAATAAACACATTTATCAGACACCCTAAATATAAACAATGTATACACTGGCAAGCACAGTGCTCCTCACACAGAGAGTAGACATGGATTAGAGGAGTTGCTCATTTTGGGCCCAGTTCTGCTGCCATGGGGAGCTCGGGGGAATTTTTGACAGTTTTTGTTAGGTTTATATAGGAGATGAATGGTGTCTCAGCTGTGGAAATGGGCTAATGGAAGGTACCACAGGATCTGATAATTTGAGTCCTACCTGCTTCCACACAGCTTGGCCAGAGCCATTAAATGGAAATTAAGGCTCTTCCTGTATTTAGTGAAAGAGAGAGCAAGAGTTGGGATGTCCGAGCAAAACCAGCCAGAGCTGCAGACCAACAAGCCCAGCCCCACAAAAACATCAATCTGTGGAAAGCAAAGCAGATTTTCACATCTGTAGTAGCAACTATGCTCGTGTAACATCAGAATTATGCTCAAAATTATACCCATCCCATTATCAGCACTCGGAAAAAAAAATAAAAGAATGATAACAGCTATTGTAATTTTATTTGACTTCTGAAGAACAAAGATACAGCCAAACAATTACACTGTGTAGGTTATCATAGCATGGGAAGCAACAGGATATCAGTTTAGAACTGCAGGACTCACTGAGGAACATCTTACAATATATTTACACAGTAGCCAGCATCCATTCTCTTAAAAATCCCACTTAAACCGCAGATTAGATCACGTAGAAAGTGCAAATGAAATGAGCTGTTTTAGGAAGATATGTTGATTCCTGCGGTCCCTTGCTTGGTTGTCAGTAAAAGTGAAGAAAATGTAAAACATCTATCCAATTATTTCAGTTAATATACAAGCATTAGGCATTCAAATTCCTAATTAAGAGACAACATGCCCTGTCAGGCATCTGCATGGGCTATTGAACATTGCCTAGATTGTTCCATAATTATCCTGGCTTAATAGCTCTAAAAATGTAAGCAATGTGCATCCATTGAGGAAATGCACTGCTTATCACACGAGGAGGAACAGCACACAGAACATGCTCTGCCACGGTGTATTTGTGCTGCAGGTTTTTAGTGAACATGGTTTAATTAACAGCAGGCAGCCTCAGCTTAGGAGCTGGCTGCTGTTGGCAAGGAGGAAATGTAACTCACACATCAAAATTTATTTTCATTTCCAGATTTGAACACGAACAACTCAACTGCTGGAAGTGCTCCATTTTGGATTTCAGTGTCAGGCACCAAAAAGAAGAGATAACCATGTGCAAAAATATATATTTTGTAGCGGTTTCAGCGCGATACTTTTCAAGGTTCATTTGTTAAAATCTTCTATCTCCCATCCCCATTCACAAAAAAAAAAAAAAAAAAAAAAAAAAAGGAAAAAAAAAATAAAAATTCAGCATCCTCTGGGGCAGTCATGTTGTCAAGGAAACAGATTTTTGCAATCTTCTATGATCTGCATTGTTGGTAAATTTGCTACAATTTCCTACTTTTTAAGCCTGATGCCTATGTTGAAGGTTTGACCAAAGTTGCCTTTAAATGGTGCAGCCATAGCAACAAGATGTCTGTTCTTTCATCCTCTCTGGCAAAACTGGGCAAATCATGGATATGCTCTCCCATGTAAAGTCTGCAAGGAAGACAAAAATGAAATATTTCAGCTCTTTGAAATTGATTTCTTCTGCGCTTTAACCAATAGGATTTATTTTGTAATATGATATATTTTCAGGACTCCATGTACCTTTCCCTTTCTCTCTTCTCTTTGCTGTGAATAAGATAGAAGGCAAAAAATGAAAAAACAAGCAAAAGGCCATTTTAAGAAAGATAGTGGAAATGTAAAGAAATTTTAGAATGGCTGAAAACATGCAAACAAAACCTATTTTTTCAGCACTGTCTTTGTTTTAGCTAAAACTCTAAGTTAAAAACTCAGCAGCCTCTGGTCAAATTTACTGTTAAAACCCCTGTAAATGGATATTGCATGGGATGCAAGACTGTAACATGCAAACTTGACAGCCTCAGGATGTTTCATACAACAGAGTGAAGGAGATACCCCTCAACACTTCTCTTGAGACTACCAGGAAGAATTGAAGCAATTCTCAGGTTCCCTGTAGACTGCCGTCCTATAAATAAATAACATGAATAATATTTATCTTCTTACCTGGGACAGATCTTGCAGATTTGAGTTGATTCAGCTGGTTTTAGTTTTAGGTGGATTTTCTTTTTTCTTTTTTATATCATGGTAGGCATTATTGCCATAGCATCTAATGGTAAACTTCCATCTCTTTAAAATAAAGGTTTCTGCCACAGCATCTTGCACCTATTTTGCCAGCTCTGCTTTTATTTTCTGTTCTTCCAAACAGGGATAACTGATTTTAAAAGAAATTGTGTGTTTACCTGTTCTTTCCCGTCCCTGCCCTGAAATAACTAGAATTCTACAGGCAATTATCAGAATAGAGTAGGCCTCAACTGTGTATTTTCTAGCCTGGAATCTGACACCATAATGGGTATTAAATATGCATGTTTTTTTCTTCACTGGATATGTAAACATTTTATTAGTTAGGTAGGAAAGTATCATTCATCTGCAGGTATTAAAAGAATGTCAATCCAAATGATAGAATTGATAACATATATTTTGACTGAACTGTTCTTTTCAAAAGACAGATGATTACCATTTTTAAAAATATCTATATATAATATTATTCAATGTTTTAATGAAATTCAACAATGAACTTTAGACAAATTTGAAATGTTATATTTAAAAACTATTTTTAGGTCTCAAATCTTTTTTCTTGCCTTTCTCCTTCTGGTACAAAATTTTAAACTACAACTCTTTTTTTGGTCTCAAATCAAAAAACAAAAAACCCCCAAAAACCCCAAACCAAACCAAAACCCCCTCCATTTTCAAAAGAAAATTTATCATTCCTTATGAGATCACAAGATAATTAAGGCACTTAACAGAACAGGTCGCTTAACACTACAGGTCACTTATAGATTATTTCTTCTGTGGACAGAGGTAACCTTGCTGACTAAACTTCATGATTGGAAAGTAAATTGTAATAAAATTATGTTTTGTATGTAATACACGTATAAATTTATTTTTGTTGGTTTTTTGGTTTGGCTCTTTTTTTTGGGGGGGTGGTATTTAAAAATATTATTATTATTAATAATAATATTTTATTTTTCTATTCTGCAAGGTAGCAACAATGTGAACACTTCTCTTTGGATCCCTCTAACTTCTGCACCATAAGGATGCAGGAGGTCTTCTGAGGAGGGGTGAGACCTTCTCCCTGAGACAACATTCCTGGCACATAGACCTGGCTCAGGGATGTCTCAGCACCTTTGCCTTTTTGAGCTCAAGGCAAGTGGGCTGCACTCTAAATGCTCATTAATACTGAGGACAGTGTTAAGTACTCCCATGGTAAAAAAATTGTGGGGTACTTTGGAGCTTTCTTTTCACCACTTTTTTCTTTTCAGATTTGAGATGGAGCCTATGGAACTGCTAGAGCAAGCCAGAGATACCTGGTTGGAAGCTCTGCACAGTTTTTCTCCTGTGAGAAAGGAGGGAGGAGGGGAGGTAAGACTCAATATTTTGGGTGTATAACTTTGGCTGCAGAAATGAATCAATCTAAACCAAAAGGCCAAAGGCAGCCAAGATGCCCTTTGCTGTAGTGTGGAAGACAGCCCTGCACACTTTTCTAAACACAACACGTTGGGTCGGTTTTTTGCAAGCTGCTACATTATTTGCCTCCTCTCCAGGCCCAACCTCTGAAAAACCTGTTTCATCTGGATTGCTAAAGCACAGATTCCACAGATTCTCATAATCACTCAGAGGAGACAGCTCCCAAGAGACAGCTCCAAACAGCTGCTTCCTGCAGCTGGAAAGTTTTTCAGTGCCAGTCTAGACCTCCATGCAGTAAAGCTCTGATGTTCATGAATAGTCAGTTGATTTCTGTAGGAAAGCTTGGGTGCCTCCCTGCATTGGGTCCCACAGTAAATATTGCTAAATAAAAGCAGTTTCCTTTTGTAGGTAGGCAGATACTACAGGCTTGTGTCTCTCCAAGGCTTAGACATGGGAGAAATCCAATATATATTCACGTGGGAATACTCATGTAGGGTTCACAGTGTCAAGGTTGTTGGCTGTTCCTGTAACAGGAGATTCATCAAATTTCATCAAATTTGGGTAAGCAGTTTGGGGGTTTTGTCTTTTTTTTCCTCTAATTCAGAGAATTTACAAATAAATAAGCAGAAGATTACATATGGTATATGGGTAACTTTGAAATGACAGTGAAGAGCATGATTTAAAATGAGAGTCCACTCAGAGCAGCTAAATTTATCTTTAAAATGAAGAATTATGGGAACTGAGGTAAGGACTAGGTTTCACCCCATTTTTTCCTCCAGATGAAATAGGTACTGCCAAGCACAAACAGAGAAAGTTCTTGGGATTTTGGTTGTTTGCTTGTTTTGGTTTGGTTTTTCAATTCATTTCTCTTTGTTTGTTTGTTTTGATTAGGTCATTCAAAGTCTTTATTTGCTCTGGCAGCTACAGCTACATAAGGATCCCATTGGAAGCTCAAAACTTTTCCAAAATCAAGAAAAAGGGGAACTGCAAAATACTTATTAACAGGGAAGATAATTCATTATATTTTTTATTAAAGAAATTTGTTAACTAGGTGTCTTTAAAAGATAGTTTATCACGACTACTCCTTGGAAGTGCAGAGTCTGCCTTGTTAAGTATTCACATTTACTGACTCATTGTTTATAAAACCAGGTGTTCCAAAGACAAGAGGTATTTTTTACAATAAGCAATTCTGTAATGAAACAGAGGAATATAAATCAATTTATTAGATATCATCTGCATATAAAGCTATGAAAAAGACCGCAGGAAAGAAAGCTCAAGACTGCTGTAATTTGTACTTTGGGGAAGCATATATAAATATCTTCAGGCATCATAAATTTAGATGGTTTACCAGAAAACATTAATAACTTTGCAGTACAAAGGGTGAAAAGCTCCACCCACAGTTTCCATACTGCATTCTTCCCAAAATACCTCTACTTCCTGTAAGCATAAATTCTGTGTTTAGATTTGTTAAAAATAATGAAAAAGAGTAGGAAGCAGTCTACCTTTTTTAAAGGATGCAGGTGAGAGCCAGTAAAATAGGATTCCAGGGGCACCTTCATATCTTCTTCATATCTTCATGCTTTCACCTTTCCCTATTCTTTAAAAAAAAAAAAAAAAAAGGCAAATTCCTTAAAATTGCTTAAATGTTTTGCTAAGCTCTACTCGCCTCTTGGGTGTTTCAATGAATTTAGTTGATATGGCTCCTTCACAATCAAATGTATTTTGATACTCCTATAGCTTGTTGATTACAACCTGTTCCTCGCACTCGACTCCCTGAAGAAGGAGCTCTGTGTCAGTGTGCCTCTCACAAATCAGGCAACAGTACAATTGAGCTGCTTTCCTGATGAGCCCTATCAAGCCCATTTTTGGAAATGACGTAAAATAATACATTTCTTCTTTTTTCAGGCAAAGATATTTTATACCTTGCCTTGTTATTATGTGGCATATAGTCTTTTCAGAGTGTACCATTCTCCTTCTCCAAAGCATGCTGCAGCAGATGAGTACATCCAGACTCTGAATCTAATTTAGGGAAGAATCAGCACTTTACTGGTGGCCATCTCATGAGGGTGTCATAGGGGTGATGCGCCAAAACTATTGTGTCATTATTTTCTTGATAATGGTATTTCTGGCTAGTTTGAAATAACCCAGTGTTTCTAGACAAAGGGAAACCTTTTGAATGAAACAGCCACGTTGGCTGGTGGTGGAGCTATTTAGTAAAGGAGAAGACTCTGTGATCTCCTGGTGCTTTTATTCCCTTCTCTGATGTTCCTCACAGTGTTCTCACTTGCTGAAGACAGCAAAATCACATTGCCCAGGTATGTCCTGCCCTCAGATGTAAAAGATCAAGACTAAAAAAAGAGATGGGGAGCTATAAACAAAACCTGATGTTTTCTCTCTCCCCTTCAGCTCTGGCCTTGGGTGCATGGTGGCCTCTAACAGTGACAATCACACCACAAAGTAACTCAACTCTTCTGTAATATTGTGATAGTTTTGCTTCACAGATCAGATAATTAAGTCATTGTGTTTCCATTGTGGTTTCCCTCATTTGTCTTATCACATACTGGTGAGAAGGGCTGAAGAACTTTTAAAGTCCTGTGGCCTCATCATACCTCCACACGTTTGTGCCCAGCGACACAAGCCAACTTCATTGTAGCTCTGAAGTTTATTAGCAATTTTTTCTCTATTGAATTACCAAATTCAACAGTCTGAATTAGGCAGTTTCTGTGTAAAAAAATAAGTAAAGGGACTACAAAATTTTAATCAACTCTTTCACTCAGTTCTGTCTGATATTTGATGGTTTTGTTTCTGGCACACAACTGAAAACCAGCACATCATACTTATGATAAATTTAAGTGTTTAAAGTGCATTGCTATTCTGCCTTGTGTGTGAGGAAGGGTGAGAATGAGAAAAAGAGGTATAATTGCCTATGCACTGGAATACTTCCTCATACAAGTCTTTCTTCCTTTGTACCTTACCTGAAAAACATGGCTGACAGTATTATTTTCTCTATTCTGCATTCAGTCTATCTAATACAAATACTAAATTCTACTGTCAGAACTATTAATTCTTACACATTAGAACAAGAAGCCTGGGTCAA
The DNA here is from genome assembly GCF_965231275.1 of Zosterops lateralis. Lineage (NCBI taxonomy): Eukaryota > Metazoa > Chordata > Aves > Passeriformes > Zosteropidae > Zosterops > Zosterops lateralis. Next base: position 10,765,539 of record NC_139765.1, read on the forward strand.
AGCTAGTTTTTCTCCACTACAACAAAAATAAAATAATTATTGGATAGTTATTTCAGTATCGTTGGCCTCATGTTAATCTCCTCAGGTAGAGGATAAATCTAACTGAGGTAGACATGTATTATATTTTTAGTATACAACCTGCCCTCCCCAAAAAGAATTTAATATCTTCTTCAGGTGCTTGTTATCCCTTGTTTTGATTGCTGTGTTTCTGTTGCCTTAGCAAAGCTGTTCACACCCATGCAGAGAAGTCTTTGCCGATCTCCTGCTCTGGCCACGAGGTGCACTTCTGCATCTCCACTGCCAGATGTTCCACAGCCCACCTTATCTTACCTGTAGCCCTTCCATGAATGCACAAACAGCAATTCCCAGGTCTTCTCAACAAGCAGGTTTTACAACAGATCCTCTGGCTTTCCTCTCAAAGCTGCTCCTTGTCCTCAGGAGAAGAAACCTGAAAACATTTGCAGTTACCTCAGTGCTTTTTTTTGAGATACCTCAATAAAACTGTGACTTGTTAAAATCCTTGTGAAAGACTTCATAATACACTGCTGATATCCTGAGGATGACACCTAGTCATAGCCGGCAGAGTGGCCCATTGTGATCTGAATTTTCCCATTAAGAAGTTCACTTCTATTAATTCCTGTACTGTAAAAACTTAGAGACAAGGACATTTTTTGTATTTAAAATGGCAGTGGGCTGGTCATGGTTACAGTGCATAGTGTTGTTATAGAAGTAATAATAGTAATTGAAAAAAGTCCCCAAACCTCTTATTTAAAATAAAACTGTAGGTATATGTAACAATATAATAATATTTTTATAAGACATCATATATTTATATGTTTGAATTTAAATATAGGTGCACACATGTTTTATATTAAAATATACATAAATTCAATAATTATGAACATTGGAATGCTGCAAAAATAGCCCAAAATACCAGTTCTTATCAAACTCCTCTCAAATCTAATAAATTTAAAAACAAGGGCATGCCATTAATAGACCTCTGACTATGCAAATACTGTGTCAGATCCTGGACATGAAACAATGAGCTTTTATAGCTTTATTTTTTTTTTCTGTACTATCATCTTCTGTAGCTTATTTTATTCAACTGAAAAATAGAGTTGGTATATCACTGATTATTTTCTGTAATTACTTGAAGACACGGAGGTCAGGCTTGTGTGTTTAAGTACGCATGTATCTTTTCACTTAATTTTTGTAATCTTGTTGAAATGTTCTTAGCTGAACAAACTGAGAACTAAAATTTTTTTTGTTCTGTCTAAAAAAAGAACACAAAAATGAATCATACCCTTAGTCTCAGTAATTTGAAAACAGAAGAAAAAAAGTGTATAGGGAGCACCTGTGTTGGTGTAATTTCAGTGACAAAGAAACTTCTGTTAAACTTTTCTATCTAATTTGAGATCATACACATGGACAGGTGAACAAAAGAATCAGAGTTCTGGTGTCTGCCCTATAAAGCTGCTCTTAATCTCTGACTGAAACATTTCTGGCAGCAGAACACAATGATTTATAAAATTTTCCTTGTTTGACAAATGAGACATCTCAAAGCACCTTGATGAATTTAAAAACAAAACAAAACAAGAACAAACTCAAAACAAAACAAAACAAAAAAACCAAACCAAACCAAAACCAAAACAAAAAAAAAAAAAAAAAAAAAAAAAAAAAAAGGCAGAAAACTTTGGGCTCCTCAAGTTCCCTCTGAGACCCTGGATGGAATTAGACCTCAACCTTCTCCAGAGTCATAATTCCCTTTATAGACTGGAGAAAGACTGGTCTGAGAGGAGTTCACATTGTCCACATTGAAGTATGGAAAATCCTCTAAGGAACCTGTAAGGAACCTGGCCTTTGGAAAAAAGTGGAAGGCCAGCTGAATTCTTATTCCCACGAGAATTCACAGAAAAAAAAGCTGTTTAATCATTTATTGAGCAACTTAAAAATAAAACTATTTATCTTCTTTCAGCAAAACATAAACACTCTTGCCCTTGTTATGCCAGATCTACATAGTCTGGTAGGTTATTCCTGGCTGGAGGTATTGGGGGACTGAGCTTAAACCCCACACAAGTGAGAATGATGGATATGGGACTGTCTGGTCTTCTGATACAGCCTCCATACTCTGTATTTAGCCATAGTCTGGACCTGTCCTGCCTTACAGCACACATTATTGAGGTAGAGGAAAGATGAGCTTATCTCAAGTCCCTGTGGATGAAAGGCACCTGTAGATAATACTTAGAGAAACAGTGAAGGAGCAGGGCAAATCCAGGATGGTGGTTTTCCATGCAGATTAGCAAAAAAATGCTGTGCAACTACAGTTCTAAGCCAGAGAAAGTTCTTCTGACTCCGTAATAGTTTCAGCTGAACTTTTCTTTCATCAGTTTCCTGGAATTTATTTTGAAGCCATTTATATTTTTTAAATGCTACAATGTCATAGGGCAAAAATTAATCACAGTGTAGCTATAATTTGCATGGAAAATTACTTCATTCAGTGTTATATCTCTTGTTGTTGACATAAAGGTCCACTGGAAACAAAAGATCTTTTTTATGCAACGTAGGTGTGATTAACTTCTTTTGCAAAACATGAATAGAGGAGGGAAAAAAATGCTTGCTGGATTTCTAATAGAAAAGTGAGATCTGTGGGATGCACACAACACCTTTGCCTAAAAGCTCTTTTCTGTTCTTAAGGAAGGCTGTAGATGGAGAATTATGTTTGCATAAGCAAACAGAAGCATTCAAAGCAGTCAGAGAAAGACACTTCCCAGCACTCTGACAAAGAAAGGTGTCATCACACAGCCTAGGAGGCAAGTTTGAAAAACAAATGCTACTGCTCTCAGCCTTTAAAACATCCCTAGTGTGTCTGCAGAAATGTCAGTAGCCCAAATGGCAAGCATTCTGTGTCTTCTAACAAAGAGCAAAATATCAAAGCCTGTAATTCTTAAAGGGAACATCCCTTCAATGGTGCCTCTTTCATAGTTGGCTCTTTGCTTGTATGGAACAGGTGGAGGGCAGAGCACGGGATGGAGACAAGGTGTGGAAGGTGTATGGGGTAAATCCAGGATGCTTGTGGCTTTTAGAGCACCTGTTTCTTCCTGGCATAGTGCAAGGTGTCCCCACCCATGGCAGGAAGTCTGAAATGAGATGATCTTTAGACTTTCCGTCCAACCCAAAGCACTCTGTGATTCTATGATCTGTGGGACTTCTGAAACCCTAATACTGGTGTGCAGCCTGCAAGATGCCCTGGATCTGGCAACTCCATAACCTGGAGGCTGCTCACTGCCTTTCCCTCACCCTGCTGTTGACCTCAGCATTTCTGCAGGGACGTGCCACCCCAGCCAGAGCTGGAGGCAGGCTCCCTCCCAGCTCTGCATGGCTGCTGTGGCCTGGCACTGCCCAGACATGGCACTGGGCCAGCCCCAAATAAAATATAAACCTCGGGTGGGTGAAAAGCCATCTTAATTCCAAATCTGACATGCTCCAGGGCAGTTTGAAATTAAGCAGAACACATCTGCCCATTCCTCATTATTGTTGTTGTTATTGTTGTTATAACCTTTCCTTACACTAAATCCACATTTCTGCTCCACATTGCGAGTATGCGAGAGGCTGGAAATCGTCATTAAAATGTGATAATGCTTAAAATTCTAACACATTAACACTGACATTTTGCCTTCTAAACACTCTCAGGTAATGAAGGTCAATACAAGCAAACAGTCTGTCTATGGGCCTTCGTTAGAGGCTTTCTGTGCTTGGACTTCACAGCAGGGGACTGTCAGGCAGTGTTTTCCTCTGTGCGGCTTCTCTCCAAGTGCTTGCTGCAGCTGGCTTCAGCATATGGTAGAATATGAAGATATTTTCTGGGGTCCACTGCCTCAATCACTGTTTAATGATTAATTACTGCAGGCTGGTGTCAGGGTGAGACATTCAAGGCTTCAGGCAAAAGTCTTAACTATAGGAAATGACAGCAGGCGGGATTTTGCCAAAACGAGCAACTTTGCGCTGCGAGTTCTAATGACTTGCGCTGCCTTTTGATCCATTTGTAAACAGCAAGATGGTAAAAGGCTGAAACAACCAGGCAATAAATGCCAACAACAACAAGAAATTGTTCCCAGAGAGAGTCTTAGGATATTTGGTCTCGTTGAGAAAATGTTATAACTAGATCTCTTGAAGCAAAGCGGGGACTTGTGTGTTACCTTCCCTCAGACCATTCCAAGATGGAAGGAGCCTCCAACCACCAGACAAAGGACATAAAAAAGAGGCAGAGAGCTGAAGCCACTGTAGCAATGTGATTTTAGATGGTGGAGCTGATACCTATTTCTCAATATGCATCTCCTGTGGAAAGGCCACTTGGGGAGGGATTCAGGCAAAGCAGTCAGGTCTACACACCACCAGTAGCACAACGAAGAGAGGCAAGAAGGGCCTTTTGAATGAAAGTTCCAGCAAGGGTTTATTCCAACATGCCAAAGGGAAATAAGGAACAAAAGACTTTCACATGGTGTGCCCAGGCCTAAATAGGGGTCAGGAACCAATGATCTGAGGCACAGGGGTGGCACAAGGGGCAGGGCAAAGGGCAGTGTCCTATAAGGGCCACCAGGGATACCACACCCAATGGGGAAACAGGGAAAGGAGAAACCACGAGAATTAGGGACATATGGGGAGAGTAAAACTGAGGTAGATCACACAGTGTTGCAAGGCACCATGGGGGAGGTCTTTTCTTTCACCCTAGGCAGGGAAGACTCTATGGTAGATCTTTCCAGGGCAGGACCCTGGGAACTCCCTTGAGAGGTTTGAGTCACAGTGCTTTCAGTGCCAGGTCTGGAGCTTGGACCAACCATGTGGGGAGCTCCTGGACAGCATACAGCCCCTCCCCAGGGCACAGGAGTGCAGAAAACCCATCAGTTTTGCATTGCTGGGAGCACTAGGATGTGTTCCCATGGCCCACAGGGATACTGGGGTAGATGGAAAGCTGCCTTCACCTCACCCTGAGGCTCCACACTGTGCACAGCCCCACTGAAGGAGAGACCCCTTGGGCCTCAGCCTCGTGATCAGCAACCCTCCCCTCCAGTTACATCAGCCTCAAATTGATGTAATGAGGACATGAGGGATCAAAGCTGTTTAAAGGTTTTTGTTCAGTTCATTTAGAAATGCATCTCAAACCCCCATTAATTTGCTTTGCGTGGCTCTGTGTGTGTATCAAAACTACCCATAAAGATACAATTATCTCCCACCTACAAAGATAGGAATTGTATGTGTGCTTTAATAAAGCCCAGGTTAATTTTCTTCAGATTGCCCTCCATCAGAAATGCAAAATGAGTGCAAATTATACGATTCACATTTAGTATCATGTTCCAACTGCTTTGTGCTTGTGCCAGTGAGTCCACGGAGCAACAGAGAATAAGATCTTTCATCTCAAGTGCCTTTGTCTTTGATAAAAATATGAAAAACACTTACTTTGAAGAAGGAGTGTTTCACAGTGGATAGCCTGTGATTCCATCTTCCTTGTGCAGCACCATTACAGAAGCCAAAATCTCACCATCTTCTGCCCAGTGAAGGTAGAACTGATTAGCTATGGAAATGCTTTTGGTAATTCAATAAAAATATTTTTTCATTCCCAGGGAAAAAATTATCCAATGTTTTTGGCTGTTGAAAGCCAAAACAGTTTGTGCCTTTGGAAAAGAGAAGCAAAAGAAATCTCTATGCTTTCTCCTTTTATATCAAATAATTTCTACTGAAGTGAAAAAGAAAATCCTGTAGAGTGTATTTATTGCAGGAAAGAGTATTTTTTTTAGGAAACAAAATTGACTCACATTAGATAAATTTACTACTTTATAAAGGTATTTTATTTTCATGAATTAAATAAATTTTTCATAGGGCATAATCAAAATGTTTTTCTATTCCTCCAGGTTACAGAGTATGAAGAAGACTCAGTTGTCTACTAATAAAAAACTAATTTTAGCTGCATCCAATCTTTAGTCCTCTATTATTATGGGAAGAGAATGATGCTAAGTGAGAAGCAGCAGATAATTAATGGGCAGCTTACCTAGCTTGTACAAGTCACAATGAAATGCAACATTATTTGTCAGTTTTTAATGTGATATTAACTGGTGATGGGTGAAGCACAAAAGGTTGAGAGACTGTTTGAATGATCACCAGAAGTGTGGATGCTTATTTAAAATTTATCTGAATGCCTAAATACCGTGGAGTTGGGAGTTACTCAGTGCAGGTCTCTAGGAAAAAGAAAAAAAAAAAAAGATGATGACATAAAAGGCCATACTTTGGAAAAGAGACTTTTGGTATTCCCATGAGTACTGGAAATACTGTGAAAACACATTTCTTTCCTGTTTCTTCTTATAGAAAGCACAAGACAAGACACATGAACAAAGTTGCTTAGCCTCTTAAAATCTTCAGAAAAGCCATGAACTTTTAGCTATTAATAACTATTATTTAGCTATTAATATATCTTTATAGCTTTTAGATATTAAAATATTAAACTGAATTAGTTTGCATATGTCTAATTTTAAAAGTAATAGGAATTCTTGATAAACTAATGAAGCTGCTTTAAACCAGATGCTTATTTTTTTTTTAAGCGTGCAAGAAAACTTGAATGCAGACTGAAAATGTTAAACCAAAATATGTCTTGTGATCTTGGAAATAATTTTAGAGAACAAAACCTAGACAGAACTTCAAGGCCCATCAGACACAAAGCCACAACCTGTATTAATGTAGATAACTTTCAAGATGAGTCTCTCATTGTTAATGCAGACAGTTCCAAAGGCAAAGGCAAACAGTATTTGGCAGCAGGAACTTTTAATGAGAATGTTATTAAGGAATTCAGTCTACAGACCACAAAGTGATGCACAGCAGACCCTGCCCTCATATCTTTACCTTCCATCGAACATAAATATGATATTTTGGGTGAACTAAGTGTGTGTCCCCAAGTGAGGAGCTCTTCTTGTATAAATTCAGATTTGCCAGCAGGTTACTATCAGCTTCTGGCAAATTGTCACCATGGGCGAATGATTTCTTGGATACCAGCTCCTCTCCTGTGAAACTGCAGAAAAATACAGGGAAGACCCATATGGAGCCAACATCCACCATAAAGAGGATGGGAGGAGTTTGACAAGAAAGCACAGCCCAGATGGAGTTTTGGTACAGGACTGAAAGGCCAGTGCATTCAGGCTTAGAGAGCCTGTTTCACATTGCAAATATGGGTTTTCAGCCTAGCCAGGAGCAAAATCTGTGTCCTTGCTATGTAACATTTGTAACTCCGCCTGCCACCACCTGGAAGATCCTAATGTATCAGGAGAAGGACACAAATCAAAACAGAGGTGAACAATGAGCATACAAAAGAATCCTAAACTCAAGTTGCTGTTATTTTGGGTTGGCAGAGCTCGTGATTAGCATCATCAGACACTATTCAGGTTTATGTCAGGTCAGGCTCAAATCTTCAAGTAAAAATTAAAGGGAATCTCAAACATTAATCATCTTCCTTTAAAGAGAAAAGAAAAGTGATTAATGTGCTGTTGCAGTTGTATTATTGTCATTGCCTTGTGCTTTAGCTCCTCCACTCCAGAAATCATCTAACATAATTTCAGATTACCTAGGAAAGCTTCCTATTACTTATCTGCCATTTCAAGAGCACAGGACTCTCAGAGGTCATGTCACATCTACCAGCACTGAGGTGACGTCCAGAACCTGCTAGGTTGTCTGCTAAGTGACTGGATATGTTCAGAAACAAAAGGGCAAGAGTGTGATTTTTCTGAGATTAAGACTCCCCAGCAGCCTAAAAATGGTAGAAATTCCTAAAAGATTTAGGGGAACAGTAGATTTTTTGGATGCCACCCTATGAAAGAATATATGAAAGATCTCTGATCTCGTTTAGTTGAGCTGGCATATTTATATCCCAAATTTTATGAGGCTTGAGCTTTCAGAGTAAGGGTGTTATGATGAGTTAACACCACTGCTTAGATTGTTCACCAGCCAAATAGCAAAATTTCTTAATGTCATTTTATGAGACTTATAAGACATTAAACTAAATATGATTGCTGCTCCATAAAACAGAACAGTTCTCCATATACTGTATGTATGCAAATACAACATCCTATCTCAGCCTCCAGTGCCCATAGTAAGTTATCCTTAGAGTTTAGACTGAATAGCTATTATTGGTTTACATGCTCCTATATCTTTGCATTTCATATAGCTAATAAAGGGAGAAGCTTTTCAAAAAATAGGAGTGATGCCTTATGTGCCTCACCATGCAGCTGAGAAACTTTTCTCTTTCAGCAGAAGACATACATTCATCCAACTGAAACACATTTTCAAAATGAAGAAGAGGTGAATTTTTCAAACCCAGGCAGGTGGCATATTTAATGAATGGCAAAAGTTTATTTTAAAATCAGTTGTCATATGAGGCCAAATATTCACATGGATCCATGGGTAAGGTAAGCAAGTTGTCTAGAATCAATATATCATACTGATAAATAGAATATCAGGTGAAAGTTTAAACATGGTATAAAAAAATATCTCTACCAAGAATGAGAAAAATTACTTTTATCATTATTACCTACTCCATCAGTTTAACTGCAAAGCATATTGTCCACTCTTGTAAAGATTATTTTGTACCTATGTGGACCCCAGTTCTGTTTCTGAAAACAATTGTATCCTATTTGCTACAATGGGAAGAGCAACCTTAACTGAAGGCCATTACTATAGTCCTATATTTGATTATAGACATTGAACATAAAATAGTTGTTCTTGTTTTCCAATAAATTCTGATTTGGGATGCATTGAATCTGGAATATTCACCAAATAATTCCTGAGCTGAATGTTATGATTCTGAGGGCAGAAAAATGCATGAGGTTTCTAAAAGCTGGGATTTGGAATGAAAGAGGAAATGAATCGTCAATTTATGAAATCACCAGCAGATGAAAATCACCAATTAATGAATGCATATGTTAGATAAAATCTGAAAAAAATCAAGTGTAGTAGTCAAAGTAATAATTCATACAGCTACTGATCTTGGCAGCATTACAGAGGTAACATTTTTACAAGGTTAAGCTCTCTTTGAACTTTTCTATAATTTATTAGATGCAAACAGACATTTTTTTCTGTATCAAGCATATGTGTCTTTTTGTTCCTTTACTTAAAAAATGATCTCAAATTTTGACAACTGTAAGAGAAAAAAGTCCTCTTCATTGCCTTTTACTACTCCGCATCCCATTAAAAAAATATCTAAGATATTAAGCCAACTAAGTATTGTTCCACATTCCCAACCTTTGAAATGATTGGCAAGGCAACTTCGTGGACAACCTCTTGAGGAAGAAGATTATTTGATGTATATTTGTCATCTTTTTATGTTCCTTTGCTGCAACAATTTAGCTGTTCTTTCAGAGAGACTCTAATTTTAGGGAGGTTTGTCATTAGCCTGAGAAGATAAACATGTTGGGGAAGTTTGCATGGAAGACTGTAAAGATGCATAAGTAAAACTGCCACTAAACTTAGAGAAAGGCTGTCCCTATATATAAAATTTAGGTAAATCTGAGCATAGAGGTCATAAAATTCATTCTGTGTCTTCTTTATGCATTAGTATAAAAGTTCAAATCTTTGATTCAGTTCTTTTCAGCATTAGTGGCAGCTATTGCTGCAAGGAAATTAATAGGGCTATCTCACTGACTTCAGTTAGGGTTATGCTCAGTCCCTAAACTCAGTCCCTAAAGCTCTGCTGAAACATAAATGTCACTGTTTTGAGGGAACACTCAATATATTTTGTTCTCTGAGGTCCATCAGCCTCTGAAGCTGCTTCAATGAAAGTTGATGGAAACTCAGGAAAAGTTAGTTGATGTTTCCTGGATATCTTCAATGAGAGAAAAAAAAAACACATAAGGCAATTTACTTTCCCCAACTTCTGACATACTTTCTTTTGGCTAGTTTCTGTGAAATAATCTCTCTGAAATCAATGGTTTAACTGAGTGTAAGAGATCTGTATCAGGAGCTTCTCAAGCAACTGTCCCTGGATAGGAAGTTTCAGTGGGCAAATTATGCTCATTTGGGGTCCATGGAGTTCCTTTCAGTGAGATTCCCAAAGGACTGCAGCATCACAGCTCAAATTTTAGCAGATTTAAGAACCCAGGCTTCCATTATTTCTTAATCTTACCAGAAATAATTAAGTTAACTTACTTCAGAAGTGCTAAAACACAGGTAAAAGTAAGGATTTTCCAGTGCTAATCAAATCACATAAGAAATGCTGAGCCCTCAAAGTCTGCTACATCTTTGCTCTACATTTGATATATATGACCAACTAATAAGCAATCTATGTTAAGGACAATATATGTGGGTTTTTTTGTTTGTTTGTTTGTTTGTTTGTTTGTTTTGGGGTTTTTTTGCTTTAATTAGGTGGTTTCAGATAAACAGGATTCATGAGTCATGTGTTTTGAGAGTCTGACTGACCTGCTCTACAAAACCTTTTCATTTCCCTCCGTTTTTAAAAAACTATTTGTCATGCCTCTTTGTTCTAAAATGAGAGTAAATGTTTTGCTTTATAATCTTACTTTTTTAACTAAATAAAAGTTGCTGCATAAAGTTTTAATATAATTCTAAAATATGCCCTTGTAGAAGTTGCCATAAATGTCGACATTTTCAGCAGCATGAATTTATGATGACACTGAATTTTTACAGCACTATAAAAGTCCATAGTCATGATGACATCTACAGCTGCCTTTTCACTAAAATATAAGAAACTATATTAAGACACATAGTTCAACATTTCCACAGACTTTAAGGAAGAAATTGTATACACCAGTGAGTGCTCACAGCAGTTTCAAGATGGAATAAATGTAACACCCTATGATTATTTAGCTGCTAAATGTTTTTATATTGAAATGGAAATCAGCAGAGGGTACTTTTGTTCCTCTCCAGTTTTCATTTTCGTCTATTGATCAAGGCAAAAAAATTGTACTTAAAGAGCTCGAAATAAGCTTGAATTGAAGCAGTTTTCTGCCAGGTAGAGGTAGCCTGGTCAGCTGAAATGCCTCAATGCAAACACACACGGGATGGGCAGTAAGAGGACTGAGTAAGAGGAGGGCAGATGCCTGCAGGGCTGGGATCTCACTGGCATTGCAGAGGTGGGGTGGGATGGCTCCTGTGACCAGAGTGTTGCAATGGAAAGACACAGGGTTCTCTGGAAAGAAAAAGAGAAGTTGTCACCCTCTAAGCCAATGACCCTCTGGAGGGGAGGATATTCCACCTGGGGATGGATGAGGGGCCAACAGAGAGCTTCTGGGTTAGGATTAAAAAGAGAACATGCTCTCATGGGACCCCATCCAGGGTACTGCTTTGGAGCTCCCGGCATAAGGACATGGATCTGCTGGAATGGGTCCAGAGGATGATCAGAGGAGAGGAGCCACTCTCCTATGAAGACAGGCTTCTATTAAATAGTTGAGGTTCCAACTGGAGAAGAGAAGACTGTGGGGACATGTTATAGCACTTTCCAGTACCTAAACGGGACTTACAAGAGAGCTGGAAAGGGACTTTGTAAAAAGGCAAGAGAAAATGGCTTTAAACTGAAAGACGGTGGATTTAGATACTAAGAAAAAATTCTATACTGTGAGGATGGAGAGGCACTGGAAAAGGTTGGCCAGAGAATTTGTGGATGCCCCATCCCTGGAAGTGTTCAAGCCCAAACTGGATGGGGCTTTCAATAATCTGGTCTAGTGGGAGATGTCCCTGTCCATGACAGTGGATTTGGAACAAGAAGACCTTTAAGATCCCTTCTGACTCAAACCATTCCATGATTCTCTAATTACTATGTTGTGAGTCTGACCTCAAGTCTAGAGGTAGCCAGAGCATTTGGTTTTTGTTTTGCAAACCCATAAAAAGTACCTCAGAGGTACCAGAAATCTTCATATTTTCTGTAACTAACAGGAAAAAGACATACTTCTACATGAGATTCCAGTAAATATGCACTTGATTATGAAATTAAATCCATGAAATATTATGAGCCATGAAGCCCTATACCTTGGGAAGATGAGTATGACTCATATTGCATGCCAGAAACAAAAACTGCAACATTACTGTACTGGAGGTGGTGATCTTGTATATGTTCAAGTCCCAAATTATGGAAAGTTTGGATTAAAGGAAGTCTTTAAGACTTCTCTCTTTGATAACAATATTTAATTTGGGTGAAATATTTCAAGCACTTGAATATTTCCATATTAAGGCTATGAGTAAATTCAATATACCAATGGATAAGACATTTCCTGATTATCACAATAGGACAAGAATGGACCCAACTCTTCCACCAATGCACACTCAACGATTCCATTGAATTAAATATGAGTTACATGTACAGAGGGACCAAGGCAGCCTAGTTTAATTAGTGTGAAAATGTCAAGTCCCTGTGTACAGTGCAAACCTAAAAACACCCAGACAGTTAACCCTTTCATTGCTATTGAACAAGGTTTACAAGTCAAGTTAGAAAACCTCAGAGGAGTCAAGTGCAAAATGACTCAGCATTTCTACAGGAAATTTACTAGTAAAATAGATGTCCAAAAAATCCTGATAAACTCTCAAGCAAACAAAGAAATGCCTTTTAAAACTGCTCTAAATTTACCCCTTCAAGTCCATTGCTAAACAAGAGGTCAGGTACAATATCAGTGTGAACTTGTTAGTTTTCATTGATTTGGAAAAATCAAACTGCTAAGGGCTGTCCATTTCTACGGAAGTTAAAAAAACCAAAACCAAAACCAAACCAAACAAACAAACAGAAGTAAAACCCAAACAAGCAAACAAACCTCAAAACAAACAAACAAACAAAAAAAAAAAAAACCCACAAAAATCCTCTTTGATTTGTCTAAGAATCCCATTGTCTTGATGTCCAAACATTTGATTGAAAACTGAAGCTATGTATCATAAAAAAATATTTTGTTGAATCTAAGAGTGGGGTTTTCTAATCAGATGCTTAAAAAACAAAATGTAAGGTCTCAAGTTTTGAGAAATGAAGCTGTATGGGGAATTATCTCTGTTTTTTCATGTACCTACTCTACGGTGTTTTTAGATGCCTAGTTTAGAAACACTTGTTACATTTTTCTCTTAGAGGAGGAAACTCATTCTTTGCTATCACTGTGATTACAGCAATAGGAACCTCTATGGAAGTTGCCTGCTGGGTGTGTCTCCTTTTTCTGGAGACACTCACTGTCCTAAAGCTGCACCTTTACACAGCTGTCAGTATTGATAGCACAAGTTCCTTTTTACTGAAACTTCTCAGCTTAAGACACATTTGAGAGTGTCAAGGAAAACTCAGAGTACATTTCCAGTCCAGCTATTAAAGGAACTAACCCTCAATTTTGATATAATTTTTCAGCATCAGGAGTTTTTAGGAAGAATTCCATACTACTAATGCCAACATGCACCCAGATATAGTGCAGAAAGAAAAATATTTAATATCCCATGTCTTAATTGTGGTTTTCAGAATTAGTTCCAGAATACATGAGCAAAGACAGGTATTTTCAAAAAGCTTCTCTAAGGTGCAGGAACACTCTCTCCTGCAGGTAATTAAAGTCTAGCACATCACCTGGGCCAAAGCAGCAATGACAGCACGAGCTGCAAGGGTGGTACAGAAAATAGACAGGATACAGCCATATCTGGAACACAATCACAGCCCCAAGAGCCAGCCTTTCCCCTTGCATGTTAATCCTCATATGAATCCCCTGCCTACATGCAGAGAAATTCTAGAAAAACAGCTCCAATGTATTTAGGGCTTTGTGCCACTCAGCAACCAGAAGAGATGATAATTAGTAAAAGAATATTTGAGGTACTGCGTGGTCTCTGAGGAATTATGTATTTTATATAGCACTAGTGGGAAATGTATACATCAATACCTAGTATTCATATACAAAGAATTTTTAGTTAAAACATTCCATTGCCAATAAAATAGAGAAAATAAGAGCGCACAATGCAGGGTTCTTCCACACTGTTGCTTTTGGCTTGAATCAAACAATTGGAGTCAGATAGAATAATTAATATTACAAACCTTTTAATCACGGCACAAGTTAGTAAGATATGGACAGACATAATTACATAGCAAAAATTGTCTAGGCTCTGCTAACTCCCATATTAAGATATTTCCTGGGAAATGGCAAAAAACAATGTCACATTATTTCTCCAATTCATTAATAAGCATGTATTTTGCACACTGTTCTTCATGGTGTATTAACTTATGACAGGGGTCAGGGCTACATTAAATTATAGGATAAATTATTATAGTTAACAGTGCTATTTGACAGATTCTTAGGTATCTGCTGCTCTTGAGCTTATTCTGCATAGAATTATATTTTAACAGCATAATAAGGAAAACCCTGAATAATAACACATTTTACCCTGATTTCCAGCTTTTTGTTACCTTTTGCCATACAGAGCAAACGGTGACCAGTGAGACCTCTAAGAAAAGAGTAAGTGGTTATGGATCAGATCAAGTTTAACATTATAGACTCTGAAGGTTTATAATACAAAGCACGAAGTTTGTCCTTCCTTCCTCTGCTTTCAGGCAGCAACTGTCCCCGGTTTCTCCACATTCAGGGTAGTTTGAATAGAATAAAAATATTGTGCATGGTCTTGAACTTCAAAGTCTTGTATGAAAACTTAAAAAATAGACCAATTGTTATCTTGCAAGAGGGTTTGCCACAATATTCAAGGAAAGACGAGATCCACCACCACGTAGCATGTATGTTTGTGTGGTTTTAAGAACATTTGCCTGATCTAAAATTATGTTTTCATCATTATCTGTAGCTTTACATTCATCATTTCCTCTTTTTCATCCCTGCCCCTGTGACCTGTACTCCTGCTTCTCATGTTCCTCATTGTACTTTGTTCCCTGCAGTCACAGAGCTGGATGAGGAGACAGTCCTTGTCCAAACAGTGCACTTGTAACTGCCTGTGTAAAATTCTTTCCTTCCCTTTTTACCCGTGCCTTTTGAGTGAATCCTGATGTGACTCATTCCCATGTTATCTCTTTCTCTAGGATTCCATTTGACTGCTGAAACTGATTTCTGTACTGCTTTTCATGCCTCTGTGTACAGGACATGTTCTCTAAATAAACTCTCTACTAACTCACATCTCTCAATGAGCCAAACCCTGGTCTGTTGTAGCCATTATGGCTATATTAAATTAC
Organism: Zosterops lateralis; assembly: GCF_965231275.1. Classification (NCBI taxonomy): domain Eukaryota; kingdom Metazoa; phylum Chordata; class Aves; order Passeriformes; family Zosteropidae; genus Zosterops; species Zosterops lateralis. Next base: position 10,780,705 of record NC_139765.1, read on the forward strand.
CATCTATGATTTCCTCCCTATTTTTTTTAATTGTGTTTTATTTGTTGCTGATTGTCCCAACTCATGGTTTTCTTTTTTTTACTCTTTTTTTCCTCTTGGTGGTAGCTGAATTTTTATGTCTTCAATGGGCACCGCTAACCATCAATCTCAAAAGTAGTGCCTTAGGTTGCTACTGAACTTCGAAATTTAAGAATTATTAAGAATCATAACAAAGAAAAGTCTAACTGTGGAATCTATGGGTGTTTGTAAAAAACAAAATGTGACACATTAAGGGAAAAATCACATCACAACATTCTAGGTGAAAATAAACCTTGGAAAATGGCTTTTAAAAAAGAGATGAACCTATTCCAAAAGACCCTGAAGTCAGGTGTAAGAAAATTAAAATCTTCAGACTTACCATGAGACTTGCTTAGGTGCAATCTAGTGACCCCAGAAGACATAAATGCCTGTAGACAACAACAACAAAAAATAAACAAAAGTGTGAACAAGACAGCACAGTTAACTAATGAAACCCAAGAGGTCACTGAAGCTATGTAGGCACTCTTCAGGCAGTGGAAACTGAGACAATGACTCCTCCAGCAAGTGTACCTTTCTTTCTTAAGTCATTTTCTCACACTTCAGTTAGCTTCAGACTTCAGCAGAGGTTTTTTTTCACTGTTAAGATACAGTCCAGCATTAGAAATACAGTGTATGAAAAAACACAGGTGTGACAGGAATAAATATTTTGCAAATATTCTAGTCCATTGCACAAATGTGCCTCAAACTAAATTTGGCAATGAAGCAGTTTAATCTCAGTGACCCATCCCACTTGACCTTTCTATGGTTCTCTCCAACATTCACAGGACCGAGATGAAATTGAATACAGAGAAGTACAAACTTTGACTCTTGGGAAAGAAAAAGCAAATACACAGCTACAAAATGAGGGATGACTCCTAAAGCATTGTTACAGAAATGCATTACAAATAGAAACCTGTCAGCTACTTGCAGCCACAGAAGGGTAAATCTCATTCTAAATGGTTTTAGTAGGAATGCTTTACCTGAAAGATAGGAATCCACTGCCCTACTCTTTCCAAAGTACTGTTGCCAGCTGGCTTCCAGACTTCAGAAAAGATGTAGGTTAGTTGGAGATTGTGCCAAGTAGAATATTACAAATAAAAAATAGTGCAAAGGTTTAATAAACGACTTTCTTTGTGTGTGTAGAAAAGCAAAGGTTAAGATAGGACATCACAGTGGCTATGCAGATGAAGCTTATCCACTGGCTATTGTCCCTGCTTGTGGGAGACACAGAAAGAAATGGGTGCTGGCCAAGCTCAGATTCTTATTTAGTTGACAGCAGATAGATGACAACTCTTCCATGGAAAATACAGCTGGTTGGTTCAGCAATGCCAAAGCCACTTTGCCAGATCTAGAATTAAGCAAAGGTCTCCTGGTTTATAGGTGAACTGAATTTCAGGAATCCAGGGCACCATATTCCCTGCAGAACAATCAAAGGGAAGGAGTAGGAATAGCACAGAAACAAAGAAACTGCAAAGGGCAATCTGAATGTGAAGCTGAACAGCCCTCCAGCAGAGGGGCTCCATCCAACACCAGCTAAGATTACTGTCCCATGAATAGCTTTGTCTCTGAAAACATATAATTTTGTTATTTTTCTGCTCCTGGGAAGATCAGGGAGTTGGGTATGGGTGATTTCTACATGCCAAAGTGTGATGCAGATTCCCTCAAACTGTACTTTGCATCAGGCAAGAGTTCAGCAAACAAGGCACATTCTGAGATAGAGGTTTCTGCATAATCCAGGATTTTGATTGCCAATTCCAAACAGCATTGTGGAGGTTACAGCCTTTTTTCCAAATCATTACTCAGGATTACTTTACCCTCTTTGCTGGACAGATAGAGTTGAGGAAAAAATGGTAATTGTGTATTGAAGTGCACAAGGAAATTCAACAATTAGCAGTACAATGAAAACTGATTGCTTTACATTAGCAAGATAGTGTTAGGTATGAAGCCAGCAAATGTCCTATTGTGCCTCAACATGAAATTAGTCCTCAATAAGCAAGAGGTGCTTGCCTATTTCAAAATCAATGCCTGTGTGATGTGAAGGAAGTTGTCCTGGAGATGGTTTTGCTTTAAGGCAGCAGAGAGCTGAAAATTTAAAATATGTGTGCAGATTTTGAAAAGTCTGTAAGTTCAGAAATCAAATTTTGTTTCACACTAATCTTTCATCTTAGTGGAAACAATACTGATGATTGGAAAAAAGACAGAAAATTGTCCAAGTGAAGAGAGGTATATTTTCTCTGAGTGGGGAGATCTATACACTTACAAAGTTACTGTAAACTGCTTCAAGTATCAGTGCAGAAACCTTGTAATGCCTTGAACTAGACCTAAAGCCCTTTCAGGACATGACACAGCTCAGCATTTCTGCAAGCCAAAGATTTCTCTCTGTGGTGTTAGGCCTGGCCTACACAAAGTTACATCACTTTAATTAAAAGTGCATTTTTTAACCAATTTAGCGATCCCATGCAAACCCAATGTGGGCACTTTTTATTTCTGACATGCATTAATTTATCTTAAGTGAATTCCTTCCTGACTTAAGCTGAATCAATATAAGCCAGGACAAAATCAATTCAGGAGTGTCCAAACAAGTGTTCACATTGGTTTAACAAAATCGATTTATAAAATGATTCAAATTACTTTGGTGTGACTTTTGTGTGAAGACAAGCTTGGTTTAGCTAATTTCCTCAAACTAGACATTTTACAAAACCAACCAAAATGAGAAAACATGGAATTTCTTTTGGATCCAAGGTTATTTGCATTGACAAGTTCACCATCTTTGAAAAGTTTATGGCATTTGAGAAAAAAAAAAAATCTGAAATGCGTTAGAAGCACAATTGCCATTTTGGTTACCAGAAATTTGTCTTCATCATTTATTCATGCACACGTGAGCTTGGTGAAAGGCAAACAGAGCTAGGAAAATACCCAGGATATAAGATGCTTTCTGGATGCTCATTCTTAAATTTACTTTTTCATCAGTTAGACTGAAGAGCAAAAATTTCCCTTGAACTCTGACATTTTTGAGGTGCAGTGGGAGAGATTTGGTCTATATGCCTTTGGAAATAATAGCCTAGAGTCTTTGACTTTAAAAAAAAAAAAAAAAAAAAAAAAAAAAAAAAAAAAAAAAACAAACACCCACCCCAACTAATCAACCAAAAAAACCCAAACAAAAAAAAAACAATCCACAAAAAGCAGAGTTCTAACAAAGGCCTTTTGTGGAAAGAATTCTCAAAGTGCTAGAGGAGCACAACCAGATCCATATTTGAAACAGTTCAAAGAATGAAAACCTTCCTCTCCTTATTCAAAATAGTTGATCAACTAACATGAAACTAACATGGCAATTTTACATCAATCAAAGCTAGATACAAATTTTTAAAATGTAGTTTAGGAAGAATTCACCATCTCATTTCACTTTCTGAAAACTGCACATTTCTCTGTGTTAGTAGTGAAGTACCTCCTAAAGTTTTTAATGTTCACAGACCTACAATTAACTCCTAAATATTGAGTTCATATCTAACAGATTTAAAACTTTACAACCAACCTTGTAGTATTTATTTTGGAAAAGCTGAGTCTAATTTCAAACTTTTACAAGAGAACATGGAAGGTTATGAGGAAATACAATTTTTGAGAGCCCAGTACTCCAAACAGTGGTACAAATGAGCTGTCCTCACGATGCTCCTGTTTGATCTAAGAACAATCAGGAATGTTTTCAGAAAGGCAAAGGAGAAGATTGGTAATAAAATCAGTGGCAGAAGGGTCAAGTTGTAGCATCTAATTGTGAATGTAAGAAATATTAATTGTGGGCTCAGCATTGCAGTTCCACACTGAACCATCACAGTCCTTGCTCAGTGTCAGTGAGACACAGATGAGAGACATTTCTGATGTGTGCTACACTCATCCTTGTGTAGCTCAAAAAAGCTCAAGACAGTGGGACAATGTCACCAAAAACCCATTAAAAATCATCTTTAGAGCCATAATATTAGGAATATTTTCAATAGCATGAGTTTTATATTCACAATACTACTTTATTTCAAAGTGGGGTCAATAAAATAAATTTGAACACAGGTTATTGTACACTGCAGATCCATAAATCTCCTCTGGGATGGATGTGCAATGAATTGTTATCACATACAGCCCCCAGCCACATTTCTATTCATTCACACACTAATCCCATGGTCTATGGGAAATGGCCTTGTCTAGGATACAAACACTTCCCTGAAGTTTTGGGCTGTGCTTTGCTCTCTGCTGAAGTTATTGCAGGTTGTCAGTAGAAATTCAGTTGGTGCTGTTCCCTCAAGTACAGAGGAAGCACAGGGAAATGCATTGCTCTGGTGTTTTTAACCAGCTGTATAGGGAGCGAGGGAGGGAGAACCTCTGTTATTTCACAGTTAAAAGTTTCTCAGGCCAGGCACCATTTTAGATCAAGGCTGTGTGCTCTGGCTGTGTGTCTTCTCCCCTCTCTCCTCAGGTTCCCTGAGGTACTTCTGTCTCCACCGATGATGCCAGAGGGCAGGATGGTGGGGCTCAGGCCTACAGAGGAATATCAAAAATGACATCATAACTTACACTTCCACCTTGCCCATGTCAAAGATGAGCCTGCCTCCATGTCCCTGCTCACTGCTTTGCAGAGGGGACACAGCAATGCCCTGTTACCCTGCCATGCCTCGGGGTCCCGAGTCCCTGAGAAGATCAGGCAGCACCTGAATCAGTGCCTTAAGTGACAACCAAGAGCCATGGATTTGGTGTTCCTGAAAATGGACCCACCAGCTCACCTTGTCTCCCCAGACAAGAATTAGGTCAAGCTTAACTGACCCAGGGAGAGATAGTGTCAAGCCTTCCTTTCCCAAGGGAATGGGATATAACCTAAAAGGCATAAGACTAGGGAGGTAGAAAAAAAAACCAAAGAAAAGCAGAAAGAAAAGCATGACATTAAAACTAGGCTGTTTGTGTTTGTATATTGTAGGAGAAACAGCTCATCAGGAGGGGTTAAGAAACTCTGGCTGTGCATGAACAGGAAATATTTCTGTAGAATATAAATATTTTTAAGGCTCAGGGTGAAAACAAACTATAACTTTGAAGGAAGCTATTTTGTAGAATCTGTATTATTTTAACCAGAAAGTAGACTTTCTAAATGAAGCTAACAACATCTTTTTCCTGGCTGCAAGTTTCTATATATCCCTGCAGCAACTGGAGCAACACTGAAATTCCACTACCATTCCGCTTCCATGAGATGTTCTTCTTTGCTTATATATATATATATATATATATATATATATATATATACACACACACATATATATACACACACATATATACACACATATATATTATTATAATATATATACATATATATTATTATTTTTTACTGGGAAGGGTGTGATCTCTCACGTCACACATCAAGCCTCTGCTGTTAGAGTGAGATACGGAATCCTGGTGTGTCTTGTGTGCTGGATGTAGCAGTGTATTTGTTCTTTGTATTGTTTGTATTGTTACCTTTTTCATGTTGCTAAACACCTTTTCTGCTTTCAAAGGTAACAGTAATTTTGTCTTCAGTGCTGTCTGCTTGCTACCACAGGATACAGGCAAACTGTGCTTTTTTTGAAGAAGCTATCCTTTGTTCACTCTGCTTTTATGTAAATTAAGTCAATTTGAGTAAAGGTGCACAAGTGGCAAACTGCCTTTTGGTTTTTTTTACTTCTTCACTGAGTTTCTTTCTTGCTTTCTTGTATCTTAATCACATTGTTTACCTAATTTTCTTAGAATCTGCCTTTGTCTCATCAGTATTACTCAGTTTTATCACTGAAATTTCTTGAACCTTGCTTGTTAATCAGGTATATAAAGCACTAGTATAAATGTCTATTCATGGCATCTGCCAAAAGTGATACAGAGAAAGATATTTTTCTATCCTAAAAGATTTTCAGAAATTATAGGTAAAAAAATATGAGAACAAATAAACTCAAACCCCAAAAAACAAAAAACCCAACAAAACCACTGAAAGACAGAAAAATCCAGGTGAGTAGCCAGCACAACAGAGGTGGTTGGTCATAAAAAATGAAAACCCTGGAGATTAAAACCAGCATCTGCCAACTCCTCATCTTGCACAGTAATTGAGAGTAAATTTGGTGGAATGCACGAGAACCTTACACAAACCCCTGGGGTCTGGTGGGAGCTTTAGGTCTGGGCCAAACAAAAAGCAGCAAAGAGCCGTAGGAAAGGCACCTTTGCTGCTGCTCAGGGCAGGTTACCTCTCTTGCCTTTTAACCTGTCTCCAGGAGGGGCTGGCCCCTGGAGTACCCTTTTTCTGAGTTTTGCATCTTACATGGATCAAAAATTGGTAACAAGACCGGAGCTGGAAACGGCCCTCAGACTCACCTGTGTCAATGCAGTCATTTGGATGATTATTTATATTTTCCTTTCTCTCTGTGAAAGCGCTGTTGTGGCACACAGGAATCAACAATAATCTTCCTTCTATAATTCTGTAAGCTATTTTGTTCAGTCTGCTTGCCAAAATACTCACTCATGAATATGCAATGAGGTGGAAGAAATATTTCTTTAAGTTTTAAGCCCCTTGGGCCTTTAATCTTGAAGCCTTTTAAATCCAGGATATGATTTTTTTGTGCGTATGCATGTATATGTGCTGAAGTGTGTGTATTGGTGTCACTTCTCTTAACTTGTGTGCATACTTGATTGCTGGAGGGCTTTCATTCTCATTTAGATATATCATGTACTCATGCACACGTACTGCAAGGACAGTTCTTGCCTATTTTTGATACTATGGAAGAGACTGATTATCCAAAGTGTTTCCTCCTTCAGATATGGGAAATAAATATTGATGCATTTCATAGTAGAGAAATAGAGATAAGTGAAACTTTTCAAGGGCACCTGCTATAGGATGACCACAACATTTTCTGGAGTGTCCAGCCTGGCAGCAAGTTTTGGTGTAGGAAGATGTGACGACTGAGGCAGTGATCAACTGGAAAGCACATGTAAACAAAAACATTTTCAGGACAAGCAGGACACATCTTTAACTGTTTTTTATGTCCATCCTTTGGAGTTCTGCTTGATTGTTGGGCTCTGGGCTGATGAAAATGAGAAAACTTCTGCAAGTAAGCTGAAATATTGGGCCTGACAGCCCTAACCCTCCATTGAGCCATTCTTTGTTGAGCCTATCTGGTGGAATTCCCTGCCTAAGAGCTTATCCAAGGGTTGGGTTATCAATGACAAAGACCTTTATCCAAAATTGGAGAGAGTCCCTCGATCCACATGGATCTCCTCTGTCAAGCTAATATTATTCAATGAACAGAGGTTTCAAGTATATCTGTATCTTCCAGCTATAAACAGTATTAAAAGGTAAACTCAAAGCAGTTTGGGAATGTCAAAATTCCCAGTTTTGGGCTTACTGAAAATAAACATGAAAGCATTGAAGGAGAAGGAAAACCAGTGGTTGAGCTCTTTGACTCAGGCCTCCAAAAAAGTTATGGTGCTGCAAAATCACACTTTTTTGAGCTAATAAACAACCCTACAAAACTAAGTTATTACTTCTTGCCAAGAATTACTCACCAGTCATATAAACACTTTGCCAAGAGACAGTCCTTGCCCAAAAGACTTAACAACCTAATGCCCCACGGAGTTCTGCTCTGTCTGGAGAATACACCATAAAAAATAATTATGAACTGGTAGCACAAGTTCTGTACTCTGAAAGTGGTCCACATATTTATTGCAGCAATTAAAACTTCAGCTTTTGTGCTGCTTTCTTCCACTTCCTTCCTTAAATTTCTGGCTCTCCAGATTCTGCTTACTGACTTGCATTAGAAGTAAGGAATGCACTAAAGCCTTATGAATTCCTCCCAAAAAGGGATTTCAGACATGTCCAATCAAGCATACATACTGAGGGGAACATGGAGATGAGAGACAGACAGGTGGTGATTAATTCAAAAAAAGGCATGGTATTTGTTCATATTTGGGGAAAAATGCAATTTTTCCACCAGAGGTAGGGCTGATGAAGTTGCTGAGTAGATTAATAATATGTCTAGTATGCCCCATAAGAATCTGAACTGGGGAAAGAAGAAAACAAATTGTCCCTAATCATGAATTGACTCTCTGGGTTCTTGCTCAAAATCACACATTTTACAAACTGTGTAGAGCAATGAAGATTCTTTCTCTCATTTGATTGTTATTTATTTATTTATTTATTTATTTATTTATGGGTGTATGAGTGCTCCTAAGAACTAAAAAAAAAGAAAATTAAAAAAGGGTTAGGGGAGAAAAATCTAGAAACAAAGAAAGGAAAAGAAAGAGATGTATCTGTCTGATGCTGTTAGATTAAATTAGACTATAATGATTACTGTGTGCCTTCACAAAAGACATTTTGTAACATTTAAGATTTCTGCTAATTGAACGAGGTACATTACCATGCAAAAGAATGTTAGTGAAGGTTGAAAAGGACAAACCAACTATTCTCGTACATCACCATAATTATGCAGCCCCATGTTCGAACAATTACATTTATGTAGACCCACTGTTAAAATCAATGTTACTTGTACAGCTAGTCCTTAATCAATGGAATCAGTCAATTTACCATGGTCACATCCTTCTTCTTAATTAAGACAGTGATATCTCTGGAGCACAGGGTCTCAAAGAGATAAATAAGTACAGAGGTTGGGAAATGTCAAAGAGGTGACTCCCCGATTTTACTCTCAACGAACTTGGGAGGAAATAAGACAGTTCCCTCAGTTCAGGGAAGCAGCACAATCTTCTAAAGAGATGGCTTAGCATTCATTAAGAAAAGAGCAGGTAGCAGTGTCTGACAGAACCAGCACTAATGAGCAAAGAGCGCTTTCAACATGCATATCCTTCATAGCCATAGTCTGAATTATGAAGGTTGTGCCACCTAAGCCAATTTTAATTAGAGTGAGCATGGACCTCTTTGGACAGTTAGCCTTTCTTTCCAAAATCCATTTCAATATGGTGTCATTTTGTTGTCATAATCAAAATGGCAAAGTGATGGAATAACCTACTTAAAATGTCTGCGGTGTTAAAGCAGATATGGCAAACATCCTCTAATGACACATGTAATAAGGGTATTACCTAGAGGACTTTGACAGTGTGTTCCATGTTGTCAGCGTAGCTGGAATAATGATAGAGGTCTCCTCTGGAATAAGACATAGGTCTTTAAAGACCAGGTCTAAACTTCCTGTTCTACAGGTAAGCTATTAAACTCCCATATGCTGAAAGAAAATAGGAAAAATACAGATCTACTGAGCTGCCAAGTGCTGACGTGGTCATAACTCTGGAGTTTTTTTCCCTCTGCAAAATATACTTGTACTGTCAAACTAAGATTATTCAGTCCTGCTATAGGAAAACACACATAAAAGATTACTACATAAAGGGAAACAAAGCTTGAAGTAATTTGCAGTTCTCTGTTTATTAAAGAATGACCTTTACAATAATTTCTGATAGCACATTAATATGATATTTAGGGTATACTAATAATAACAATAACAAAAGAATAAAATTCTGTTCACAGAGACCTGCAATGATCATCCACTCCAACTGCCTTATTACTTTAGGGCTGACCAAAAGCTAAGTCATGCTAATAAAGGCATTGTCTTAATGCCTCTTAAAGATTGAGAAGAATTAAACAATGAAAGAACTTACCCTCCTGGAGTACTTTAGGTGCTCTAAATCTGAAAATGAAGGTATTAAATGTATTTAGGGGCAAGAGAAATGTCATCATGATGCAAATGTACTGCCTCCCATACCCAAATTAGCACCTGTGTCTGGACTCCAGAGCACTTCTGGCACAAAGAAGTTGAGTTTGCTTGAACTAAACATTTTTAGTTTTTCTTCTTTTCAAAAGGCAGTAAAACAAAAATAATATTAAAACCCAGCTCAGTCAAGAACATCCCCATCTAAATTTGAAAATAAAAGCAGAAGTTTGGCATTTCTCTCATCAATTTGGTTGAAGGACTCAAAAATGCTCAACTGTAGAGAAAAATCCTGAAAAACTTATTGTTCTTTAAAATGTCATCTGAAAGAAATTAATTTATTGAAAACTTGAAAAGAAAATCAATTTCTGAAACGTGACCTTTTTCTCAGAAAAAATATTAGAATTTTTGTTTGACTTACATTTCCCACAACTAATAAGAATCAAAATAAAAGTGAGTATATTACAAGAAAAAAAAAGGGCTCTTCTGTAGAGATAGACAATTTAGTTGTAAATATTTCCTATAAGAACTGAACTATAATAAAGTTTTAATGCATTGAGACTATCATGGACAGGAGCCACTCCCCTATATTCAATCTCTATTCTGTCCTTCACTCCCTGTATTCTATTGTTTGAGCACTGTAGCAATCATTGTATTTCATGGCTGAAAACTGGAATATTTTCTCTCCCTTTAGGTATATTGTTAAATTTAATGTTAAATTAAGTCTTAAATATGCTTTGAGAATTTCAAGGCGAAGTAGAGATAGTTAGTGTTGTTAAAAACTATTATCTTAAGACTGAGGCAAGAAAAAAATCCCTTATTTGGACTATGTATAAAATCATGCATATGTTTGAAGTTTGCTGCAGAAAAAGCAGTAAGGAAAAAAAAAATCATACCAACAATACAAGAATAAATAATTTGACTTACTATAGAACAATTTTTCTTCTCCTTCACTCTCTCTCCATTTTATGACTTGAAACTCTGTTTAGTTCCTCTAGAATTATTTACTTCTGCATTTTGGGTATTCTAGGTTAAAGCCAAAACTATAAACTTGAAATGGAAGTGATTTAATATTTGGGGAAAATTACAATAAAAAAACCAGAATGATTTTCACAGTGTTTGCTGTAAAGCAACGGCATTAGGAGGAAAAAGCCAAGAAAGCTGCAGGGATTAAAGAAGATATTTTATAAATTTGAAAGCAGCTGTTCAGCCATATGTGCTTACCTTTTCATTTTTTCTCAGCTAGCACTCTTTACCCTGGATCTGCACCAGCCTGGCTTGTTTTTAATCCAGCGCTATCATTGCCTGAGTAACCAACACCCTCCCAATCTTCACAGTAGAATCAGCAGTAAGGAGGCTTTGCTCTGCTGGGATAAAACACACAAATACTTCTCTTCCTTTAATTTATATCAAATCCTGCAGATTCCAGTGTGTTGCAATATTTCAAGATCATGAATTCCTTGAGCAACTTGGCCATGAACCTCACAGCCTATGGCCATATAACAATGCAGCCATACATCTGAACCCAGATTACCATGCTCCCCATCCAGTAAAGAATATAAACATGTGATTAAATTTTATCATATGTTTATAACTTTGCCAAAGAGAGGCAATATAAAGTAAGTGTTTACCTGTTTTTTTCATCTGAGACTGGCAACAGCTCCTGTTCGGGTTTAAATATGATGTCCCTATAAATACAGGCACACGCCTCATCACAGACAGAACTATGAATAAAATAACCTGAAATGAGAGCCAAATATTCCCAAATGCTCATGAAAATCCCATTCAGCCCTCAACATCACCTTTTGGGAAAGCTTTCCATGTGCTATCATTTTGCAGCTACCATCTCAAAGGCTGCTAATTTACGTGGTATGCTGTCAGGTGTGTGTTCTGTTATGTCAAAAAGATATTTCCTACATATTAATTTATTTTATACTGAACTTTGGAAAGCCTGCTCATGCTTTTGTCCTTCTGGGCACTTATTAATAGAAAAATGTGACAAATGGTAGAACTACAGCCAAGAGAGCATATTTAGAAAAGGAAAATGAATCACTGCACATTTGACAATGGATCATATCAAAACTGTTCTTAGCCTTGCATACTTTACATTCAACGGTCAATCTTTGAACAAACTACTGCCTGAGCTATAGGCTCCCCAACTCATTCATCACAGCATAACTCTACCTTCTGCTTTTCAAGAAAATTACAGAAAATAGAAGTGTAATAAACCCAAAAAGCTGGAAACAGAGACGACACCCATGACAACATTAAAAACAGAATACTGAAGGTGTGCAGCCATCCATTCAACTTACAATTAATGCACCTCAAGATAGATGTCTGCTTTTTCCTAATGCTAAATCCATCAGATAATCTATAAAAAGAGCACAAGGCTTGTGAGAGTCATAGGGCACAAATAATTGAGACCAGGGATGGAAGAACTAGACAGAGAAAAATCAGGAATACATTAAATATTTTTATATGAAGCCTAATGCACATTATAGTGCAACTCTTGATACAAATACAGTCACAGCACATAACACAAAGTCCAAAATCAGGTGCATGGCTCTTCTCGCCACAATGAAGTAACAAAAATTTGTAATTCAGACACTGAGGTTTCTGTAACTAGATAATCTTCTGACTTTGTAACTTAATGTCATGTGTAATCAACTCCACAAAGATTATCTTACTTGGAAAAGTTACTTTTCTTTTAATTTTTTTTTTTTTTTTTTTTTAATTTTCTTGCATTATACACATCCTGATTCTGTCCTTGCCAGAAACACAACTGCCAAAATATTATGCCAGATCTTGAGAGGTTTCCAGCCAAGCTGCATCCTCAGGATGATTATGTTATTTACTGAAATTCACTTAATTATCCATATTTTGAAATGCTGAAGCAGCCCCATAGTTGACTTTAATCCCTCTTAATTTCATTTTATCAGAGTATATTAAAAAAACACTCAGAAATCAAATTACAGGCAAAACTTTTATCTCCTTTATGGCCATATAGTCTTCTATGGAGTATGAGACATCTCTTGTTCTTCTGGTCTTGCATGCAACAGAGAGATGTTAATCAGAAAGGCTTGCAGAACATCTGTCCCATGTCTACAATCCAACACCCACAAAACACCTTTAAAGAGCCTATAACATGCTTAAGCCTCATAGAAAATGAACATAATTACAGTTTAATATGCCCCAAAAAGATGATTGGAGAAATCAAGAGTACTGAGAGAATAGTGTGACTGCTTCCAGACCTTAGCAATGCTCTGGAAGAGGAAAAGGAGCTGCACAGTAAGTATCACCTTTGAAAAGTTCTGATAGTACAGTAAATATGACATGCATGAAAGCGAAATTTAAAATATGGCTTTTAGCTTTAGCTCTAGAAGCAAGAAACTGCTGTTTTGATAGCAGTCCTTTAAGACTTGTTACTCATAAGGAGTCCTTTGCCATGTTTCATTACAGAGTTATAACTCTACTGAAACAATTTCAAGAGTGAATGTCAAACACCCAGAAATAGTTTTGTAGTGAAGAAGGAAAGGCCACCGTAATGCAGTTAAGAATGGTCTTTTTCCTCTTCCCCCTCCTATGTTCTTCCCATCACCCAGAACACTGAATATGTATTGGCACAGCCTGGGCACCCTACAGAATAAAATAGAATTTATGGAGATATATGGCCTTTCATATTCAAGGTACCTCAAAGAACTTTATGGAGCAACGATTTAGATAATGGAGTGACTGTGTTGGCAAACTTGACTCTCATTATACCTTCAGCAATAGATCATACAGAGTGGAGATATCACAACAGTGAGAAATGGCAGAAATGCTGGCCAAAATATGGGGCACAAACTAAAAAAAACCAGAACCACAAAGGAGTCAAAAAAGATACTTACCTCTTATCCAAAGCAGGGCAACATAGAGCATCATTTGATTCCTCTTACTGATTTAATTGCTTCTATAATGGAGCCTTCCTGTGCTGTTTAATGTCATATACAACTCTTTTTCAAAAAGGTTGCATGTCTTGGAAATCTGTTTGCAGGATCATGATTAATCAGATAAGGCACTTGTTTTTTAAACTTCATATAAAATGCAACTGCACCATTGGAGACCTTTTTAGCAGCACTGGAAGGGGTGCATAAACCAAGGCTGATAGGGCAGCAATATGGGCACTTTTCTGTGAAGCCAGCAGGACTGGCAGCATCTCCAGGGTAACTGGAGATAAATAAATAACATGTGAGTCAGAGGATGTAAACAACAGGAATTAGAGATCTGCCTGCACAGGCAGAGCCGTGATCCTGTTGGGGGCACAGAAATGTCTGGGATGATGAGCTGTTTGGGGTTATGAGATGGTGGAGTTCAGGCTCATGAGAGAAGAGAGACAAGGAACAAATAGGAATATAACCCTGCAAATCAGGAGGGCAAATTGCTCTGCTCAGGGACCTGACTGGAAGAATCCCTTTGGATATGGTCAAGAAGCAAACGGAGTTCCAGGACAACTGATTAATTATGAAGGATCAACTACTGCAAGGTCAGGACCTATGCACATGAAAACAAGCAGATAAATACTGGATGGAGACACAATTCTTTTTGTAGTACCTAGTTATTGGCCAAGAGTCAATGGGAACAAGCTGAACTACAGTAAATTCTTATTTAAAATTTAAGAAGAAAAACTTTCAGAAAAAAATAAGTGGGATGACTTGGAAGAAGTAGTCAAGAGAGGCTGGAGATCCTTCATCTATGGAGATTTTCAAATCTCAACTGAGCACAGTCCAGAGCAAACTACATCTGACTGTGCTTTGACCAGGGGAGTTGAATGAGGCCTCCAGAATTGTCTTCCAAGCTCTGCCACTCTGTGAAATTGTAGCTCATTGAAAGCTAAAAAGGATCACATTTATGAGATGATACCTACAAACACTTCAGTGACAGTGAGACACACAGAGTGGTTTAACAGGTATGTCCACAGATACGTTATGTCCAGAATAAAAATAAAGCCCAAAGATAAACATTAACTTCCAACATGAAAGACTGGCTAAAAGCTAGGTTGGTCTGTTACTCTTTAACTCATGGAAGGTGATTAAGATAATGTCTTGGTTTCTCTTTCAGTCATGAGCAGACAATTGTTTCGTTTCTTCTTGAGAATGTGGAATCTACATTACAATTTCACAAATTTCATCAGTTTTTACAGCTCTATTTACCTCCTGTCTAATCCTCCATACCTGGGGAATGACAGTGCAATGATGATTCACTGAAGAGGACCCCAGCTCAAGTCAGAGATCTACCTTTAAAGATTTTCCCTGGGGTCTGTGATGAATTTCTACAGGATGAGAAGGGGCTTAATGTATATATGACATATTCCTCCCTTTGCTGCCCTAAGCTTTTAAGCCCCCATTCCAATAAGGTTATGTCAAACACAGTGCACCCTCCAAAGTCTCATGTAGAGAAGCACCCAATCCCTATTTTGTGCTTTCCACTGAGAAAACACTGAGAACCTACATGGACCCTCCACACACCACACAGATCTGTGGGGCACTGCTGCCCTGCCCACAAATGAGGAAAGATCAAATGAGGAGTAATTCATATTTATAAGGAATCAATTCTAGCAAGAAATTGAACCAAGACGCTTTGGGCTCAAAGTAGTGTGGCTTCCTGCTGAGATAAGAGGAAATGACTTTGTCTCTAACCAGCTAACTAGGTGTCACGGGTGATGTTCCTGCTTTAATGCCTGCCTTACACAGGGTGCCTGATAACTTCAGGGATAAGGGGATAGAAATACGTGTCACAAAACACTACCAGCATGTGAGTGGGATATGCATAAATGAACGGATGTGAGTGGTTCTTTTCTAGGCCAACAGGCTTTCTGATGTTTCTTCATTATGTCTGAGGGTAATCTTCAAACATGCAAGTCTTGCCTTGAAGAATACATTAGCAAAAGAAGGGTGTAAAAGGTTCTGTGTCATTTAAGAGGACTCGACTTTAAGAGCAGCTTATGCTGCTTGTGAGAGAGTAAACAAATAAAAGTACCTATTTTAAAATTACTGTTCTGCTACACAGACCAGAGGTGGTTTGTGCAAAATGCAAGGATTTGTGCATTGGTAAACTATCTCCTCATCAGTTTTATAGATAATAAGATGGAAAACCATTATTAACTCAGTGTCCATTTTGTACATAGGTCCCTCAGTAGAAGTCTAAACTGCAGAGAAGGGTTATTTTTGGAAGAGCTGGGGCATCTTTGACCACAGAGCATCAAGCTGGGTCTGGTTTGATCTGGTTTGAATTGGTTGTATCCACTAAAAGAAGAAATCTGAAAAGCCCTTGGGTTTCCCCTGGTCACTACTGTGGACAAATGACCAGGGCACAGCCAGTGCTGAGACGTGCTGGGCATCTGTTGAATTCACCTGAACTGAGACAACTGAGACTCAAAGGAGACAATATCAGATTCCCCACCCTGATTATTCTTTTCCTCTTTAAAAATTCTATATGTTTTCAGTACAAAATTCAATATTTGCTGTAATTTGGACTTTTCTTTCTTTCCATACTTCTGTATGTTCAGTTCCATGTATTTGTAGATAATTGTTGATTGCTAAAACCATCATATTCGAGATGAGAGGAAAAACCCCACCTCTCCTATCAAAATATTTATAGCTGCCATATTACTTACAGTTATGACTACACTATGCCAGTTATTGCAATATTAACATATTTATATACCATTTACTACTCAAACGCTAATAAAACAAAAACAGAAAATTAAAAAATGGTAAAATAATATCCCATCCTAATTTTTTAAACCCTTGATATAGATTTTTTTTTTTTTTGGTAAATAGAGCAAATGCTTCTAATTATATTTTAACAAGCAGTTAGGAAGAGGTATGCCTCCTATTGGATCCTAAGTGACTAAAAATGACCTACTTTAATTTTATTCATTATCTCTAACTGTTATTAGAACCTGTATTTGACATATGTGAATATTATTTGATCTTTTCAAACCACATTCATTCTCATTAAGAAAGCCCCAAGACATTTTCTTTCAGAATATTTTTCAAATATTCTGAGATTTTGCTTGTTATGTGAAATGTGACAGCACTTTCAAGTTCTTTATTATAGTTTTTTTTCTGCAGCAAGAACCAATTATCCCTTCCCAGTACTAGTGTCTAGTTTTGAACTCAATATTTAAGCAATTAGTATCTGCATCTGTAAATTAATACATCTATATTGCTAATGTAGTTTTAATCATACAAAATGAGTAAGAACAGCCTTTTCCAATGTTGCTAAATGTAAAGAAATGTTTATTTAAGTTAAAATGAAATTAAACTAGGAGAAGACAAGCAATGGATATAATTTTTCATGGCACTTCAGCTTTTCTTTCTCTGAAGAAGACTACTTAAAGGAGCATTACCTTTTTTCCAAGAGAGTTGCTTGTTTTGCAGAAATTGAACTTATT
Organism: Zosterops lateralis; assembly: GCF_965231275.1. Lineage (NCBI taxonomy): Eukaryota > Metazoa > Chordata > Aves > Passeriformes > Zosteropidae > Zosterops > Zosterops lateralis. The sequence goes on from NC_139765.1 coordinate 10,797,895, forward strand.
TTCACACTTTTACATACAGTAATTGCTGACTGTATAGACAACTTCATGACAGACTCAAATCCATTAAAGCATTTGAACTTCTAATACAAAAAATCTGCATTTTAAGTTAGGAATATGCTGAGTCCTATGCTGAAAATGTTTCAAGCCAGAAATTATATTTAGCTGTAATTAAGTATCAGGGCTATGAGTTATTATGAATACACAGTGATTGATAGAGATTTTACTGTTTGTTATAAAGCTCCCTTTTTGGGAAGTATCTGTGATATTTCACTAGATCAGAGAAATGAATCTTGATATGTACAGATGCATCAGATTTGAAAATACATTTCATCAGTAATCTACACAAAATAGCTCTTCTGGCAAATGAAAACTAATTTCTTCATTTTGTTTTCTTATCTTGCCTGCAGAAAATGAGTAATAACAAAACTGCACTACACAGATTTGAGTTCATTATTACCTTCTTATGTTAATCACCAATTAACGTTTTCTTTCTCTCATGAATAAAAATTCTATAAATATTTTAGGTCCACTTGCTGATGTGCTGATGGATGGGTTTATCTGACCTGCAGATGGCTGTTGTTACATCCCATTCATACGGATAGTCTCGGAATGTCTATCCAGAAATGCTGGAGAGGAAAATAGAAAAGTTGAGAATGAAGAGAAAAACTACTAAAATTGCATTGAGTCTGCTATTCAGTTCAAATTTTGTGTAATACTCACGTCATTATATTTCTTTTCCTGATGTGGAGAGATTATTCTAATGCTACACTTACAGCCAAGTGAACAAGCTGATGAGAAAAAAATCGAGAGTTGGCTTAATATTTGACTATTGCAGCTAGAATTGCCTTAACTCATCTTTGCTAGATTGGTGGGAAAAGATAAATGCAAAAACTATTTCAGGTAAAGCTTTTCCTAGCATTTTGAAATACCTAAATATGGGAACATTGAGAAAGGACAGGAGGTCTGAATGCTTGGCAGACTGAATTCAGACTGAAAGAAGCAAGGCATAGAGAGAAGGAAGCAACATGTGTGCTTTGCATTTCTAACTTTCCTTGTTGACTCAGAGATCTCACTGCCCAGCTCCTGCTGCCGTTAAAACACAGACATTAGCAAGGTTTTATCTTAAACCCGTTCAAACAATGGTTTTAACATGAGAAAACAAAGCTTATTGTCCTAATCTTGTTCTTAGAAACAGTTGAACTCTTTTATCCCATTCAGCCTGAGGCAGATATTCGACCCAGAAAATTTCAGCCAAACATTTCTGGAGTCTGAAAATAGTTGCAAAAAGCAGAACAAGTCTCTTATACTACAAAGTAATTGTTAAGCAATTAAAGGCATGGATGTTCCATCTAAGATGCTCCACTTAGGTCATTCATGCATGAACAAAAATACAAACATTTTGTAGCCTCCATTGCAAGGGGAGTTGCATAAAACTGAACCAATGAGGTCAAGCCAAAATTAGTCTTGGATACTAGCACCTAACACAATGAAGAAACAGAGAAAACATGCATAGATTCAGGTTATCCTACAGCTTTTAGGTATGCATGAACTATGAACCAAGGCATGTAAAGATTAACTTCTAATTTAAATTATCCCCAATGACAATTTAGAACTCTGTGCAGGCCACAGAGAAATGGGATAAATCTCTTGGTTAGTCTATAACCAACTCCATTCTATCATGACTTACATATCAGCTATAACTGATACAAGATGTGAAAGTACTGCAGTATCATCACCTCCTGAACTCATTTTAATGCTAAATACATGTTGTGGTTTGAAAGCAAAACAAATGAGAGGCTCCAAGTCAGAGATATAATTTAATAAGAAAAAGGTAAAAAGGTAAAAAGGTAAAAAGGTAAAAAGGTAAAAATAAAATAAAATAAATGCAATAGCACAAAGGATCACTGACAGAGTCAGAATACAACCTGAGCAGGATGGTGGAAGCAGTCCAGATGAGGTGCTCTTCCTGAAGCAGTGATCCTGAAGAAAGGTCTGGTAGCTTTGGTCCTCTGGGAATCCAGTGGGTAAGTGCCATTGCACTGTCCCACATACCAGCTTATATCCAGGTGAGAATGCTTGGCTCCTCCCCTGGGCAGAGCATCTCACAATGGGATGATGAGCTGTGAAGTGTGTCCTTGATGGCCCATTAAACAGAGATAACCCCTGGAGGGAGTTACCTGTGAGTCATGGGCAAAGCATTGATGGGCCATTAGCAGAAGAGCCCAAAGGCAGGGGGCCTGGGAAAACACTGCCCCAGCTGGTTTAACAGTTCATGAAGATGGTGATAGAATAAATACTTTGTGTACATCCTACACTGCAACCCAGGACAATACTCATATTTGCTCCTATTTTTTTCCACTCAGAGAATATTTTCACAGTCCTTGTTAACAACAAAGTAAATTTGCTTGCACTGGTAAAATTCTGGATAACTATAAGAATTTTAATATTTCTATATTCTGTTACTTACCCGATTGCAGAGAGTGTAAAGATGTTTTCTAGGTTGTAGTGTGAAATCTATTACTTCTACTTATTTGATTGAAGTGCAAAACTGTGTTGGAAACAGATGCAAAAGTGAAAAAAGAAAATTTTAAACTTCTTGCATATTAATATTACTACACTAAAATAAAAGTACTGCATGCAAAAGTTTCACAAAAATTCCAGTAGACTGGATTTTTAAATTTTTTTTTAATTGGAAGCATTTCATTCTTCCTTTAAATTCAGATTTTGTCTATAAGAAAGCACCTTCAAAGGCAGAAAGCCGACTTTTTTTTAAGGAGCTTAATCTTCACTGAATTTTTTTTTCTCATCCTGATGCTTTGCACCCAGTCCATATTTGTTTCACATGGGCTTTCTAACCTTTACTGCTCTTTCAGAAAATGCATCTATGATCAATAGAAATATGATTCTTCAAGTAGTTCTCAATTTGCTCCATGGAGAAGTGATGCCACTGGATTGGTGTATTTCACACAGGATCAGTGGGGCTGGAAAAGACCTCTGGGATCACCTCTGAGTCCAACCTATGACCCAACACCACCATGTCAATCAGATCGTATCCTGGAGCCTGTGTCTGTTTTAAATTATGTACATAGTTACCACAGTATAATTTGGCAGTAAGGAAAACATCGATCACTTTGACAAACCCTGGAAGCGGGAAAATTTGCCTTTTTCTTTTTTTTTTTTTTTTTTTTTTTTTTTTTTTAAATGCTAGCATTATTGCCAGAATATGATTCTATGATATAGGTAGAAGTTAGCTTAATGAGGTTAGGAGGCTACTTGACTTTTAACATCTCAGATGTTTCTTCAGATCAAATCGTGAACTCTTCAGCCAGAACTTCTTCACACCTTGTTGGTTACTCTTCCAGAAGATAACCTCTGTTTCTATAAATTGCTAAGAAATTGCTAACCGTCTTCTGAGACTGAAGACATTATTCAACAGCTTAAGGAAAGCATGACCCACCCTCCCAGAACTGCAGGAAGCAAAGGAGACAGTGGGGCAAAGAAGATGCTGTGGTTGACACTGTGACTAATGCCCCCTCAGAAAGGGAAGGCTGAGCAAAGTGGCCCCTGGAGCAATCTCTTGGTGCTACAGGACTTGGTCTCTGCACTGAAGCTGGCTGCAAAAGTTCCAGTCTCCTTTAGCAGGTCTCCTTTGAGCAGAAAGGTGAGGTACCATTTTCTCAATGACTCTCTCTAGCTCCTAATGAAGAACTGCCTGCATGTGTGCAGAAGAGCCTGAAGAGCTAATCTGTGCTGAGAGCTTTGGGGCTGATATGAGTGAGCATGAAAGTAAAATATAGGTTTTTTAAGGAATGCAGCCACTCTGAATAACACTGAGAGTTCTTTATCTCCTATTCAAATCATGATGATCATATTTTTTAAAATTACATCAATTTTTAAGCATCATTCATCTCTACCTTCTGTTAATTAAAATGTTCTCTGCCTAGTCCATATACATGCAAAACTGTAGTTTGCAGTTTGACAGGATATTATTGAACAGCATGTGAATTGGTTTAAAAGTAACCAGATTTGAAGCATCCATCAGTCAGTTGCAGTGCACTCATAGGTCACTGAAGCTGTCAATTTCAATCAACTCTGTAATTAAATACATCACCAATATAGATTTTGTGTAAGAATGTCACTTGTTCTTCAGATGTCTGCTACTAGGACAAATCGCACTTCAGAGTCTTTGAATGTGCCTTCTAAATACAGTTTTTTAAAACAGCATAACATATCCATCCATCTCAATCCAATTTGCTGGATAGAAATTTGTTTAACTAATACATAGTCTAAACACTGAATTAAAAAACAATATGTGTGTTTCCTTTTCTACTTAAATGAACGCTGTAATGCTACAGTAGGTATTTTATTGCTTCCCTTAAAACTCTTCTGCTGATATCTGTTACGTGGAATAAAAAAGAGAGAGCAATATGTCACAAAAAGAGAAAAATTATTCGCTTCATCTGTAATTAAAATTGCTTTCCTTCATGTTCAAAAATAAAAGAGCAGAATCTTCAGGCATGAGGAAATAAATCATTAATTCTAATTTTTCTAGGGATAGAAATACCAGGCATTTTCAAATTAAAAAAAAAAAAAAAAAAAAAAAAGGAAAAAAATAAAAAGCCATTTAGTGCTTTTGAGTGTCAGATTCTTCTATTATACTTGCCACAAGATTGGAAAAGTCTGAAACAAAGCTGAATTACCAAATATATATTGCCTGCCATTTGATTTAATCTTCAAATAAGCTCCAGGAAGCAGGTCCCTGGACAGTTAATCTTTAGTTTTGTAGCCCATGCACATTTTCAATAAGGTTACCAGGGAATTGGGCCCAGTAGGGAGGGGAAAGGCATATTGTCTTATTCTAAAGACAACTGTCGAGATCCTGCTAGCAAATTATAACTCCCTTAATATAAAAAACTTTATTAGCCAGGTCCCTGCTGCAGTGTAACAGTAGGCACTCAGGAGGGGAAAGTTCTTCATGTTTTCTCCCTAGAATCAGACACTTGTCCAGTTTAAAATATATAAACTGTAAATATTATGGGTATAATAGTTTAAGGTGCAGTTCTGCAGCCTAGACAATGCTGAGGAGGTTACAGCTGAGGATTCTAAGGGGAATGCTGATGGATTGGAGGGGGTCAGAGATTTACCACATGTAATGGTGAAGTTATGGAGGGCTGGTTTGTTTCCCTCTTTAAGGAGCAGTACACAGGTCTGTGGGATGCTGGATCCCTTAATGACTGCACCTGGAGCCAAGAGGAAGCTCTAGAAAAAGCAAAATACATAAATAAACCCACGGCTTTATTTCCTGTGCTGTGCATGTCCCTGGGGTATGAATGAAAACCTGCAGCATTGGCAACACTTTAGAACTCTTTAGAATATTTAGGTCTATATTCCTAACTCCAAGGCATATGATAAAGGCAAATTTTAAAATAAAGACATTTTAAAAAGACATGCAGCACAAGACAACATGGTAAAAATCCAGTTAAAATATCCCACTGCACACATCCTGTGATGGAAATGTATAAGTCTAGCAGAAAAGTGGAAAAATAATAATAAACAAAGGAAGAGGCAATGGAATGAATCTACTTTCAACAATGGCAGTTTCTGGAAAATCTAGAGAAAGGCTGGTAAGACAATTTTTAATAAGGCTTGGAGAAGTATGGAAGATACTAGACAGAATTGCATCAGAGTGGAAGTTCAAGAAACAATTTGCGAGAGTAATTTTGGCACTGGTTCTTCAAACAACTGAAAAAACCTTTCTATCAGTTTAAGGTTCACGTAAACGTGTCTCATTTAAATGCTGCTGTAGCTTATAGTTAATTTGCATTTTCTAAATTATCAAGGTAAACAAACAAACAAGACGCAAACCCACATTAAGAAAGATAAAGAAAATGTACTTTTGAACTCATGGAAAATTCAGGGAAATACAATAAATAGAGCTTAATGAGTGAAAGAAAACTTCATTTTACTCATAAATCACCATAAACCATTTTGCTCCACTAAATATTCTTACTGTTGCACCACTGGCAGTGTTAAGGCTGTGGTTTCTGTCTGCAGTCTCCTTTTATCTGTAAACTTGATGATTATACTTTTTACTATCGCATCAAAAGTACCATTGTGCTTCTTACAGTGCTATGAAATTATTTTTTGCAGTTTGAAATTACTTTCCTCTCACATAAGGACAGCTAGGACAATGTCTCCTTATCCTCACTGCCCCCTTACCTGCCTTTGAAGCAATGTACCACTCTGTTTTTGAACCTATTCTCTTTTGGCCTCAGTGACCCTCTTATTTTGCACTTCTCTTTCTAGTTTTCTAATCATTCCTGCAGTGTACTCCTTGGTAAACCTTCCTTATCCTCTTCCAGTGTCCTACTGGGGGGTCTTTTTCTTCTGCCCACTTTTCATCTCTGGGTAATCTCATATGCAAACAAAAGCTCAGTGAAATGTAACACTGACCTCTAATCAATACCTAAGACAAGTCTCCATCTTCTTATAGACTGCAAACTGCACCTCTCCTTCTTTCTTCTCTGCTCAGGCTATAAAGGGTACACAAGAAAGGAGGAAGATGTGCATTTCAAAACGTAGAAAGGATGAAGATGGGCCTCAAAGGAGTACCTTATTATCATCTGTAAAGCCACCTCCTCATTCATCTTCCTGGTCTTAAAATTCACTTGTGTGATGCCCATGGAACCTGATAAGTGCTAGGTCCCAGCTGTACTGAAACTGCTAGTATCTCTCTTTGTCTCCTGTTCCTGAATTCAACAATTTATATACATCTTTTTTTCTTTTTTTTCTTTTTATGATTTTCCTGTAGAATCCCTAGGGCAGGAACCATTTTTGTGTTTGTACAGAGAGAAGAAAAAATGAAATGCCAGATTCTGTCTCCATCATACAGGGACCATAGTGCCAAAAATGTTGATAACACAACTCAAGAATCTCTACCACAAAGAATTTGTGCTTCCTGAGAAAAGATGTATGGAACTGGAAGAGCAAACAGCCTTGACTTTGGGAATGTGCCAATGCCTCTGAAATGCACTTTTCTTTAAAAAAAAAAACCACATGTGCCTTCAAGATCTGACACTTGGTAGAAAGGCCATTGCAAAAATAATGGCAATACTAAAATATCCCTGAGTTCCTCCTCCGAGGTCTATGTGAACATATTACCCAAGCCCACTGTCATGTGGCCCCAAAGACTTAATTTTCTTCTATCCCCTGACATGTTAAAGTATATTATTCTGCCTCAGTGCCCCAGAGCAAAATGTGCAGGATTCAGACCATAGTAAATAGATTACTGGGGAGAGGAATTTAAAAATCCGTGTGACCAAATCACGAGAACCTAATCACTCTACAACCCAACCAGAGAAATTTGAATAGCATTGCAGGCACATTAACCTCTAATAGCTGATCTTAGCAATTTTTTTTTTTTTTCCGATCATCAGTAACAGGTGATAACTCAATTGTAATTTCTTGTGAATTTCATTACACAGTTCAACATATTTGAAGGAATCCTTCCATCAAAATTATAACTCAACATCTAAATATCAGGTAAAAAAAGGTAGAAGAGGACAAGACATCCAAATTTTTCCTGGTGCTTTATTTATTTTAGGAACTAGATAGATTTTACAGGGATTGATTAAGGGTCACTGGTAGATAAGGGACATGTACAGCAGGCCCGTAACATGTGAGGCTGTGTTTAGGAACCAGTATAGGATCTATATGGAAAAAGGATGCAAATAATGCAAGAAACCCTGCTATTATATAAGTTCTCTACAGAAAACCTGCCACAGCTGTCAGCGAAAGAAAACCTGCTGCACTTTTAATTTTAATTCTATACATAATTCTTATTTCTGTGATGCCATACAAGCAACACAGCAATTGTACCAGGGGAGCATCTCCATGGACACTGGCAATTCTAAATGGTGATAAAGACACAGAAACAAATTTTACTATTATGTGTATCAAAGAGTGGGATATTCCTTGGATGGATGGCTGAATACAAGAAAAGAAATTTGGAGAAAAGAAGAATCAAAAGATTCTTTAAAGTTTTATTTGAAGCCATTTTGGAGCATATATCAGGGTTCTTTAGATCTGTTTTGATTCTGAATCAATAACAACATACTGGTCAGCCAGATACTGATGATTCTCATACAATCACTAAATTTTTGCAAGGGTGTCAAGGTACTTTTGTTTCAGGAAGCACCAAAAATGAGAGATTTCTGAAAGCAAACTTCCAACATCTGCTGGATGAGAGAGACCCTGTATGTTCCAACTCTGGTTCACATTCCTCTTCATATTATGTCTTCTATGCAGTCAGAACAAGAGCTCTCATTTATTTTATTCCTCTTAAGTAAAAATTTATGAGGGAAATTAATTTTGTGTTAGGGTTATGTTCTGCTTCTATAAAACTAAAATCCTTTAGTCTAATCTTGACTTTTTAAGTCATAGATGATGGTTAACAATCCTAAGTCTAATACATCTTGACACAAGACATTGCTTCAAATCTAAAAGTTTCAATGGTCCATTCTGCAACTAAAATGCCTTTTTTTTTTTCTCTCACAATATCTCTACACATTTTCTATATTCCCACAGAACTTTTCAATGTTGACAAGATAAAATTTTTGATCAGACCTGCTCTGTGATAAAGGATTATTTTATATTCCCCCAGTAAGAAAGTGAGATTTTAAACCTTGTGGAGACAATGACTTGCCCTGAACATGTACAACTTCTCAGTATTGCAAAAAGCCTTCTTAATGAAATGTTCTAGATAATTTATCCCTGGTAAGGTAGCAAATTTTCCTTTAGAATGTCATCTTGAGCATTATAGTGCTTAGCCATTCTCTTCCAATATTACACTGTGATAAATAAAACGGGCAATGAAACTTCCTATGACTCTCAAAGGTGAAATTCAGCCTTAGATTGGCAACCACAATAAATATCCATGATTCTTAGATCTGGTTAACTGACCAGCCAAACAAGAAAGTGCAAGAGTGTCAAGCCTCCATAGCAAGAATGACTTGAGCAGATGCAGTGCAGGGAGACCATACGCTAGAGATATTTAAGGCATGCTTCCAGCACAATAAAAAATGTTCACTTTTCACTAAAATGGACACGGCTTTAAATAAAATCTTCAGGAAAAAAAAAAAAAAAAAAAAAAAAAAAAAAAAAAAAAAGTAGATCAGGGATTCCACCAGAAAAAAAAATCTGACCTGACAATAGAGGCAAATGGATCATAGTATATGCCATAGAAGCAATATTTATTTTTCTCTCTCTCTCCCTACCTACATTTCAAGAGCCAAGGATATCAAATTATGGATAAGATACTTTGTGTTCCTGATCCCAGTGGTGATGTCTCCTCTGTGAGCATTTCCTTTCAGGAAAGTTTGACTTCCCTGACACATTCAATGATTCTGAAAGGAAAGTATTTTGTTTTAGTACTACCCAGATATAAATGACTCAGGACAAATCTGAACTTTGTGGAAAGAAAAAAAATCAAAATTTTCTTCAAATTGCCTTGCCTCCAAGAAAGAAGGAGAGAGATTATTTACAAGGGTGTGAAGCAATGGGACTGGGGGGAATGGCTTCAAAATGAAAAAGGGCAGGTTTGCAGGTTTAAATCAGATATCAGAAAAACATCCTTTACCATGAAGGTCATGAGGCTGGAGAAAGTTGCCTGGAGAAGTTGTGGATGCCCCATTCCTGGAATATTCAGAACCAGGTTGGGTGGAACTCTGAGCAACCTGAGCTGGTGGAAGGGTGGCTGGAACCGGGTGATCTTCAAGGTCTCTTCCAGCCCAAACCATTCTGTGATTCTATGAAAAGCACTTGGAAGCAACTTAACAAACCAGACTCCATCTGCTGAAGGCAAGTGCTCCCACCCTTCTGTTCACCCATTCAGAGTGGCCACAAAAGGAAGCCACCAAGTTGCACAGCTTATCATACATTTATCATATATTCATTTATTTATCATGCATTTCACCAAAACACAGACAGAGAAAGAGAAGCAGAAAAAAAGGGTGGTGAGCAGGGAAGTATGGTCTTTCCAAGCTTGTCTTCCTGGCTAGCTCTGCTCTTCAGATACCATATAAACAAGTTAATCCTGTGGGTCCAGATTTCAGACAGAGACATGACCTTGCTTGGAAGAAGGAGCGGCTCACTCTTGGTGTTACTTAGGAAGATGTTTATTCAGGGCGAAGGCCCAGGTGGTCAAAGCGTGAGTGAGAGTGTGAGTTTTGGATCTTACTTGCCCTTATGAACATGGGCGTTACTGATGGAAATGAGGAGGAATGATTTAGGTACAGGGGGCATTGACATTGCCATTAGGGGCAAAAGGGGTGTGGAGATACCTGAAGCCTTGGCAGAGCCACCTGGCTTGGCTAGGGCCATCAAGAACCAGGGAGTGTCCATGATAAGATACAATAGGTGATACAATAGACTGGGCCAGGGCTTTTAAGGAGACACAATGGAGAGATGTTGCCCCTGCATTTCTTGCTTTCAAGTGTTTGAGTCTTTGCAGCAGCTTTCTCATGCTGCTTCATGTAAACGATATTGTATTCTTAGAATTTATCAATATGTTTTGGATAGTTGTTCTCTGAGAGGAGAACTTGACTGATGGTCATAGTGACCAATGGAGTCAGGAGGTTGTAACCTCCTTGGGCCAATCTCGGCCCTCTGTACAAAATGTATATAAGCTATTGGAGACAGATAATAAAGGAGCCTTCCATGTTTGACCCTGCTGCTGCCTGCTGTCCTCTGTGAAAGTCTGCTCCCACGTCGCAACGTGTTGCCCCTCTAAGGGCAGCGGTAACAGAGAGATCCAGCCTATTACGTGGGTTAATGACAGTGATTAGGGAAAGGGGGAGTGGGTGTAGGAATAAACCTTTTACAGAAACTCAATATTGAGGAATATTGAGGAATAGAGCTGGCATGGATCTGGTTCCTAGCAGGTCCCCTGAGGGCTTGCAGTTCTACTGGCATTTGATTTTCCCAAAAGAAAAAGCTGCCTCCCTTAAGTAACAGGACAGAAGGAAAATGAGGTAAAGTCCAAGATCTTCTCAAAGAAAGAGTTTAACCTCAAACTCCTCTAGAGGAAAATAAAAGATAAAAACAATGCAGAAGAACCATTTAGCAAGGAACCTGTTGCAAAGTTCCATTTTTTAATATTTATTGGCCATATTAAGAAAAAAAATTAAGAATTAAAAAAAAGTCAAAGTATGACATATTATGACATTGTCAAAAGACCCAATTTGATTTAGGCATTAAAATCCCATTTTTTAAGAGAAACTCAGAAATGGACTCAGTTAGACCCTTTCAAAGAAATCTTTGCTTCATTTTTTAACAGCATGAGGATAAATGAGAAGCTTATAAGAAGCAAGACTAATGTGAAATAAACAGATTTTTTTTAGTTGTGGCAGGAATCAGAGGACTGCAAAATTCAGAAAAGGATTTCTTTGCTCAAAATGCATATATTTCTTGTTCCATGGGGGTCTCATTTTAACTTCTCATCCAAGGCTATTTGTAAAAATGGTGCAGATTTCATTAATATAACTACAAAATAAAAAGGTGATAGGTGCCTTTAAGCATTCAGGACTTGCTGTGGAGAGAGATTGTGTCGTGTTCAAATACCATTAGTCTGATTCTGTTCTGGACTATCACAGGATCTGGAGCAGAAGCCTTTATTTACCTTCTGAACACAGTGGTCCTACCAGAATCAAAAAGTAGGAACTTCATCCATGAACAGGGCTTAAACCAAGAACCAGTTGAGGTAAGAGACGGTTTTCATTTGGTGCAGAATCATAAGAGGCAGAGAGAATTTACACAAAAGATAACTCACGGTATCACAACACACTTGGTTCTGCTCTGAGCAGGAGTGAGCTTGTTTTGTGCATGGCTGAAGCTGACTTGAAGCCATTTAATGACTGTATCCAGTCTCCCAAAAAAGCTTATTATTTTGGCTCCATGCTGTACTCATATGTCTGCACACCTTTTGGCTTGTGTGCAGCCTCCTCACAACAGAGATCCAAAGCTCACTCACGCCTGACTGAAAAGTGTTAGGTGCACATATATTGTATTAGGTATTACAGAAATATAATAACAGAGGGATAAACAAAATTACACTGAGAACTGCATCTTCTGTTTTTGTCACCCCTTTGGTACAGGACAAGAAATACACTAAAAAACCCATTAAAGATGATTTTGCTCATAATTTGAAGCATATACAGTTTACAGATTATTAGATTAATGACAATTTGACCTTGAAAACACCTCTATCTGCTGAAAGAGCAACACTCCATCACCTGTTTTGATTCATTAATGTATCATTTAACTTGGTATGACACATGTTCAGCAGTTATAATTACATTATGGCCTCCCTATTACATCAGCTCTGCTCCAAGTTTCTGTCACCACAAGTCCAATTTTCAACACAGAGCAATCCAGTGCACTCTTTCCTTATTAGTGTCATCTTTAATGTAGCACAGAGTCTGAACCATTACTTGGCACTGAGAGTTTAACAGCAATTAACCCCTGCTCTATCCCCAGGGAGAGGTACATCAGCAACTTGCCAAAACACTGTAAACAAGCTGGCCAAGATCAATGCAAAACCATGCTGGCTGCAGAGCACCTACTGTATTAATTTAGGATTGATATAGAAAAAGAGAAAATAGTCTGCATGAGATTGACCTAAAAGGATGGCCCACACAGGTTACATGATCTTCTGTAAACTGAAAAGGAAAAATTCTAAATCCCTAGTCAGCTACTTCATAAACACAGATTCTTTTCTATCTTGGATTTTACATAAGTTGATCACCACAGGACTGGCAATGATTGCAGGGAATGAATATTTTTTACCAGATATGCAAAAGAAGAGGAAACAATGAATTTTTTTTATGATGATTTAAATACATTTCAAACTTTATTAGCAAAGAAAGCAAAAAGGGTGAAAATGCCAAAATGCCAGTATTTCTCTGTTTCTGGTTATTGCACAGGACAATATACACCAAAGCCTAGACCAAAGCTGAAGGTTCTTCCCCCACAACATCAAAACAGAACAAACCAAGGACTGAAGAACTCCCTGGAGGCCCCTCACATCAGCAACACACTTGTAGTGTAGAAGACCTAGAATAGAAATTATTTGAAAAAAGGGTGAAAGAAGTCTTACATCTGAAATGTTCCTAACACTGTCTATTTGCCTATTTCCATGAACTCATAAGTGGGAAGTTTTGAAATAGGTACTGTTGACCTAATTATAGAGACAGATGTAGAGGATTTACATGTAAAATACATAATATTGATCTCTTAAATCTTAGCAAAACCGAAGTGTGCCAGTTTAATACTGCTTTGGCATTGAACTGTTAAATGCTTATCGATGGTGTAGGATCTTTCTTTTTAGACTTTGCTGATTTGGACTGAAAAGTTGAAATATTTAAACCTAAAATATGTTCTTAAATCTACTAAAATATTTACTTAAATCTACTGGGAACTGCCATTGCTTTCACTTTTGAAAAATAAGGCTGCAATTTAACCCTTCAGTTCTGAACTTCCTGAACAGTCACTCTGAAGAGAGTTGCTTAAAAATGTTAATATATGATAATTTTCAAACTCATATACATTATTACCTCCCAAGTCTCCATTTTGGTTTGTATTCTGCTAAATTAATATTCCATGTAGAAGTGTAGCTACCACTTTTATTAATTATGATGCAAAAATAAAATTAAAAAGGGGAAGAAAATACGGCAATACTGAGTAGGGGTTGGGAGTTTGAGTTGAAAAGCTGGAATGGAATTCATCTTCCCCATGCTGATCCAGATATAAAAATTCAAAATTGTCAGGTCTAAAGGGTGGATTTCTTTCAGTTCATTGGCAAAAAAGGCAAACATCTGAAATTTAGAACGTAAAACCAAAGTCTGTGTCTGAGTAAGATTGCAAACCAAGGTAGATGCAGCTCAGTGTAAAAAATTCTCAACTGTTATAAAGTAATTGCAGTATTGGCTTTTCAAATTAAGTTGCAAAATTGGGATAATAGGAGGAAGACTGTATAGAAAAGAGTGGAAATAAAATTAAAATTATGAAAAACAAATGAACAAGAAAACAAAGGCAGTTTATATTGCAGAAGAGTTCTTCCATGTTAAAAGGCTTTGACATTGTTTCTTGTCTTAATTACTGCAAATAAAATCAAGAAAGACCTGAAAGACCACGAAGAAGGAAAGATGACTAGAAATAATATGTGGAAAGTAAATTAAATACCAATATAACATTACATTAGGAATAGAAAATGAGGCGCAGATCCAGATGAATACAGTGATTCAGTGTGCCTGCCACTTTTCACCTGTAGACCTTGAGGTTACATTATGCTCTCTATTGTTTTCCTTACCTCTTCCTTGGCAACAAAAGTGTTTTCATCACAGTATCACTATTCTGTAAAAACACGCTTGGTTGGTAGCTTTTCTCCCAGGGGTACTTTGTTTTACTCTGATGTAAACACAGGTGAATTTCATGCTGAACTGGCACTAGGAGGATAAAGAAGAGCACAGCTGTTCTGCAGCAAATATTCCTAGAACCTTACATCCACTTCAAAATTCACAGCAAGAGCTTTACCAGCATCAGTCTCAAAATGAAACAAAATGTCTTTATACCAGCAGGGACAATATTTTTCTATGAGGATATCCTGTTTTGGCCTCTCTGAAAGAGGTTCTAGTACAAAACACATTATATCCGTCATGTCATCTTCATACCCAAAATAGTTTTTATATAATGAAAGCAAAAATCAAACTGTTAACTCCTCATTTAAAAAAAAAATCAGAAATTTATTGGCAATAAATTAAAGCTCTGCCTAGCTCCTTTATTCAACTCTCTCCAAGTCAAGAGTCACAGATGTTAAGAGCTGTTACAATGCCAAGTTAATTTCCTGCAAATGAGTGCCTGAGGTTGGATGAAGAAGAATCTTACCAGTTTTCAACATGACTGATAAAAAAGTAAAACAGAGCTTAGAGGAGATAAAGGTAAAGGTGATAACAGTAGAAAGAAGGAAAATTGGTTTGCTTTTCTTTCCTCAATAATATCTCAGCTGATCATAAACACCACAACACAGATTATTAACACAGAAATTATTCCTTGGCATGCTTGCACTTTTTTCCTGTGCTCTCTGCATGGGTGATACTTCCACAAGACATCCCAGAACTCTCACACTGCACCACAGTTCTTTCTTCCAGAAGAAATCTGACTGTTTTATCTACAAATAATCCTCCACAAATTGGGATGGGATTAGGACAACAGATAATCCCTAAAAACACCACCACAACACACCAAATAGTAATATTGAACTGGCTCCTTACTGTTTCTGGCCAGTTGAACAAACTGAGATTTTTTTTCTTCTGGTCCAACAAGCCCAAGAAGAAATAATTTGGGCTTGGATTTCCTGATGTAAACTCAAAAAATTATATGCAGAAGTAAGGGTTTTTTTTCTAAAAAAACCCATTTATTTGAAGAGATATCTTTTTAGGGAAGTTTCTGACCACTTCTATCACTGGTTTTCTTCAAAGTTCTTTCAGGTATTTCCAGAGGTAAGGAGTAACTCCAAAACCTCATATCAAGGCTGGAGGCAAGACAAAGCCAGAGCTGTCAAGCAGCCAATACCAAGACCCAAAACCAACAGAGGTGTGACCTCTTGTACTGATTGACCCAGACACTCCTAAAGTGGGACTAATTTCTGTTTGGGTGAAGGCTATAAAGCACAACCACACACAGGCTTCACTCCAACACTCTGGTCCATTTTTGTCCTTGCTATTTTAATTCCCAAGCTGAAGGGATTGTTTATATATCTAATATGAATCCATGTGGATTTATCTACCTACCCCCAGTGTTGTACTGCTTGTTTCTCTTATTTCAGATAACACTTACATCAGTATCTCTTCAAGAAGGAAGTTTACACACTGAAATCAAATAATCTTTAATCTGTTTAAAGAGCTAGTATTTCATTTTTAACATGCTGCTGCAAGGCAATATTTCCAGTCCTTGCACAGTTACAGCAGCTCCTCTCCATACCCTTTCCAGCTGTTCAATATCCAAGTAAGATATAGGACCTGATTCTCTGGGACTGGTTTAGTCATTCACAACCCTGAAAAAGGACTATAAAAGAGAATCACTAATGTGTTAAGCCAGCCAGAAAGCAGTGTAAGTGCCAAGAGCTGAAGAGCTGGGCCTTGTACTCCAGAGATCAGCAAAAAAGTTTTATTTTGCCTCCTTTCTCCTCCAAAGAAAGAGGATGTTCAGGTCACGTTTCAGGCCCTTAGTTTTGCCACCATGCACCTTGAAGTTTAATATTTTGCTTTGATTTCCATCAAATGTCAGAGTCAGCAGGTATGTCTTCTCACAAAGTCAAAGTCAAATTACAATTTTGAAGAAATTCCTGAGAATTGAAACCATGCAGTTCTGCTCAGCTTTATCCTTAACTGTGTCTGTGTAAATCTTTCCTTCTTGCAATTCTTCCTTCCTCATTACATTTGAGTCTTGAGTCACTGAGCAATTGTTTCAGACACAGAATCTAAAGTATTTCTCATCTTTTCTTCACTCTGATTGGTGTCATCTGTAATAAAACAAAGTATATTTCCAAGAACTAAAATATGAAATTACACCATGAGCTAAAAACAAAAGTTAAAGAGCATGTAGTCTTTTTCTGTTCTTCCTAACACAGTCATTCTCAGGCTGAACCAAGGAAAAACAATTGGCATGACTTAAAAAGGACTCTAATAATGGCCAGTAGCAGTATATATCTGGAACCTTTCACCTTCAGAATGGATTTGGTCCAGATTGAGAGCAATTTAAAAGAAATATTGACTTCTGGATGCTTAGTGACCTGTGTAAAAATGAATTAATAATCCCAGCTGTTTCCTATAGGACATCACTAAAAGTGTCAGTGCTGTTGCCAGACCAAACGGCCCCTTCATTGAAAGGTGTAAAAGATTTTTCACTTCATTTATCAATACAGCACGCATAAATAGGTCACAGACTAGCCAAAGAAATTGAAATCCTTCCAAGTCCCTGGCAGATTTTGCTGGATCCTGCAATCCATCACTTAGCCTACACATGTAGGGACAAGCAGCCCGTGTGTTCACGTGCGGGGTGTTGAGTTGGATGGCAAATCACCAACTTACCCTGGCTACTGTCAGAGCAAGATTAGTGGAGTTATTTTTCCTCTCAACTTAAGAGTGCTGGGCATCTCTGGAATGAATGGACAGGTACAGCACAAAGAAAAAAAAATGAGGAATAGACAAAACATTGACTTTCTTTCTTACAAGACAGCTGGACAATGCAACGAAACTCATAATTTATTGTTGGCAAAGGCCAGTAACCAATTCAGGAGAACACAGGGTATAAATGGAGAGAAGTGATATATTTCCTGAAGGTAGCTCTTGGAAGTGTCAGGGATAGGTCAGAGGAAGAAAAGAACACCAGCATTTCCACAGATCTATGTGAAAATTCAGGTTTTTACTGAAAGAGCTGTTCAGCTTTAAAAAGGATGATTTGGCATGTACAGTTTTCTTAAGCTATTTGCAGAGGGTTAAAATTACATTATGATCCAAAACTTTAAAAGTCCAGTGAAAAATGAGTACTCATTCAAATCAACATCTGTATTTTTTAATTAGCTAAATGATTTTAAAAAGCTTTCACCAAGAAATGGGTTTTAAATGTCCTATACTCTCTTTTGTTTTTCAACAATTGACTTGGGGTCATGAGGAGTTTGTCCTGTTCAACTGAGGTTAAAATGAGGAGCTGGAATGGGGTGGCAGAAGAGCTTATTTACCACTTGCTTTCTATGGTCTTAACTCCAGAACAGCACAAAAAATAGCATTTTTCAGCAACACCTACAAGATCCTTCAAAGAAGGAATAGGAATGAGGATTTCTAGGTTTCCAAATAGCTCTTAGCACGTTTCCAATGTGACTTTTTTCTATGTGCAAAATGAAGAGGGCAGCTAATCGAATATTATGCAAAGATAAATCAATTTTTTATTGGCAAAAATATTTTAAGCCCCAAGTGAAGGACACTACTCAATATATATGTACATATTTTATCAATAGGTTATGTATTGTATTGCAATAATTATCAATATCTAATAATTAAGAAAGTATTTTAAAGGATCTTCAATACCATGATATTAAGCTGCACAACAAGAGAAAACACAATAGTTTATTTTATGGTTTTAATGATATCACAGCATCCACTGGCACCCTGAAAAAAAGCAAATGTACCTCAATCCTTTTTTCACTCTAGGTTGGTTTTTAACTATGAATAAAGACAATATGGGTCAGAGCACCTCTTGGAACTTCAGGCATCTTCAGACAGTAGATAGAAAACCTCTGCCTGACTGCTGTTAAAAGCTCCTGTAAACACACTAGGAAGACTAAAAGACTCTTCCAGGCTTCATTCTTCTTAACCCCAAATAACTGCCGCAATTAGGCAGATTAGTAATCAAGCCTAGATGAAGGCATCTACACTGAAGCCAACTGGAGTCTAGTGAAATGAATCCTGCAATAAAAAAGCTGGGAAAATGGGAAAAAGGCCCTTTTCAGGGAGATGATTCTTGTGTTGTTTTGACACTGAGCTGAGCACCTCTAAAAGCCTGTGAATATCCACCCCTCCCTCACCATACTAATTCCAGGCTGAGACTTTGACATCTAAGGAAGTGAATGAAAATAATGAGGCCCCCACTTGCAACAGACATATGATGGGTAAGTAAATGAAACCATGATAATTAGAAACCCAAAATGCAGGCAAAAAGTTGCACATAGGCTGTGCATCTCTCTTTTTATTTTTTCCCCTCAGGCACTAACTTATCTTGGCCAAACCCTCCTCTCCACAAGTTCAGAGATATTTTAATTTTGAACTTCAAATGGAGTGCAAATAAAACACCAAACAAACTTAGGATGTTGCACAATTGTCAGTGGGGCCCATTTTAATATTTAATGACCTGGACACCTGTGACTATTGCTAAAAATAAAAAGAACTAATTTAAAAGGAATTATTGACATAATATAACACATGATAGTCTGTTAATAAAAATGCATACTTCTAATTGAATGCTGGCACCTAGCCACCAACTAAGCATAACTTCAAAAGCAACAGCTGGGAAAGCATCTTTTAGATTTTAATTACAGTAGCTCGTAAGCCACTTATCTTTTCAACTTCTTTCTTCAGAAAGCATTTCTGTTTCATAGGAGTGAGTTCAAAGGTATTTACAACATGTAGGGTAAGAGAACTAGCTCTGACATAGTCAAACTTCACTTGTAAATTTGAATTCTGGACTAAGACAACGATTCTCAGCTTTGAAGTGTGAGTCCCATTTGAGCCCAAAAGAACATAAGCTTTGGGCTTGCTACTCAGGTTTTTTGTTCCTTTTTTATCTATAGATGCAGGATAAGAATTTCTATCATATTTTTTCTATTATTTGCATTTCAGCATTATGTGAGAGCTGCCACTGAAACTAAGGTTGCATTATTCAAGTATTTTACTATTCAAATACAAAGTGAGCACATACGATCTCAGATGATTCAGTCAAGAAAGGAAGAAGGAGCTATTGAAGAGTTTGGGAAATGGGTATGGAGTCCAAAAAAGTGATAAATTCTGTACCTGCCTCCAGAAAACTATTTTCCTTGTGTTTAGGAAAAAAAAATAAAAAAAAAAAAAAAAAAAAAAAAAAGACTACACAAGAATATATAGTATTAAAACTCTAAATGAGTTTAAATTATTTGCTATATGCCTTAGCATTTTTTGAGAGCAGGCCCAGAGGAAGTTGTGACTTATTTGATTTAATATCTGAAGTCTTACAGCCTGTTGATGTTACTCTAGATTTCCTCCACCACCAACAGACACAGAGAAAGTGAGGCAGAAAGAAACAGCCACAGAATGACTCTTCCCAAACTAAAAGAGGTTTCTACAGCCCACCTCTGTTCACTGACTCAAGAAATCCAGGTAATTTCTTTAGATTAAGCACCAGCATTTTAGCCAGCAAAATTAAATTATCTCAGTCCTGCCCCCAGTGTTTTGTGTCTGTGTAAAAACGCTCTGCCAAAACCCAGGAAATTAACTGTACATCTGTGATTTGAAATGAGAAATTCACCCCCAAGACTCTCATCCCTCTCTTCCTCTGATATGCAAAGACATTTTTCCAAGCTAAAGTGTTTTTGTTATTATAACCTATACTAACCAGAAAAATGTTTCTTTTTTCACTTATACAGGTAACAGAAAGAAGTGACTACAGGGGCCTTGTAAAAAGTCATCTCCTTTAAAAACCCACACAGAGATATCCATGAATTGTAACAACATTAGCAGATAACCACCAGGAAAAGGTTACTGGAGTGAGTTAATAACTACATTGAGGTAATCAGTAGGACCTTTTAAGAATTTCTAGAATGTTGCAGACCCTGTGAGAACATGTAGTGCAAGCAATAAGTCAAAAAATCTGTTTCCTTAAAGACAGAATCATTTATGAAATGGAATAGATGAACTGGCAAGTGTTGTGGAAGGGGACTAAGCCTGAAAATGCACCAGAGGTCTTTTCCCATCCCACAGAAATAACACACATCAGAACATCACAGGTTCTAAAAATTGTTGAAGGTTTGTTTTTTTCAATTGCAATTCTATTAACTACTAGTTAAGAGCTATATCTAAGCCAGTTAATCTAAAAGACAGCTCTTCCTACCTGTTCTGCAAAATTGAGGTTTCCTTTACCCTTTTTTGTGGCTTTTCAAGACATTATTTATACAGAAATAAGAGTATGTCTTTGTAGGAAGATAAATAGGATGCAGGAAGACTTGCAGTCCTCTGCCCACTCTTGCAGGCATAATTCAGGCCAGATTTTGACAAGAGACTAAGGTGTCCTGTCCTTTCAAATTGTACAGGACCTCCAGGATAAAAGATGACAGATAGGAACGAGGTCTCTCCCTTCTTAGGAGACACTGCCAAAGAATCTTAGAGCACTGAGCAACAAGTTTAGGAAGAAACACTTTTTAACATTCATTTACAGTCCCAGTGGAAGTGGCAGAACTATGAATCCTGAATCCTTCTCTCCTGCATTGCAATTGGGCTTGTTTGAATGGCAGCTACAAGCAGACCAGCTGTAAAAAAACCAAATTTGTTGGGAAAGATGAATCAGGGAAACATTATAAATATGATTGCTTAGCAAAAGATTCTGAAAATATGAAACCTGTAATCGAAATGAAAGCGTACTTTGAGTTGTAGGATACCAAGTCTTAGTTGCTGTATAACCTAAAGACAATAGCCTAGCCAGCTGAAGGAGAATCACTTTTGATTGAACAATGCCTTTCTGCTGGCTAAGGAATCCAAAAGTCAGTGTAGCAAAACAGAAAAGTCTAAAGAGTAGTTTTTAGAGTTTAAAATATAACACATGGTAATGTAGTAGTTCTTATAGGCTGTATGTAGATTCTATAGGGTTGTGTGTCTTGTATTGGTTGGTCACTGTAAATTAGAATATTCATCACAAAAGGATATATAATGTATTGTAACCTGGACCTCGCTCTCTTGGTTTCTCCTCTCTCTTCACACTCTGGTCCCTGCTCTCTTGGTTTTCCCCTCTCTGCTCTTCTCTTCTCTCTTCCCCCGGCACTCTGACCCCTGCCACGTTTCTCTAGCTCTCTCCCCTCTTCTTGCCAGCTTACCCTCTTGTTCTCTCGTGCTCTCTCTCTCTGGGACTTCCCTTCAGCCGGGGCTGGTGGCTGAAGGGAAGGCCCTTTCTACCCACGACCCTTACAATAAAACCACATATTCTAGAATATCTCAGGTTTGCAGAATACCTTGTCCCTGTAAGTCACGGATGCTTCTACACAAATTCATTCACATGAATAATCCTTTCCAGCTATTGAAACACCAAGACTTCAGTCAGCACTACTATAATCCAGACAGCTCATGCAGAGTTCATCACAAATTTTGGAATAATATGGTTGTGGTTGTAAAGCCCTACCTGATTAATTTTTTGCGTATGTAGCTATACATCTTTCACAGCAAAGTCCAATACATTCTCCAAACCTTGCACTTTACATTTATACCAAAGGATACAAAAGAGGAAAGTTAATAAAGAACTTGTGATCCAGTGTAAACAGGCTGACTGGAGTTTATTAATCATAAATGAAGATGATGAGTAGTTCAGGAGGCATGTAAATGAGCAGGCAACCTTGCTGAAAGGTCAGAACCTTTCAACAGTGAGCTGTCTCTGCTCCTTTTAAAGGACCTCTCTAAGTTTGAGGTCAGAAAGCATCACAAATGCAACTACTAAATCTGAAGGATGCTTTACAGCATTTTAGTTTTGTTCTGTTAATCTTGTTTAACAGTTTTGGGTTTAGAAAAATTGAGGTAGTTATAATTTGGTAGTTAGGTTTTTAGAGGATTTAACAGAAATATTTGAACATAGGTAATAGGTGCAAAAGCGGTAAGATTCCCTTTCCAAGAGTTTGAACTTCTGCTTCACTGTGATCACTAGGCTGACCCTGTGGTAAAGGATTGGGATCATAAAATTTATTCTTTGTGTAATGCATGCTGTATCCTCCACCCTGAGCTGAGGTTACAGTAGAAAAGGGATCCAGTTTTAAAGGCTCCTATTTCCACTCTGAGATAATTTTTTCCTCAAGTTATTAACATCTCCATCTTTGGAATGTGGGCTCAGTCCTTCTAAAGGCAAACTTTACTGTACTATGCAAATTTAGCTTTTAAAATTAAAATAAACAATTACATTTGTATACATGTCTCCTTTTGTCACAAATATTGAGGGAAGGGGGAGAGATTTTTAATGGCAAGCATCCATTTAGATGTCAAAGAGAGTTTTGTATGTCCACTAAATTAAAACATCATTTGCTGTCAAGCCTTAAAGATTTTGGCATTTCTTCTGATTTCTATTTATGATAGCTCTCAGGGGACATGCTGTGAAGTACTTTTGCCTGCTTTAGGCCCAATTGCATGTGACAAATGCATTAGTTTTTAATACCAGAAGTGGACGTGTACTTTGATGAAGTGTGTCTTTAAGCCATCAGCTGTTGTCTGCCACCAGCTTTTTACAAAGGCACTTTAAAAAAGATCACCCCCAGCTGCCTTGACAATTAAATCCTTTTTCCTCCTATAACCAGACCAAAGCCAGCTTGAAATTAGCAGAAAGATTTCAAATGAGGTTTGGATCAAGACTGTAAAGCTAAAAATTCCTAGAGCTCGTTCTGTTATCTTCTTTTCATGGCAAAGCAGATTGTTCTCTGGTGCACAAGGGCTGTGTTCATGGCTCCAGTTCTGCCCAGGTAAGGACCTGCACAACATTTTCAGACTGAAACCACATCACTCCCATGGAAACGGGTTCCATATTCCCCTGCAGTGTCTGTCTGCACATCACTGAGCTCCCTCCCTAACTCATCACACCTCTGCAGATGCTGCCACCAACTCCAAGAGTGATTTCTCTAAGTTCACTTGTGGTTTTCCACAGGTCATGGTGCAGCTTGCACCACCTGTGGGGAAACAGCATCAATGTGTGTTCACAGATCTGACCACCTCACTAAAGGTACAGCTACTTTGGCCAGTTTTTCCCCACACCACACAATGAAAGTAGTATCATCTTTGTTCTTAGCCCCACTAGATGTATAAACGCATCTTAAAGTATAAGTTAATAATTAAGATATCTGTTTGACTCACTGAACAGCTGAAAATCACCTAATTAATCTATTTTTTCTTGTATTTGTTCTTTTTCATTTTTCAGTAGCCAGTTGTACATCTTCTGAGTTACTACTGTGACATGCTAAACAACATTTCTTTACTGTTCCAATTAAACAAATATGCCTATGGTACAACAATAAATAGAAATTAAGGAGAAACAGAACACCAACATTGAACAGTGGGTTTGGTTTATTTTATTTATTTTATTTCTGGTTTATGAAGCCTTCTGGAGAGGCTGCTATAGTCTTATCTCTATATTTTCATAGCTTCCATTTTGCTGATATGTTTTTATCTAAGCCAGTCAAATACCAAAAAGGATCCAATACTTCAGATTACATTCTTTGATGAATGTTTCTGTTGTTTGCTGAATAATTTATCTAACAAAGCTGCAGAATATAGTCAAATGCAGCAAAACACTATTCATCACATAAATTATTTGATAAAAAATTGAAATAATTGTTGAAGGGTATATGTGACATAGTATTTGGATTAGGTTGTTGCACACCTGACATATATGACAGTTTAAAGAGTAAAAAAGCTTTTGGATTATTTGGGTCTAAAAGCAGATCCCAGTAGCAGAGGCATAATAGTGCAGACACACTAAGAACTGGAACTTCAGTTTGGAAAAATCACCATTCGTTTGCATTTTTAGATGCCTGAATAATCTTTAAGTTCTGCTGGATGGTAGCTCAATTCAATTCCTTCTATTAACATACATGTCTGGTTTAGTATTCTAGTGGAAACAGTAGCAACAGTTTTTCTTCACTGAAAAATTAAAGGACATACCTAACTTCAGCAGCTATGTCATCAATACTCCTCATGAACTGTTTTAAAATTTTAGGAGAGTCTAAAATATGATTTTATCTACTGACTTACAGCAACAGCAGGGGAAATCAAATCACCCCTGAATGTCTTATTAGAGCAATCTCTCTTTGACACTTCTCTACATCTTACTTTCACATCTTCAGTGCCTTTTTTTAAATTAAAACAGGGATTTACAGGTAAAAATATTTTAAGAAATAATCACATTAGTGCTCTCTGGAAAAAGAAATTAGATGTGAACTAAGAAAAAAAAAAAAAAGAGAACTCTGGGACTGTGAGGCAAGCTACATCTCTATCTTGCTTAAAACCTAGAGAGTTATTCCTTCTGTAGATTGCAGACACATTGGGTTTTAGCCACACTTCCTTTTTTAAGTTCCTTTTTCAGACTGGTTATTTCTAAGAAGTGCCACCTTGTGCCTCAATTTCCTTCACAGTAAAAAATGTGGTGACGCCAAAGAAAGAGACTTGGTGTCTGTCCTTTTTTCCCAAAAAACATATTCAAAATCAAGTCAAATGCCTACCTTGGTTTTTCCTCCTTCCCACTGGAGTGAGGAGGTCTCCTGAAGAAGCCCCCTGCTGCTGCAATGATTTACCAGGTTATTTAGATACACCTTCCAATGATGTGTGACCCCAGGGACCTTCTCTTACAAACTCCATGAATTGGCATGTCCAGTTATTGACACTGTTCGTGTTATTCCCTTCCTCCCTCCACTCCCATTCCCAAGGCAACCAGACAGTTCTTTCCTCTGTTGCCTTTTTCCCAACCTGGAAATTAAATTTGAGATCATTTTAGTAAGGAGGTAATATAAAAGTAGATTTTTATTGAAGGCTTTCAGGGGCAGTTATGGAAAGATGTTCACAAGATGCTTACATGGAGTGAACACAGTTTTTATAAGTTTAGTAAATTAGCATAATTGACAAAAAGCACCAATTAGGAGGACAAGTGATTATGGAATTTTTCTTCCTGGTCAA
Source organism: Zosterops lateralis (assembly GCF_965231275.1). Classification (NCBI taxonomy): domain Eukaryota; kingdom Metazoa; phylum Chordata; class Aves; order Passeriformes; family Zosteropidae; genus Zosterops; species Zosterops lateralis. The sequence continues at coordinate 10,823,385 of NC_139765.1, forward strand.
GCCCTTTCTAAGTTTTCTCCCCTTCAGTATTAGCTGTATTTTGTCTGTGAAATGTATCTCCAGGAGTTGTTCCCAACTTTGGTAGCCAGGAGAACCAAGATAGGATAGGGGCCTCACATCCTTTGGGGCTTGAGTTCTGGAATTTGTTTTGCCTTGCAGGAATTTGTTTTGTCTTTCTTTCTTTCTTTGCTTAGGAAAAGGCCATGGAAAAATTCCAGTGAAAACTAGCCACTAATACAATAGACTACAAATACATGGGTAAAGAATACAGAGAACATACAAAAGGAAGAAAGGTAAAACCCAAAACAGCATCAGTTCTTATTTGCAAGGTTTTGTTCAAATGGATGAGTGTCCATGTTCTGTGTCCTTAAGGACCTCAGTGACTGAGCATTCCTGTAGACCAGGATTGCTACATGGAGGTCCAACCCAAGGCAGACCTTTGTGCTAGAGCTATGACAGAAAACAACAGTAGAATGCAGGAGATTTGTGAGGTCCTTGGATCCACTAAATCCCCAGAAGCTCTTAATGACTTTCTAAAAGAAATTTTACAGGCTAAATTAACTCCTAAAGTCAATTATAATAACAGTTTATTACCTGATTAGTAGGACTAACTTGAATTGTCAGGAGCATGGACTTGGTCACGTAATATGTCATATCTATCTACTATGATCCTGAAATTCTCTTTCATTTTTCCCTGAAAAGGAATTAAAAGCTTTCTTACAGGAAAGAACTGACCAACCTGATAAAGGAGACACCACTCTTGTTCTTTTTATTAGATGATCATAGAATGGCTGAGAAATTTTGAAGGATTCTCCAAAATATTACAAGTTCTTTCAATTTGATTTTTAAAGCTACAAATAGGAAGCTACTAGAAAATCATGATGCATGTTCACCTAGCCCAAAGTGGAGTACCAGTGATGAATCAGTTTGCAGAACATACCCTCATACCTGCACCACATTAATTGCTAAAACTGGGGTATATAACTCATTTATATGCCAGCAGATTATATTGATTTACATTATTGATTCATAGAAAAGGAAGTGCATATTAATAAAAAAAAATAATCTTGCAAGGGAAAAGCAAGACTATGCAGGAATGATTCCAGAAGCTGGCTACTGTTATTGTGATATGACAGAATCACACACTGAAGGCTGTTACTGATTAGGAGTGCAAATTTACAAGAGGTTTAGGATCAGGGATTACTTTTGTTATGGCAAGAATTCAATTTAGTTTTACAGTTCATTGAGTACAGTATTTAATGATGATTTTATTATATCAACATATTTCCTTGGAATGCATCGATTCAACTTAAAAATTATGTAGGATATTGCTGAGATATTTTGTTTCAAATATATAATTTTATCACTTAATAACATAGCAGAGAAATGAAAAACTAATATTTTGAGAAAGTTAGAATACCTGTTTTGGCAAAAAAAAAAAAAAAAATTAAATATAAATTTTTCATCCTGATATGAGATCAAATGAAAATGATTTGAAATTGAATCAAATATCAGATAGTTCTTAGGGAATGGAAATTCAGTCACTTCTAACTAAATTGGCATATCAAAAGAAATAAAGGTTTATTTGACAAGGATTGTGTTGTTTTTTCTAGTGATTGTGATTATCTTAGGATCAAAGCTCTATACGAAAATCACATTAAAGGATGCCTTTAGGTTATGTATAAAACAACAATATTGTTTTCTCCTTTGTGTTGATGAAGAAGCAATGTTCTCTCCTTTTAACACAATTGCCATTTTAATGTTTTCTCTAAGAAAAAAGACACAACCAAAGTGAAAAATTGTGAATCATGCTGTACTTTTCCCTGGATCCATACATTCCTTTCTCACTTTTACAGCCATGGGTTTGTGCAACCTAGAACTGTTAAAAATCTCTTTTTACAGCAAATTCTCAGTAATATGAAAAGTCTAACTCATCATTTCTTGGAGGGCAGTTCCAAACTAGCTATCACAGATTAGTACTCATTTGATGCAAAAACCTCCAAAAAACCCCAACCATGTTAATCACAAAAATGTCTTTCCCTCCAGCCTTTTGCTTGAGGCAAGTCACTTCTCAGTGATCAAGCCCAACTCCATGCTCAGGAATGCATCCTCTGCACTTCATTTAAATGCACTGATGCTAAAAGTTTTTTTTTTTTTTTCAAAGGCACAAAGAATATGATTTCCCCCATGTCACCTCTTCATGAGCATGGGTCTTGCATAGAATTTCTAGTCTCATTTTCTTGATTACTTTTCTCTTCTCAATATTGTCTGCAGAACTGCATGGCAATAAAGGCAGCCACAGACTGCTGCAGATTGTCAGAGAGTTTATGTCACCTCTGCTCTTGGAGGTGCTCAAGATCCAGCCACCCTCAGCCAGCTGATCTGCCAACATATTCTCTGAGCAGTGACATAAACTAGAGGGTCTTCAAAACTCTCTTCAAACTAAAATAACCTACGAGTTTAGCTAAATATTAGTTCCTAAGGAATGTTTTCCTGATCAACCTCAGTGCTCAGGATGAGGAAGCCTGGGGATTTTTTGTTTATTTGTCTGTTTGGGGGTTTTGTTTGTGGTCTTTGCTTTGATTTGTAGTTTGATTTCTTGCTCTTTTCTCAGGTTTTGCTCTCCTTCTGGTATTTCCTGCTCTTTTCGAGCCTCCCAATATCTTGACATATTTATCTCAGAGGAATTCCTCCCCATTGGTGCAGGGTTAATTTGTAAAGGAGAAAAAGGAGTGCTTTTAAGTTTTTATTGATATTCTGCCTCCTGGATAGCTGATGATCATTAGCATTGGCCTAAAGGTTCTTCTGTCTTTCATCTGGTTTAGGGCTCACTGACTATCTCTCACTAGTTATGCTCCAGCTGTCATATCCATTGCTCTGCCACCATTCTGGAGCTGGCAAAACAAAGCTTTGTCTCTGCCTAAGCTGCAGCAACTCGGAGTATCAGATTATTCCACAGATAAAGGTAGATTCACACTCACATTCCAGTCAGTGGAGTGGAGTATCTGAGTTGTAAGTAAACATCACCTATTTCTGATGCTCCTGCCACGGAGGCAAAAATTGTCAGTAACAGAGGTGTGACAAACAGCTGGGTGGTACTTTAAAGCACTGCAAATGTTTGTTCAAAGGCAGCAGATCAGAACCCTACAATGTAGTTAGCTGCACATTTCTTCTTCTGCTGACTTAACTGAGATAATGTGAATTATAATGCTATTTCTAGCCATGGGCATTAATATGTTAGAGATATTATTATAAAATAATAATAAAAAGGAGCCATCTTCAAAGCTCTTTTGTTGACTTCCCCTCAAACCTGATATTTATGGATTTTGCTTAAAATTTCACAAAACCCAATTGCACAACATAATCCACTTATTGCTCTTCAAATGCATCCATTTTGTTTTACAAATTGCAGAAGCCTCATTTAGAGACCAAGGAAAGCTCTTTTCCTGATTAATTTCTGGCAAAATTCTCAGTGCTTCTCTCTAGCCCTTTGCTATTCTGAGTCCCTAGATTAGAAACATATTATTCTGATAGCTTCAGTGTGATTCAACTGCTGTGAATAGGCCTGCATTTTTACATCTGAAGCAAAAGCAATCTTTGCTCAACTAACACTTTATGAAAATCAACTAATAGAGAAGAAAAGATTTTTATACTTGGGGAATTTGAGGAACCCCAACCATTGTCCCCATGCCTACTCCCAAACAAGGGTCTTTTAGCCTTTTTAACATAAAAAATAGCTTCATGCTTGGCTCATTACAGTGAAACCACTGCAGATTAAACCTCTCTATCAATTACAAGCAGCTGAACATCCTTTAGCATCAAACAGAATGACAAAAAGCTACACTATAATGAGTAATGGCTAAGGCCAATTGCTATTTAATTATGTAGATGACTTAACATCCTTTCATTGATGTTATCTGTGTGTTTCAGAATGAAAGTTATCATTGCTTTGCTTCAGCTCTTACAGCAGATGATAGCAGAAGCAAAAGGGAAGCCTTTCCAGAGAGAGAAATGGCAAAAGCTAGAAAAATATATTGGTCCAGCAATACAAGTCACACTTCACCTGTACCCACAACAGACAAGAACTCCAACACATTGTGGAAGAAGAAATTCATGCATGACAGTTTACAGTAGAGAGAGAGCTTGAAAAGAGAGAATGAAAACTGCAGCAGCAAGAGCCTGTGGCATGAGCAGTTCCCATGAAGATGCCTGGTCCCTGCATTTTGTAAGTTTGAGATAAGAAGGACAGTGAAGTTAGTCATAACATGAGAGATATTTCAGATGGGAAGGACCTGGTAGGTCATCTGTCCATCCCCCTGCCTAGGCAGGATTATACTTGACAGTATCTTCCCAAAAAGATTGCACAGAACAATTTCACATGAGCAGAGGAATGGAGTAAAGGACATAATAGATCTCTTCCATCTCTAACTTGTGCAAGTCAAGAGGTCCAGTCTGTAGCTGGTGTGAGGTGGCTGTGGGCACAAATCCTGCAAGTGGTGTAAGAAAGGAAATTTGGAGGAAAATTCTACCCTCAGACCAAATCATGCAAGTGCATGCAAAACGTGGTGTTTGATGTTAGTGAGCACACAAATTATCCCACAAAGGACATTTTCAATTAATTCATAGAGAGTGACCCCAGTTCTGTGTATTTTTGCAATTGTGTCAACTTGTGAATGTGCCTCACATATTTTAGACTGATAGATCTGTACTATTCAAAAGGATATCTATGAATTAAATTATTTCAATTAATATTATCAAGGGAAACTTGCACTTACAATCATTTAAGCTTCCAGTTTGACACTGTAAAAGCAAATAAAAGAATAAAAGAATATTTGCTTATATATTTACAGCAGCAGCATGACAAAGTTTGTTTAGGAACTATTATTTTTCCTGAATTTAATGAAAATAGAAGCAGCTAAGAGTATATCAGGTCAATATTAGAGGAAGGGGTGTAAAATATGTTTTTTTATAAAAATCCCAGGTGAAAAATTTCAGAATATGAGGAAAGCACTAAATTATGTTTCCTTACAATTCTTAGGAGAACCATAAAAGAGGAGGTAAAACACTTGAAAATGCAATTAAAAGACAATATTTAAAATCCTTCTTCCAGGAAATCCTTACATGTGTTCAAAGCTAAGAATGAAAAGAATCCTGCTGATTAAACCTAACTATAAATATAGTAATTTGCTGAGTTTGAACATACAAGCAATTAGAGAAGAAAAAAAAAAACAAAAACAAAAACAAACACACACAAAAAAAAAAACAAAAAAAAAAACAAAAAAAAAAAAAAAAAAAAAAAAAACCACCAGACATGCTGTTGGCTGGACAGATCTTAAAATAAATTGGTTTGCCAATACAAGGTTTTGCAGAAATGAGAAATTTAGATCTGTCTCCATTTTGCATTCTCCCTCAACATTAGGTATTTTTGGGGGTCACTATAATATAATTAAACATAAAGGAAAACAAGTGGTGTTTCAAAATAGCATGAAGGCATGTGCATATTTTCTACACAGAGAGCAGTATTAGCAAAAGGCTAAATCTGAAATGAGAAATGAAAATTGAAAATGTCAGACCATCAAATACAAGGTTTTGTATTTAGCTGCCAATAGCATGAAGGAAAACAGCTGGCAAATTATGACGATTTAATAGTAATCTGTAGGTAAAATTTTATGACTGATAATGGTATTCAAATGTGTAGAATGTTGGTACATTAAATTAGCGAAATCAGTAATTACAACTTACCATATTGGTTTACATATCCAGCATATGTGCTTATGGAAACTTGGAGCTCTGAAAGTTTCCTTGATTTCTCTCTTACTTTGTTGTCATTTAAGTCTTAGTTAAATTTATATGTTGCAGATTAGGGTACTTTACTGTTGCTAGATTCAGCAGAATTTCTTTTTCGATAAGACTTTTTGATTTTGCACATAATCCTATGGTAGTCTTTGAGTCTTGATTACAAATGTACAATCAATGCCATTGGAGCAGCTCAGCCCTGATCTGAGGGAGCAGAGTCCTCTCTCAATTAGGGCTCACCAAAGAGCAGCCAAAATTCTCTCTCCTAGTTTGATGGTGGGGAAGTGACAGTGTTGAAATAAAGCTGCACTTCTCATGGAGATAAATCCTCTAAAGAGAACGATTCTCATGCGTCCTCCAAAAACTCCTTATCTTCATCATGTAGAGCACACATGAGAAATGTGTGCTTTTCCCAGAGCTATATAGGAAAAAAAGGGATGCTTAATCAGATTCTAAAACATATCAAATTATGTGTGTGATGAAATCTCAATCAAGTGGAACCACAAATAAGTTTCCCTCATCAGCTGGCATAGATTAACAGGAACAGAAATCACTTTCTAAAACAGTAGTGGTTAGAGAAACACACTTTTTATTTCTGTCCTCATGGAGATATTCTTTATTAATAGCTAAAGAGATGCTTGCTTTGGTGACCACTGCAGTTACCTGGAGTCTGAAACTCTGACTTTTAGAGAGATTGCTAAGCAAACATTGCTACCACTAATTTTTGTTTGAATCAAATCTGGACTCACTTCCCATAGCTTTTGCACCTAATAACTTAAAAGAAAACGAAAACAACAACAACAACAACAACAACAAAAAAAAAAAAAAAAAAAAAAAAAAAAAAAAAAAAAAAAAAAAAAAAAAAAAAAAAAAGGTATGTAGGAAATTAGAGACTCAGTGCAGTAAATTTTTCTCACTTAAAATATAATTTAAATTATTAGAAAGTACTGTGTGTGTGTATATATATTTATTTATTTATTTATTTTAAATGTATGCACATACACTGCAAGAAAAGAGTCAGCATTTACACAAGCACCACTGGGAGAGGCATCGTAGTTCAGTGACATGGGATCTATTTCCACTGATTTGGTTGTGACATTAGGCACGGTGTTGTACACATCTGTGTCTATCTCCTCTTTCTTCACCTCGTCTGCTTTGTTTCTTTAAATTCTAAGCCCTTCCAAGTCTGGATTATCTATCACCAGGTATTTGTATCACACTCACAATTTTCATTTGGACTTTCATTCACAGATGTTGCTGTCCAATTAATAGAATTTACTTTTTTATTTGCATCAATGTCATAGAGACAGCAGTGAAGATTCTGCTAGGACAAAGCATTGTGCCTACACTGAAGAAAAGGAAAGTCTGTTCTTATTAACTTTATTCTTCAAATAAATATGATACCAAATAATTTAGTTTCATACAACGTGTTTTGAGGATTGGTTTTTGTGTGGCATCAAACACCCTTTGAAAAAGCCTGTGAATGTGAACAAAACCATTTTTAATAGTTAATATTAATATATATAAAAATACAGTTTCTTTCCATTATCTCAAAGTCATGCAAAATTTTATGTTCTTTCAGATAATCTTGTTTGTAAACAGCTGTAACAACAAAATAAGAGGTAAGAGATTTAAGGGGGTATAGTCAACACAGAGATTTAAGTTAAGTAATTTCACAGAGCACTTTATACAAGTCAGTCACACAAACTTCAGGAGCAGAGTCTAAGGTCTGTGAAGCAGAAGGTAGAAGTGGAATAGAGCAGGAATATTTTTTACATTCTTCTGATAGAGTATTCATCATTTCATGAAGAATGTAATGAGAAAGGAAAGACATAGAATTTCCTAATAAATATACCAAATAATTTATATTTTTAACATTCTGGAATAACATCCTGGTTTTCAGATCAAATTCTTTGGTGACCTTACATTGTTTAGTCCACCCTGAGTCTATAATGGGGACCCTCCATTTTTCTCTCATGCAAATTTTTTCAGCCAATCTCTTAAGCACCAGCAAATCTACATTCAAATATCACTGTGGTAACACTGAGGCATCCAAGTAGCCAAAAAAATCTATTCCAAAAACGGTAAGTTCCATATTCTCTTTATATATATATATATATATATATACACATATATATATAGTTGACTCTAAAGCAGAGTCACCAATTTCCATGCATGAAATCTAAAGAAAGCAGAGATATATTTCTCAGCGGAATCCTGCCATGTGCAACATTTTGTTTTAAAATAGGATATTTTGGTAGGAAAAGAGCAAAAAAGTCCTGATGGCATCACCGTATTGTTTGTCCTTACGTATCACATTTCCCCTCAAAACCAGAGGGCAGCAGAAGGCTGGAGGGCTCCACACCATGTGGCCCAATGAAGTGCTTCTGATCAGAAATAAAAAAAGGAAGAAGATGAAGATGCTGAAAATTAGGAGTCATTTGTAGGTTTTGAGATATAAGATGTCAGAGCACCGTGTCTCGTTCAGCGGGACAATAAAGCACTGCCAGGCTGAGCCAGGCTGGGTTTGTCAGGATAAGTCAGGAGAGGATTTCTGTGCTCCTCTCTGGTCGTACTCCCTGCAGAGTTAAGTGAAGCCCTGATCCGCTAGAGGCAATGCCTTGCCTGTGCAGACTGCTGTAATATATCATTTTCAGTTCATTCTTTTTAATTACTTTTTTTTCTTCTTTTTTTTTTTTCTGCAGAAGACTTCTACAACTACAGGCAATCTTAATCCTAATAAAGTGAACATTTAATAAATATTACTCATGCAATTCTTGGAGGCCCCGTTGAGTTCCAGTATATAATTGCTTTATTTTAAGCTTTGGGATGTAGATAATAAAGTGAGCAGGGGTGATCCAGAGTAAGGGCAACACATTGCCACCTTCCTTGCTATGGAAAGACACTCTTCTGCAGTGTTTAAAATGTAGGGGAAAGTCTAGTGATTGATTAGCTAGTTAAGTGATAAGGAGGTATATCAGGCAGGGATGCAGAAAAGTACAGATGATAAGGACAATCAAGTATCCTCGATCTGAAAAAAATTGCAGTGCTTTCTAATCATTTAAATTATATTTTTAAGTGAGAAAAATTTACTGCACTGAGTCTCTAATTTTCTATATACTTACTTTTTTTTTCTTTTTTTCTTTTTTTTTTTTTTTTTTTTTTTTTTTTTTTTTTGTAATTAAAGACAAAAGCTATGGGAATTTTGTCCATTTTTTTTTTCCAGTGCTGTAATCTTTCCTTGAAAAGGAAATTAGTGCATCATCAGACTTTCATTTGTCCATATAACATTCATATTCTTTGATCTCTTACTGGCATATTGTAATACTGATAATTATCATCTTCTCCTGTTTTTTATAATACCATGTGGCATTCTATTATGTTATACATTATTAACAATATTATACATATAATACAATTGTGCCAAATCAGGTTGTGGAAGCTGTACAGTATCAGGTAGGCTATTAGGCTTCAAATTAATGATCTCTATAGGTCACAGGCACACTAAGGATACTCATAAAATATTTTCATTGTGATTTTCAAGACCTTGTACAATTATATTAATATTTCAGATATTTTATGCATTTTATGTTCAAAGGGGAGGGATTTTCATGATTAGATGACAACTCTCCATTTTCTCGTTATTCAGCCTCCATTACCATAAAATCTTGTGCTGTGGCAATTCTGCTTTTACTTAAAGAGTACTTGCAACAAATTTCATTAATATGCCAGAAGCTCTGCCACTGATGTGGATAGAGAGGCTGCTGCCAATCCAGGAGCTTCTGTTACTGGGATGTAATAGAATCTAACTTCAGATCAAGTTTCAGAACCTTTTTCTTACTTCACTTTTGTTATGTTAGGGCCCAAAAGACTCACTAATCCTTTTCTTCATTTATTTTTTTAGCCAGTTGTACAAGAAGTATTTCTTTCCTCAACCATGAATGTACATTTAGTCTTGCTAATGGCCACTGCCATGAGGAACCTTTTTGTACATGCTGGAACAGCTTCTACTTTTTTTCCTGGTAGGCAGCAGTGGTCTTCTGCAGGACTATTTTGATGGAGTGTAGCTATTAATATTTTTATATTAGCTCTATCAAGAAAACTTTTTTATTTTTTACAAGTAAATTTTAATTTTCATAACAAAACCGTGTTAACTTTACATTTTCATCATTTTCCTCTGTCTTTTTATTTTTCTCTGTAAGGAGAAGCTATTAATTTCTAGTGATTTTCCTTTTTAGAAAATTTGGACTGCTATTGGAAACCTTCTCAGGCGTTTTATACATACTATGTGGTTCCCAGAAGATGACCCATCCCCAAAGAGTGAATCACATCTGAGGACAATGTCCTAGTCTAATATAATCTAATCACCAACTATAGTTATTCTATCAAAACAGATACATATTTTAGGTTTTATTTTTTCTAGGGCTATCAATATTTTAATGTAGTTGCCAGATAACTGTGAAAGCGATAAGAAGTTAGGAGCAGAAATAAGAGTGTTTTGAAATTTTCTCGGAAATTAAAATAATAGTAGTAATTTCTACTTATGACCAGACCTGGGACATCTTTGCTTTTCCTGGCCTGTTGGATGCAAAGGCCAACCCTGCTTTTCTTTACTCTCAAGGAACAAACCCAGCCAGGTTTTGCTGGAAATCTCCCCTGAAGAAATGGCATTTGTTCTAGTCCCTTGTACCCAGAGATCAAACACTTACCAAACACAAAGCCAGAGCAAATGAATGCTCCTTATAGCAAAATTTCCAGTCATCCAAAAGGAGTTCTCATCCTCTTTTGCCAACCTTTAACTTTGGTCAGACACTAAGGCAAATCCTTTGGGAGCAAAAGCAAGTTTTCACTCTGACTGTGCTTCCGTACACTTTTATGAGCACAAAAATGTATCAGGATCATCACATCATCCAAAAAGAAACAAAACTCAGTTAACAAAACAAAGCAAATGTAGCAAAGCAACCTGATGGGTAATCAGCATTAAACAGTGTGGGGTTTTCCATTTGGAGTTGGCTTTTCACTCTCCTCCGTTTTGGCAAGCATGAGGAATTCTAGTTTGTGCAGGAGGGTCCAGGTATGCAGATATCTGCCTCACCAAACACTGTTGTTCCAGAGCGTTAAAATACTTTTTATATAGAAAAAAAGAAGTGGCATTCAGTTGCCAAAAGCTACAAACTGGGGAAGGATTTAAGAGAGTAGCAAAGGTTGAAAGAGGAAGCAAGGCACTAATGAGATCAGAAATTTGTACCTTGATTTTCAGCATCACTTTCCTCACGACTTGATTCAGCACAGAAGTAAGCTCTGTGGGATTTAAACAAGTTAGGCAAATATTTATGTGCTTTGCTGAAAAAGGACAGTTTGCTGAATGATGTTTTATTGAATCAATGTTCTGCTGCCTCCAATGAAAACCTAACCACAACCAACTACAACTGACAATCCCATCATTTATTTATTTATTTATATATTTATTTCCAAAGGTCATGCATTTGTATCCTGAACATCTCCTGTCTCCCATTTATTATACTATTTCAGGGTTGGTTAATCTTTACAATATTGAATTATGTAAGTTTCTAAAGCACAATTTCCCTGTTTCATTTTTTTTTAGTAGAAAATTACTACACGTTTAAAAGGTTATGAGAATTAATTATACCAATATTTACTCACATCTGTGGCGCTAGAAACTGCTCAGAGAAAAAAAGAGAATATCCAGATGTCTTCTGTATGTGTGGTAGGAATTTAACAACCAGTTTTAGGGATTTAGAATCTGGGAGGTTTTTTTCCCCCTGTAGTTAAAAAAATTCATATAGATACATATAGACATATCATCACTCCACACACTCTCTTGCATTAACACACTGCCTGAAGGCAGCACAGCCAAATCCAAATTATTGTTTTCCTACATCTTGTACAATCTCTTGTGATCAATCAGGATAAAAAACTTTATGTAATTGTATTTAATTTCTTCTAATAGAAAAGGTTGGTTGCTAGTCATGACTTAAGTTAAATCCAAGAAAAGAAATTAGTATTTGTTATCTTAAAATTTGTGAAAGCAACCCTGAATGCATACAGAAAACTAACTGCTACATTTTCCTATGAAATAAGCCACCAGTTTTCACTATAACAGTACTAACCTTCAAAAGACACTTTCTTTTTTAATCTAGGAATCTATTTCCTTAAAGTTTTTTATTCCATTCTCACTGGAATAAGTCAAAATTTATACCAAATAGTAGCATTAAACCTCATTTTTTCCTTCCCTGCTGAATTTTAGGTCTTTTCCATAATCAGGCAATCCTTTTGTCCTTATGGACTATAGCATGTGCTTTATTTTCACAAGGTATTTTACAATCTTTTGTCACTGAGCAATAAAGTGTTTTACTTTATTTATCCTTAACAATAAACATGATTTTTCGGGTTTGTCTTCATATTCACATTGAGATTGATATAGGCTTTGCTAATTTATTGTGCATAGCATTATGGAACATAAAATTTGCAATTTAATATAAGTATTTGGTATAGGTGCCATTACATTAGAAGAGAGTTGTAAACGTCTCCAGCATTTGTTAAGTTTTATGACTAATCCTGATTCTAAGTGGTCCCATTGGACAGAGCTGGTGGGTTTCTTCCATACTTATCCTCTTTTTAGGCCTAAACACTTCCTCTCTGATAAAGGCCATTAAAGAACTATAAAATTTGCAGGAGTGCTTCATTGGCTTGGGCAATGCTTACTTTGCAGTGACTGCAGTTTGCTGTAGGCAAACCCAAACCAGCCCTGTAAGCCAGGGCTGGTTGGACTGTCCAGTGCCACACCTTCGCTCCATCTATTGCTCCCTTTGGCTGAAAGGAAGCTAAGCTTGATGAAAGCACAAAAGCAGGAACTGGAGAACAGGTGTAGAACCTGAGCTGGTGACAAGTTCCTTGGCTTCCGAGGGAAAGGCTCCCCGTGCATTGCTTTTCATCACATTTTGGTCCACAAAATACCTGCTTTGTCACTTGTTTAACAAAGCGGCTTGAGTGCTCTCATGTTCCAGGCATGCCAACAAACTATGGTCTGCCTTTCCACACTTTGGAAACCACACCTTCCCAAACAACAGTTTCTACAGTTCCTGTTGAAAATTAACAGACTTGGACAGTCTTTCTGCTTGCTGGGAAAAGGCTTTGGATAATACTCTTCTGGTTATATTCATTGTTTGGGGTGATGCCTTAAGTTTTAGCTTTCATGTTTTCCAGATTCCGTGCTGCCCTGGGTGCAGTTCTGAGCCTCACATTCAGTGTCACTTAGCTCTCTTCATAGAGTAGGGAGACAAAAACAAAGCCTTTTTCTGCTCAAGACCGAGGACAATAGTACAAGTTTCAGGCCCAAAAGCACAAACAACAGTGGCTGGAGGGAGAAACAAGAAGGATGGGACCTCACAACCTGAAGATGTAATTGGACAATTAAACCCCAATATGCAAAGGGACAAAAACTTATAAATATGTGAGACCTCATGATCGGTCATCCATTTTGTGACCACTTTGGATCCATCCTGAGTGTATCCCTGGTCAGGCCTGTCCTGCCCAAGGTGTACTCTTAGAGGTCTTTCAATAAATCCCTAAATTTATTTTCTAGCTCTGTCCAGTCTCTGTTTCAGGTCAGCCTTCCCAAGGCATCAAGGGCAGCTTGCAATTTTAGATAGATAGACAGCATCACTGATTTACATCTTTAAACAGAGGTACCATCACTGCTGTGACTCTCACCAGATGTTGAGGTGGGTCTCCAGTATCACAGTCTCCAGGTAAACTGGCACCACCAAGCTGTGGTTCATCCTATAGAAAATTCTGGTTTTTCCCCTGAGAAAGGAAAATAAATACATTAATGAGAAAGAAATCAGAATACCCTAAATTGATACTACATTCAGATTTGTTTCACTCATGCTGTAGTAAAAGTTCCTCATGCCTAAGTGCTACATATCTTTAACATTCACCAATTTTAATGGAAAGAACGTGACAGTGACCTCTACATATGAGCACAAGTCTGATCAAATTGTATTTTTGTCCTTGGCACTACTCAAAGGCACACACTGGGGCAACCTCATGTAAGCTGAGCAAGGGGATTGGACAGGACGATCTCCAGAGTCCTTTCCAACCTCAGTTATTCTGTGATTCTGTGAAATCTAGGGCTAATGCTGGATTTCACAAGGAGCATCTAAAATACAATCTTACAAGACTTCACATACTTATCCTGTTAGTTATGTGACCAACAATGTTAACACGAACGTATTTTTCCTTCTTAGAGCACAATTTAGAAGAATTGACAATACATGTCACTGTTTCACTACAGAAATCATGTTCTTTTTTTATCCCAAGTTTACTTAGTCTTGGAAAACAGAATTTAGTCTCGGCAGAAGAAAAACAAGGACATGCAAGCATTTCCTGTGGAATTGTGTGTTCTGTAGGATAACCACAGAGGGAATTTAATCTCTTGAAGTTTAACTTTCTAAAGCCTATTGTGACTACAGCATGGATAAGAGACTTGTCATTTTATTAATGAAGAGTGACCAGTTGTCACCCCCACATGGGAAAAAAAAAAGATTGTGACACATTAGCAGTGAAGGACCATGAGACAAACCAAATGTAAATACTGATGGTTTAAAGAGATAATTAAAGCTCTTGAGACTGCAATTATGACAAGGCAGCATGACAAGGCACATGTATGTCGACAGAATATATTTATATTGACAGAATCTGTCCGAGAAATCCTTTTTGTACAATATATGTGTCTGTCACATCTTTGGACTGCACATGCATTTATTGACTTTGTGTTAGCATGGATCTTGAAATTTCTCCCTTTGCCTTATTACTCTATGACACTTGGTTAAATATATTGTGTTTTCAAACACCAGGCTTCTTGAAACTATTTTTGTGGAAGTCGGAATTCAATGTGTTATTTCCATTCCATTCTGTGTATTGTACATATTATGTTACTGTCACTCAGAGATCCCTAGTTTATATCAGTTTATATCAGACGTGCGTGCACAGAGTGGATATTTTGGCACTGTGTCCTAAGAATTTAGGGGGCTATCAAAGTTAGACCTGGTATTTAGACATGTGGTTAATTTTCTAAGGAACTTAAAATATTCACATTAAAATTTAAGTTATTCTAGCTTAGAAAATTTTGACGACATCTTTTAGAGACAGACAGACCTGAAAAACAAAACTATTTTCATCAAGTTCCTCTCTTTTGCTTTCGGTATAGACAGCACAGCACATCTTTTGGTATAGCCAAATAGATTCTGATTGCATTTTGTTATGGGGAAAAAAAAGAACAAACGTGCCAACGCATACTGATACATAAAAAGAATTACATAAAAATAATTTGTATATACATAAAATGAAAGGTAATATTCAGCATTTGTATACAGAGATTTATTCACATACATTTTGCATATTGAAGGAATAAGGATGATGCACTACCAAAGTGCAATGCTCAGGAAAGAAATGCTTCAAGCTTGTCAATAATATTCTTTAGGTAATAAACAGAGAAATAGATTACAAATACTTTCAACAGTATATTTATCTGGAATACTCCTTTTTTGATTAATTGAAGTTAATTTTTATTAACTTTACTACTTTTAACACCTGTTTTTATTATACCAGTAAAGAGCACATACCCTATTTTATTTATCAAAACAAAATAAGAGATAACTTACCTTCCACTAAGACTTCAGCATCAAGTCCTTTAAAAAAAATCTAGTTAGATCTACAATTGATTTCACACTGAATTTGACTCAACTTTGTAACTCAGTTGCCAGGAAGAACAAAGAATGTCTCCTTAAATATATGCTTCAGCATTTCCTTCTATACAACTCATAAACTCCAGAAATCAGATTATTAATTCAGAAGAAAATCATCTTTCATTAGTGAGTAATGCATTTTGAACACATGGGGCTTGATAAAGGAGAGCTTTAAATGTGACTTACTGATTCAGATTAAAAACTAGTAGAGAGAGAGTCCAAACAAGCTCCATTTTCTTTCTTCTACAGGAAACTTCCTTGTTTCTGGCGGCCTGGTTTATTGATTTTGAAAGGTCAGTGGTAGAATCAGAGAGATTTAATGATAAATGTGAAGGTCTGCTACAAATGACTAATTTCCTACCATTCATGATTGCATTAGCTCCTGGTTTACTGACATTTGGGTAGACATTCTGGGAAGACTCTTCTACTGTTTCTCATTGAATTATGGTGTACAAACCCTATGCCTACCCTGACTGTTGACTCTGCTCTCACAAAATGCTAAGAAAGGGTTAATGCAGGGATTTTTTTTTTTTTTTTTTTTTTTTTTTTTTTTTTTTTTTTTTTTTTTTTTAAGGTAGAATTGCAGATTTAATCCTGCTCATAACTGTGCAAGGAATCAGCCCTTCTGAGAGTGAAATGTCCTTGGAGGAGAGGACAGCCTCTCTTGGCTCTTGAAAATCCATGGGCAAACTCACCATTCCTAAAAAAAAAAATAATTCTTAAAGCCTAACCATAGAGTAGGAAGAGGATGACATGAGAAGAACAAGACTGAGAACCCTGGCAAATGCATCAGTACACCAGTGCAAGGAAACAATGGGAAATTGTGCTGGATGTAGACAGAGAAATGGAAGGAATGTCCAAGAAAGAATGTGAACCTGGGGGCCAGAAGGTAAAAGGAAAACTAAGGCACACTCCCCAGCTGCTTGCACTGCTCTGCCAGTGCAAAGCATCTGTGAACCCAGCTTAACAGGCCAATTCATTTCCTCACAGAGCTCCAGATTGACACAAGGCTACTAAGGTGCATGTTCAAATATGGCCATAAATACATAAATGGTTAAGATGAAGAAAACCTAATTTTGAAGGGGTTTTTCACACTCATTGTGAGATAGCAAAGAACAATTTTTTTTAAAAGTTTCCTGTGGGGGCATCATCAATCAGGAAACAAAATAAAAGAATTTAAAAAACAAAACAAAACAAAACAAAAAAAAGCCCACACACAACCCCCCAACAAAAAGCACAAACAAAAACCAACCAACCAACCAAACAAACAAACCACCACCCTGAAGTCTCTGCTGTAGTTATACAAATGGAGAACGAACAATGTTTTAAAGAAATCATTGGATTGTGATGACGAAGATATACTGTGAAGTCCAGAAGTACAGGTGGGGCATGCTGGGTTAGCAGTTTCCTAGGACACAGCATCGGAGAGAGAAAAAACCCAATAGAACTTCTCACATTAATCTCCATTTCTTCTGCCATTGACTCCAGAAACTTCTCCTGGTATCTGAGGCATGGTTCGTATTAAATACTGCATCTTTACTTAAAGTTTAAACACTGCTGAAAAAAAGAAAAGACTCCTTCCTTGTTGAAACACAAATGGTGATTTCCTCATTCAAAAGTTCTCCAAGGTACAGTTTGTACTCACAACTAAAATTTAATAATTCTGGAGACACGACATAACCATAGAGTCATAGAATGTAACGGGGTTGGAATGGATCTTACAGATCATCTAGCCCTCAGAACTTCTCCTTCATAGAAACAGAAGGAAAATCACAGTTTAGGGGAAAAAGTATGAAAAAACCCCCAAAAGATTAAAAATCATATATTTCTGCATAACGTGTATGTTTCCATCTTTAGAGCAGCAAGCATTGCCTGGTAACAAGTCATGATGCCCATTATCTCAGCTCAAATAAACAGAAATTCCTGCCTCTTTCCAGCGACAGCTCTCCATCCACAGCAGTTATCAACAGCACAGAGACTGCGTCTGCTAAAATGATTGCAATCACTAACTCAGCTTGGTCACACATTAAACATCTCCCCAGAAATCACATACAGAGTGTTGAAGCATTCAAAGAGAACTATTCAAACGCTTTTCTAGATTCATTGCTGCCTCTTGCATGGGCCTAAACACAGATAACTAGAACATTAAAACACAAGCTTCAGCTATCAAGTTGTATCTTTAACTGTTGGTACTGGGACATAACCATAATTTCCTTTGTGAATATATCAATTCCTTTTATTTTTTCTTGGATTACCATAGGCTCCAAATGGAATATTATCTGATATTATTAATGAAAAAATAAACTTGAAGCTTTTTAGAATATTGTACTGTAGGCAACCAGGAAGAGGCTATTTGAGAAAGAGCTGTAAAATACCTCTCTTTATCAGTGATTTCACCTCCAACATAGATGTAATCTCCTTAAAAAAATTATTATCACAATTTGCATTTCTTTTGGAGATCTGACACAATCTTGTGGCAGAAAACAGATTTGAAAAAAACTCTGTTATACAATTCTTTTAAAAATTTTTCTAATCATTAATACTTTTATTTTAAAATTACATTTTTAAAAGTAATACATTAAGAAATATTTTACTTCTTGACAAAAGAAAGAACCCTGAATTTTTTTATAGATGAAAAAGGTTTCAAAAACCTTTGTTTATTTTTAATTCCATTTCTTATAAAGATAAATCCATATGGATAATTCTCAAGTCTTCCTGAAATCTCAAAACTTGAAGTGATCCAGTGGAATGAATGATATCCACATATTTAGAAGTGAAATTCAAGTCTAAGTCAGAAGCTACCCTTTACTTCCAATCTGGTTGAAGTCTAAAAATGGGGAAATAAACCTTAAAAGCTTGCATTTGGTGTTCTACACTGATACATTTCTTCCTTCTCCCTCATTTCTATTGTAAAGGTTTTAAAATCTTACAAGTCACCAACATTTTTACAGACTCAGACAGCAGTCTGAAAATCTAGGACTATTTTTTATACTGTATACCTCTTCACCCTGGTTCTAGTACTAACTTATAATTGTTTATTTGTAAAGAAGGAGACTTCTGAAGCATAGGTCAGTATATTATGTAAATATAATATGAACCAAAACAAATATAAGTGATAAACTCTGCTCTGAAAAGAATCACTGGAAATGATTGGAAGTAGCATCAGATGTTTTCGGAGCTCTCTCACAACATCTGTCCCTGGAAACATTTACACTACAGCCTGGAAAGTACAAAGCACAGATTGGGTCAACAGCAGACAATCTGGATGAACAACATGTTTGTTTTTATTGTTTGACTGGCCTTGTGCAAAGGTGCTTGTGTGATATCTTCGTGTGTTCAAATAAACTGGAAATACAGCAAGACTACGTAGCTGCATCACCAGATCCAACCCCAAGGAAAGCATTTAGAAGGTTTAACAAGCCTCGTAAGACAGGAACAAATTTCAGCATTTACCATTTGTCTCTACCCAGTGTGAAGAAGGGATTCTGAGAGCTTTAACTACAAATATGCTCTAAATCAAAACAGTACTTTCTTATGTGTGAAGTCACTCTCAGTCCTTCCATGCAGGAGCTAGATTTGAGAGGAATCTGAATCCTGAATATCACGGGTTTTCTGCTGTTCTTTTAAGAGAATCTCATTATCTTTACAGTCAATAAGCTATAAGGGAGGTTGATATGCACAACATATTGTGGCCAAGATGAAAATTAGCATTTCAAATGGCTGGAGCCATTGTACTCTTAAGTAGGCCTGTTTAACCCATCATTCAAGCAAGGGAAATAAAACAGATGAAGGGCTTTGGCAATTTTTTTCATGGAAGTCAATTCCAAAGATGGTGCCTGCTTTAACTAAGATCTGGGTGTCCCTTTAGCCAGGGTAGCAACTGTGCTTTGGGAAGCCACAATGCCACCCTCAGCTGTGGCTATGAGATAAGGATGTTGCCTAATAAGAGCAGTTCTAGGACAAGCACAAATGAGATTACTTGGAGAGGACCTTAGGTGTGCCAGAACCTAGGCTGACTTTTTTGTCTTGGACTGTCACAGCTGGGAAGGTTTAAGCCTGTGTATCATGTAGTTTAAAAAGGAGGTTGCAGAACAAGATTTTCAAGGACAGTGTCAGTGAAATGACACAAGCATTGGACTTGCAGAAAGAGCCCAAAGAACTAAACCTATTAAAAAACTGGCACATTACAAATTTGCACTCTGTTCAGCAATTTGGCAGAATTAATTTATGACAGATTTCATGTCAGGGATTGAATCCAAAAACGACTCCTCCCCTAATTATGAACTGAATCCCCCTCCCATTTCTCTTTTTCTTTTTCTTAATTTCTTTTTTAAAAATAATAACAAAACCAAAACAATGTGAAATAAAATAAAACCACTTTGTTTTGGCTTGCAAAGAGACATGAAGGATAATGAAGGGCGAGGGTGTGAGTCTCCCCACCAGGATACGTTACCAACTGGAAAATTTGGAGAGAAGCAGGAACGTGGGATTTGAGGCACCAAGCTGGTGGAATCTGAGTGTGTCATAGAGGTTAAGAGCAGTCTCTAAAGGGGAGCCAG
This sequence comes from Zosterops lateralis, assembly GCF_965231275.1. NCBI lineage: Eukaryota > Metazoa > Chordata > Aves > Passeriformes > Zosteropidae > Zosterops > Zosterops lateralis. Next base: position 10,843,510 of record NC_139765.1, read on the forward strand.
GCATCCCATGCAAGAGTAGCCCCACTGGTTGGCTGCCAGCTCGCGTTGGCATTGGTGCTGTGGCAGATGCTAATTTAAACTTCCACCCTAAAACTTGCTGGAAGAAAACTTATGTCAGTAGGTAGGGGAAGATGGGAGGAATAAAATGGGAAAAAATAGTAGATGGGCTGGAGACTGAAACAAACTGGCTACGGCACAAATGCATTTGAATTGTCAATGTGCAGCTAATGGTTCTTGGTCCCAACCGTCCCTTTGGCTGCCATAGTTTTTATCTTTGGGTCATTATAACATAATACATCTGACAGTTACCAAGTTTCCCTTTGCTCTTTCATAGCAAATTGATTTTTGGTTTTGCATCTATGGCAATACTTTGACCAAATTGTTTTTCAATTACACAGGAAAGAGGAAAAAAATAATATTTGACAGTGTGAACTCACCATCTCTTCATCTCAGAAATAGTTTACCAAAGAAAGTTCTTTACAAAGTCTAGTTTAAAACTGACTTTGTACACCAGGAGATTCTTGATTGCCATGACAAAAATGAATTTTATTTTACATATACCTGTGTCATTATTGTTTGATGCGAGACTTGAAACTAAGAGCACTGATTTTGGAGGGTTCCTCAATTTAGATAAATTGCAGCAGCAGCTTAGGATCAGCTGCAAAAGTATAATCCAAAGTATCAGCACAATTATCAAGAGAGTCTATGTAAAATGGAAACTCTGGACCAGGATTTTTCATGCATTTTCCATAGAAATTTCCTGCCTGAATTTTCCAACATGAAATTATATTTTAACTTACATGGTATTTTTTCCTCCAAAATATCTTTATTTCATTTTGTCATTTAATTTCAGGGTAAATTCCAGATACAGAGCCTAAAATCTAGCAAGAAGAGTGAATAGGAGGCACTGTAACTAGGAATCTGTGAGGTATGAACATAGCAATCTCATATTGAAAGATAAATTGGAATATATGCAGTTATGCAGAATACTGAACCATACTGCTATAACATAGTAATATTTGTTCATGGGCCTTAGTTACAAAGCATTACGGATAAATAATTTGAGTATTGATAAGAATAAATAACTAAAATAAAAATGCATCTCAAAAGAAATTTTCTGTACTTATTGTTCAAATAGGACTCCGTTTGTTGCATTCTCCAAAGGTAAAATTTGTGTTGGCCTTTTCTAAGCTCTAATGTACAACATAGCAATATATTCTTTATGTTGAAGTGCTAGGTAGCACTACACATGGTAGTTTGTTACTAAGATCTCCAAAGTTTTTCCTAGTTGGACACAAGAGTGGCTAACAGAGTTCCTATCCTTCCATTCTTTGTCATGGGATTGCAATAGAAATATCGGTGGCATGAATTACTGGTTTGGACAACTGCATGCACGAGTTTTCTGTTTATCCAGACTTTTCCAGTAATCCTGGGAGTTATTGCAAAGATTTGTCCCAGGAAGACTCAGTAAGAATTGAAAATCTAGGAGGAGATGTGGGAGCTGTAGGAAGAAGAGGACCAAGATTGTTGTCAGTAATGTTTAATGCTGAGGGAAAAGCAGATGGAGATTGTCCCGGTTTCAGCTGGGAGAAAAACACTGATATGTTTTAGCTGCTTTAGGAAGGGTACAATTGCTGCTAGGTGAGTTAATCAAAATTACCTCCAGTCCTGTCAATGCAATGCCACCTCCCTGGAATTGTGATGTCGATTAACTGTGGATGTTGTCTGCTATTGATCATTTTGGTATGGAACTCCCAGCTCCTTGGGAGCACACAGGCTTGTGTTTAGGTAAGGTATTCACCATCATTCCCAGTGCCCCATGTGATCTTGGATTAACTAATCTGGTTAGTTTGCAGGGTCAAACATCTTAGTGCAATGAAAGCTTTGTGATAGTTTCATAATGCAAATGAAAAAGCTGTTGATTTCTGAAGCCAAGAGCTAACAAGTGCTACTGGTGACTGAGTCAGGTTTGTTGCAATCTTTACTTTGAAGATATGCTGGAGTTCTCCAAGGTTAATGAAGCACTTGTGGGAGAGCTTTTCTTCAGACTTTAGCTCTGTTTTATTCTTGATAGAACCATTAACTTCTACACTAACCTTTCTACTTGTTACTATTACACACATTCTGCCCACTAAAGCTTTATATTGATTTTTGCCAGGGAGCGCTTATAAATTGTAGGTTTGAATACATGGGGGTTTTGGTTCTGTTAGCACTGGATGGGATACAGACAGACAGTGATTAATTTGTAGATTTTAATTTATTTTAGATATATGTTACAGTCACTTTGACACCATTGTCATTAGGTTTTGTTTCTTGAATAATTTGCTCTAATTGTTCCAGATATCTTTTTAATTGCTGTAGTTTCCAGTTAAGAAAGTAAAATTCACAAGATATGATGAATAGTGTTAGCAAAATACATTGAGATACTGGAAATTCTTTGATCCTTTCAAATTTATGAAGAATGGTGCCAATGGGGCAGAGAACCAACAATTCTTGCCCTCTGGAATTTAGCCATTCATTAGAAAATCCTGTGTTCTCCTTTCGACATTTCAATCTCCCTATCCCTTCATTTTGTTTCTAAAGTTTTCATATTAAGATTCCAAAGAAACACATCTTTTATTCCTTTGGGGGAAACAAACAAACAAACAAACAAACAAACAAAACTATGATAGATGAATTAGCAAAAACTTTAGGGTTAATTCTACATTTTATGGGTTTGAAAATTATTATTCTAGTTTAATTTTTCATTTTTATTTTCAATTTTTTAATGTACCATTGTGTTGATTTTGTATAGCCTGGTTTTTGGTAGCAGGGGGGTCACTGAGGTGGCTTCTGTGAGAAGCTGCTGGAAGCTTCCACCACGTCCAGCAGAGCCAGTCCCTGATGGCTCTGAGGATGGACACGCTGCTGGCCAAGGCTGGGCCAGTTAGAGATGATGGTAATGCCTCTGTGGTAACAGATCTAAGAAGAAAATCAAAACAAAGTGAGGTACAGTTTGTTCTAGACAGGGAAGAGGAGGAGGTGAGAACATGTGAGGGAAACAACATGAGGACACCAAGGTCAGTGCAGGAGCAGCAGGAGCTGCTCCAGGCCCCGAAGCTGAGATTCCTCTGCAGCCATGGTGAGACTGTGGTGAGGCAGCTGTGCCTCTGCAGCCCCTGGGGATCCACAGGGATACAGAGATCCCCCCACAGCCCCTGGGGATCCACAGGGATACAGAGATCCACCCACAGCCCCTGGGGATCCGTGGGAGATGCAGAGATCCACCCACAGCCCCTGGGGATCCATGGGAGATGCAGAGATCCACCCACAGCCCCTGGGGATCCACAGGGATACAGAGATCCACCCACAGCCCCTGGGGATCCATGGGAGATGCAGAGATCCACCCACAGCCCCTGGGGATCCACAGGGATGCAGAGATCCACCCACAGCCCCTGGGGATCCATGGGAGATGCAGAGATCCACCCACAGCCCCTGGGGATCCACAGGGATGCAGAGATCCACCCACAGCCCCTGGGGATCCATGGGAGATGCAGAGATCCACCCACAGCCCCTGGGGATCCACAGGGATACAGAGATCCACCCCCAGCCCATGGGGATCCATGGGGGATGGAGAGATCCACCCACAGCCCCTGGAGATCCACAGGGATACAGAGATCCACCCACAGCCCCTGGGGAAGGTGCCCAGGCTGGAGCAGGGGATGCCTGGAGGAGGCTGTGATCCAGTGGAGACCCTGTGTAGAGAGGGGGCCCTGCTCCCAGGCTGGAGCAGCCTGTCCCTGGAGGATGCACCCCGCGGCAGAGTGACCCACACTGCAGCAGGTTTGGGAGGACTGCTGCTCGTGAGAGTGGAACCAGGCTGGAGATTCAGGGAGGTCTCCCATGAGAAGGAACCCCATGGTGCAGAAGGGGAAGGACTCTTCTCCCTGAGAAGTGGAAGAAAACCTTGAGTGATGAATTGACCAAAACCCCCACCCTGCCATCTCCCTGAGCTGTCGATAGGAATGAGGGAGGAGATGGGGCGGGGGGGAAAGGTGTTTTTATGGGCTTACTTTACTTCTTATTTTCCTCACCCTGCTTTTGTTAACAATAAACTTACTTTGTACTTCTAAATTGAACCTGTTTTGCCCTCCGAGTGTTTTCTCCTGGTCCCCACATCAACTCTCATGAATCCTTATTTTAATTTTTTTTCCTCTCCTCTACCCAGCTGTATCAGGAGAGGGTGAGTGAGCAACTGTCGTGGGTGCCTGGAGTTTGGCCAGTGCCAAGACCTATGTAAGATGGTTGTCCTTCTTGATTTCCTTCAGTCAGTGGCTTATTTCCATTTCACCTCTACTTGAAATACTGAACCCCTACAGCTATAAATATTTGGTGAGTAAAATGTTGGCTTTATCTGAACATTTTGAATCAAAAATTACTTTTCTGGTTTTTGCTGTTTTTCTGGTTCTATTTTCCAAACAGGAAATAATGCTATAATCAGTGCCAATTTGTTGTTGGCAAATACAAAAATAAATCAGGGAATAAAGATTTTCCTGGGATTTTTTGATGACTAGTTTTTTAACCTCAGTGTAGGCAGTCAGTGAAAGCAGACTGTGGGTAAGGTATTTTAGGCTGGTTGGAACCCTTGTGCTTTGCAAAATTACTTGTAGTTTTCCTCTATGGGGATTTTACATCAAGGCAGTTATTTCAACACCATTGTTTTTACAATGGATGGTAATAAAAGCTTGGATATTTCCCTGTTTGATTAGGAAAGAAACACATAGACCCAGTCCTGGGACTTGAGCATGTTACTACAATGAAGACGCTTGGAAATTACTTTCCATTTTAAGAATTACTAATAAAAGAATTCTTTGCATTATGGGTCAAATTTCTATCTGTGTATTCAGGCTTGACTCCCTTGATTTGATTGCTCTATACATTGCAGAAATCATTGTAGCTTTGAACAAGATTTGCTTTCAATAAGACATTATTCACGTCTGCCCAAGAATTAGGCTTTGAGAGATTTGTACTAATATTTTCTATTATGTTGGTCAACAGGGTGGCATTCTCCAAGTTTCACTTTGATATTCAGATTCAAATATTCACAACAAAAATATGAATGTCTCATGATTGCAGCTGTGCAAATAGCAAGGGATTACACCAACTTTGAAGTTGGATTCTGTTCTTATTCTTTTTTATTATTCATTTCCCTGTGAACAGTTATGGCAGAAATGTGAGGAACTTGCTAAAGTTGAGGGAGAAATAATGCATATTCACATCTGAGGTATTTACTGTGGCAAATAGCTCCTATGCAACAGTGTGTGTACAAAATCAGCCCTGCCCTACAGTCTCAGGAGAGCTGCCAGCCACTAATATGTATTTAATAAATTGAAATTGACAAATAGGTACCACTATATCAATGCACTTTTTGACTGCTTAAAGCAGCCAGAGCTTCCTTCAGTACAGGAAGAGTACGTGTATTAGGTGCCCACTGCATGCTTCAGATTCTATTCCATGCATTATTCTGTGGTATCAATGTAGAGGAAGGAAATTAAATGTAAACATTTGCTGTAAGCAGCAAAAAAAAGTCTAGCATTCAGCAGTTTAGGTCATGATCCCTCAGCCAGAAGGAAATAAGTTGGGGTTGTTGTTTTTTTTTCTCAAATCTCATGTTTGTAAGCATTGCCAGAATATGAGAGTGGCTGGATAATTGAGGGGAAAGAAAAGGTTAATGTATCCTAATTAAATTACCTGAGCTTCTACTTATCTTTCCCAAAATAAATAAAAAAAAATCTGAATATTTTCCTCATTCACTCATTCAGTAAATGCATCACACAGAAGATTAAATATATAGGAAGAAAATTACCTCATCAGCTTCAAAAATATGTTCAGAAATAATACTTTAGGTGTGTAATGGCAGTCCATAGGCAAGAATTTGTCAGTAGATATTATTTGCTGGGCAAGTCTGAGTAAGAAATACATTCTTAAAATTAATGTCATTTACAAGCAAGCTACGAACAAAGAAGAATTAAATATATTGAATTAATACATTAATAGCAAAAATACTTCTGCCTTCCTCAAACCATCCAAAATTTAGGTCAAAAACAAGACTGCGTTTACTTAAAGGATTATGAACCAAAGAATAACTTTTCAGCAAACTGGAACAGAGTCTGAAGCAGAGTAAAAAAGCATGAATCCTTAATATAGTGTAATGCTTCCCAACAAGCATTTCAGCAGCTGTATAAATAAAACCACCATTCTAGTGAAGAGAATGATTGAGAATTCAGTGAAAAATGTTTCCAAGAACTAAGACAATTCCACATTGCTAAAGTGGAAACTAATTTAGGATGAACTAAGAGGCAGAAAGTTTTCTTAAAAGTACCCTAACCTACTAACTTCTTTGTAAAACACCAAAGCAATGTGAAATGTAATGTCACAAATAAAGGTCTAAAACACGGATTTCAACTCTGTTCGGGAATAGACAAGGGCAAAATATGATTCCAAGCTAAGAAATTTTCTCTATTCAGAAAGGCACTTTCTTTTAATGGAAAAATAATTGGGTTTAAATTAGAAAATAAAAGAACTGCATTTATATACGCAAAAAAAAATATATATATATTTTAATATAGTGCAACTCATTATTCATTATACACTGGACAACACTGGAGCTCTTCTCTAACCTGTTCTCTCTATATATTTTACCTTCTAAGCTCTTCAGTGGTAATGCTCCTCTTCCCAACAAAAGGCATCATCATACACCGTATAAAATGCAGTCCTGTGAACAAAAATAGCAGAAGGTAACACTTCAAAATTGGGGTCTAATGAGTCAGAGCTACAATTCTTCTAGAGACTATGTGGAACTAATTAGGATATAGCCTTTTTCAGCTGAAATTCACAAATTTTGTTCCTAAATAAATAGGGAATTTTTGATTCTAGATTAATTTGTCAAGTGTTTTTAGATCTCTTTCTTTATTTAGCTGTTTAAACACAGGTTCATTGCAAAGTCAGAGGTGAAAGCAAGTTTGACTTCTACTACTCCAGATCCTTATAAGAAATTTTATACAGGCTGTGAAGTCATATGAAAAAAGTCTTTTTGCAGAAATAGTGAGTGAAGGCCATACTTGCTTTCAAAAATGTATGCTGTAAATTGTGAATATGAATAGAGGTGACAAATTGATTAGGAGAAATGGCAAGGTAGATAAAAATATTTCCTTTGAGCCTCTTGTGAACTGCAGTGGAGAATTTTTAATACAGTTAATTCTTCTTGAGTCCTGCAAATCCAAACACAACCATGAGGTTCTAATATATAATAATGTCTAAAAGCAGAAAAAAGTACAAAACTAAAATGTGAAACCACCCACATAAGAGGAGATGAAAGAATTGGAAAACTCTCATAGAAATGTGAGTTAAAATGGACAGGCAAATTATTTCTGTGTTATTACTCTAAATAAAACACTATAGCAAAAGCATTATTTTAAATGGATCAGTTAAAACAATTTGTAACTCCTCTAACATTTACATATTCCAACCTAGAATTTCAGTGTCACTTAAGATGTTTCATACCTCATCATTTTTACATTTTTCATTTAGATTCCTAACTAACTAAAAAAAAATAAAAATAAATTAAAGACATGGTTTCCAGTGCATTCAGTCCCAGAGAATGCCAGGCTCCAATACTCAGTCCCAAACACATCAGGCAGGAAAATTTATATCTGCCACTCACATTGCCAGGCTCCATGCTACAAAGTGCTGCTCTTGCTACATGAGCTTTAATGTCGCCTTTCCTTTAACTCGCCTTTTGCCAAAAGATTTAATTTTCGTGCAAAAGGCCTGAACTGTACATCTCGAGCATGCACACCTCCAGGACTGCAGCAGCATGAACTTTCACTAATACGAGTGGTAAGGCAGTCCCCTCGTGCAGGGATTAGGGAGGCTCTGCCCTGTGGTGGATTGTGTAAAATGATCATGGAGCTGCCGCACAATCCCCGAAAGACAAGCACTGAAATCATAAAAATCACCACGTTCAGTAACTGGCACCAATGCTGACAGACTTGGCAGAGAGGCCAAAGATTCAATTGACCTAAAGACTAAACAATGCTCTTTTTTTGCTTTTTTTTTTTTCCAGTGGAGTTGCTCCCTTTAGAACAGGGCTGAGATACACTAAGCACGGTGATGATTCTCTCTTCCCTAAAAAAGGGAAGATCTGCAAAAACTGGCTTAAGAAATGAATGTGACTGAGCCAGATTCTTTATTCATCCCATTCATTATCCAAAGACACACACACATGTATTTAAATGTGCACATTTAAATACAAACTGATGGAAAACTAACATAGCTAATTTTGACCCAAATTATAACTGCATATCTGATTTCCTTCTAAATACAAACAAAGCACCTGAGCATATTGACAGCATGCTGGTGCATGCAAGAGCAATTCTGTTCTCAGCCATGACACCTTAACTCTAGAGAATCTCCACAGAGGTCAATGAAATGGTATTGGATTTGTAATGGAGTAAGTACAGAATATTGCCCAGCATATCTATTTTTTTTTTTTTTAGTATATTTTATTTTAAGCAAAGCATACAGAAGAAATCTTCTTTTGCTCTCCTGGTATCAATCAATGACCATTGCTCTGTTAATGTATTACAATAAAATATCTCAACGGTGCATTGAGCTGGTTGACTGTAATATATCAGCAGATCAATGGCTTGCAAAAAGAGAATGGTCAAATGCAAGACAACTTCTCCAATTAGAAAATTTTCAAAGATTTCACACACTGAATTCATAATGACTTAAAAGAAATGAGTCAACAGTGTTAACTGACTGACTGGAGATCTCACAGGGTTTTTCCAACTGTTATCCTCCTTCTTGTTCCCCCATTATTAAAACCTAAGATAATATATATTTAATAAATTGAAGCATGCTTGTATCCAGATCTGGATACTGCAGCTTACACTCCTCCTTGCTGTTAAGAGACTTCTACCCATTGAAAAAACAAAACAAAGGAACCAAGAGGGAAAGTAGTAACACAGGGAAATGGAGGTCTGCAGCCCACATCCTCAGTGAAGGAAGTTTTCAGCCTTTCTGTAAGTCCTGGGCTACTTTCAGGATTCATTCATTTCCAGAAAAATCATATTTCACCTAAAAGGGAGCCAGGTCATTGTAGCATCAATTCTTTCTAACTACATTTTCCTTTGTCTAAAATATCTTTCAGATCTGTCATCATACTTACACATGGACCTGATGGTATTTACAAAGGAGACATGTAAATATTTCTTTGTATGCAAGTGGACATCTGAACACACAAAACAAGAAGCTGTCCTCCTAACATGTGTGATTTCTTCCTCCTCCAAAAAATTGGAATCCTTCTTGTGGACAAAATTGTTTATGTGAAAAAAAAAAAAAAAATCTGTTCAATTTTAAAAGCCAGAGCTAAAAGCTTTGCTCTGCATGCAGTCATTCTGCTGCAAAGAACTTTTTATTCATACATCCCTCTTTTTCATTGACATCATATATTTCTGTAATGGTGTATAATTAAGCATTGACAAATCTGAATCAATAAACATCTTCATTGGTTGGGGTGGCATCAGCACTTAGAAGTTCTGCCTATAGAGAAACCCTGGGGTCTCAAAGATCAGATTATATATTTCAAGATACTGACATTTCTGATTTGTTCCAGTTTTGGAATATAATAAGGATAACCTTTCTGCTTTGCTTTGTTTTTGTGTTGGGATTTTTTATCTCATTGAGAAGTGAGAAAAATAAACCAAAAACCAAAACCAACCAAATGAAAAAAAGCACTTAGACTAAACAGTTAGACCAGTTCAGTGCAATCTTTCCAAGTAATAGATATTTTTAGAAGATCTCCATGTAACAGAAGTGTGAGATGATGATTTGTCAAAGAACTAACAAGAGTAAGTGGAGGGTTGTGCTTTCCCATGTGCTGTGGCTCAGCAGATGGAGCTCTCCAGACAGCTGCATTTACCTGGCAGTGAATGGAGAGTGCTACAAGAAATGTTCCATGATCTTAAAAGTTTTTTTTCAACCTAAATTTCTTAATTATTTTATGAATCTGTATTGTTCCTTCTTTTAAGCAAATTGAATCTATCTCCAGTAAAGTTCGTTTTCTTTATCCAAACTTGTGCTTGAAGCACACAAGCAAACAATAATCCCTAGTGCCAAAGTATTACAGACTTCATCTAATTACTCAAAGCTCAGAGATATCTTAATTGAGGTTTGATTTTTTTTTCTTTTAATGGTTACATATGCCACAACAAAACCCAAGCAATGCACATTAGAAAATTACTCTTCTCTTCAACGCAGTATTTCTGTTTCTGCTCAGAACAAGAAATTGCAAAAGATGCATTAAAAAAAACCCCCTAAGCATAACAAACAAAAATATTTTCCTATTAGTCAAAACAGGTAACACACCAGAGAACATCAAAGACCTGAGATGATCTAATTGAGCACAGGTGTACTATAAGGTCAGAAAAATTGAAATTTAAGATTGTCCATGCATTTTTAATCAGTCTCTCCCATTTGTTTGCTTTAGGATATGCTCTATTATTATCATCAACTATAGTAGTAGAATTTAATAATTGAATATTAATAATTTGCATTTTTCAATGCTAAATAATCTCAAAGGATTTTCCAAGTAATTAATTCATCTTTACATGATACTTGTAAATAGAAATGAAACACTGTCTTGCTGTTCTACATGGAAGAAAGAAACAGAATTCATATAGAAAGTTAACACTGGGACTAGTTTCTATTTCTCAAATTCTGCTTACTGAAACTCAAACTATGAGTAATACCAAAATAATAGAATATAAAATATGGTGACAGTTTTAGAATTGCATGTGTCGGATCTGGTACGATCCAGAAGTGCATGAAAGGAATTTATAATACACTGCTTGTCATACAACACAGCCTATCTCACAGAAGTGCTACGAAAACTTGTATGTTATTACCATTCAGTATCTGACAAATAGTATATGATTCCTTAATGACTCCTGAAGGCTTCAGATCTTTAGTCACAACAAAGTCAAAGAGAAGTAAGGATGTCATCAAAGTTATAGACAGTCTTAAATAACTTGTGGACTAACAGCAAATCCTGGCACTGCCTCAAGCAAGCAAGTTTAGTTTGCTAACATATGTCAACAAAACATAACATCCCAAGCGTTTGTCTCTCATGGACAGCAAATGAAACATTAACCACAACAACTCTATGCTTCCAAAAGTTTGAGCTTCTAACTCCAATTCTCTCCTAATATTTAAATAATGTCTTGAACATATAATTATTTGGTTTTAAAGGCACATACCCACAAAAGAAAGTATCAGTTATACAGTGTAAATGTTCCATAGCTTTCTATTATTTGAGGGATATGAGGGATGAGACAACTTGCCCAGAACAGCAGCTGTGCAAAGCACACAATGAATACTTCAGGACATGAAGGGCATGTGTCAGGATCCATCTGCCCTGCTCACAGGGGCACTGTGCACTTCCACAGGGATCCCCAACATCTCAGCACAAGGGGAAACACCCCTGTGCCACAAGGACACTCGTCACCACAGAGGCACCACAGGTTTGCTGCAACATGGTGCTGTGCCAAGAACATCAGCACCCTTCCCTGTGATGTTTCCACTCAGGGAGTGACTTGTTTCTGTCAGAGTGTCCTGCACTGGATGTGCCACAAGACCTGGCAAATCTGAACAATGCATCAGCTTCACCTCTACCTGTAGCATTAAAACCAATACCAACCCAACAAAATAAAGAAAACCCCCAAACAATTTTTTCCCTCTCAAAATGGCTAGGCCAAATTCTACTCTATTTAAGCCATGTGCTCTACCATTTCTGACACTTACTCCAGCATGACTGAGGGTAGAAATCAGGTTATTATTGTAGCCTTTGACAGAAAACGTTGTTAAAGCGATGTTGTCTTCAGAGCCTTTCATGAAATCTGTAAACACGTTTAACATTTCTTTGAATGGGAAATATGGCTTGTCAATCTATATTGACTCAGTGAAAAGAAAAGCCCAATATATTAAGCTTAGATCCTTCAGGCATTTATTTTCTCTAATGATTAACTTTACAATATAATTTCATCCTTTCACAAATCAATCGCATTAATCATAAGAACTCAAAATGAATGTTTACACTGCATTTGTCTTCTAATTTAATTTGTTTGGACATTGCTTAACTTAGTAGAATTCAGTATGGGGAAAAGCATAGCATAGGTACTGCTGCTAAATTAAAGCCACAAATTTACTAATCAGAAGGAGTTATTGAGTCCCTAATTCAAGTCCTCTAGGGACTTGAATTAACATCCATCCCACAGAGTAAGACCACCATCCTTTCTGAAATAGGGAAATTAGTAAAAGAAGTGTCATAGTTATGCTTGGTGGAGATATACCCATAGCCTACAATCTAGTGTTTATAGCCCACACAAGGATGTTATTTGTCTTTCAGAGCACCCCCTTATGCACCACGTGTAAAATGGACCAGGAAGAAAACAATATAATCTCTGTGGGGAATTGAGGGCTCAGAAAGAAGTCAAAACTGTTTCTGCATGGCTTTGTTTTCTCTGTGCTAAGTTCTTCTTTCTAGAATTCAATCTGTATGTGAGCAGAGAAGTGGCCACTCCAAAGCTGAATGTCATTGTGGCTTTGACCTTAATCCCTAAACTAAAGGATGAAGGCACAATGATTGCAACACTATTCTGCCTTCATAGTTTATTACTATAAAGCACATGTTAGCTACTATAACCATTAATGGATAATTTTAAAAGTAAATGAGAAAAAAAATCTAGAAAGCAGAAACAATGCCCTATGATACATATGAATTTTCATATGAGAAAGAAGAGAATCATTAAAGAGAAACAGGAATACAAAAATCAATAGCTCATAAAATCCAACAGTTTAGAAAAGATTCAAAAATACAGTAAGATACACATAACTCCATTACTGTGAATATGACAGTCAGGATTTGATGCCAACTACTTGGTCTGCTACCCATTTACCTCAATACAGAGATACGCAAATGTTAAAAAAAGTTTTAGTTGTTGACATATAAACATTCTTGTGTGACAAAGTCAAACTTTAATAAGCTACTGCTAAAAATCATTCAGAACTTTCCCAAACTACCACAGAACTGCAGAATCATAACAGGACTTACGTTTTGAAATCTTCCTCCTATGAATTGGTTTCTAACTTGGTACCCATGGGTTTACTGCCAGAAATCTCCTCTGACTCCTCAGAAACCTAGCCAGCTCCTAAACTCAAAGGTCCCAGGCTCTCGACTCCATCCCAACCACTGAACAAAGAATAATTACTTTGTTTTGTACTGCATAAATGCAAAAAAAAAAAAAAAAAAAAAAAAAAAAAAAAAAAAAAAAAAAAAAAAAAAAAAAAAAAAAATATCAAATCAGGTGTGCAAATTCTCAGAAAAACAGAATTACTATTTTCCACTCAGCTTTAAAGGTAAGAACAATGACATTTAGGGAGCCTTAGAAACAGTCATATTTGATGTGAGATTTCCAGCTGCATGAATTGATCAAGGTATTGAGGAGGACAAGGATGTGGTCTCTGTGCCTTCTGTCCTGTGTTGGGTGGTGCTCGACCCTGCTTGCTCACTGGATTTTTCATGGAAACCCCTTCTAAGCCTTTAACCCTGAAAGGGAGCTTGGATGTACCTTGCTCAGAATATTTAAAGTTTATTCTCTGGAGAAATTATTGCTACTGATCACAAAATCACTGGCAGTAATTTATATGCCTGCATTATTTGTCCAACACTTGTGCAGTGCCAACAATTCCGTAAAAAAAACCCCACGGCAGATTTGAAAGGATGAAGAGCTACTTTTGCTAAGTAGCTGTTTGTTAATTTGGTCTAACTGAGATGGTCCTTGTTGAAAAAGCTCCAAAAATTAATGAAGCTGCTCCACATGACATCTCCTAAGTTCTCTCACATGGGACATACTAACACTTCGCACAGTTTTCCTGCTGCTTAACTGATACAGGGCTAGACTCTACTCTAGGCCAGGTGTGTCCCTGGATGTCTTCTCAACGATGGCAGTGATTTAAGTGAAGGCTGTGACTGAAAACCAGTATGCGCTCAAAAAAATTTATTTGGAAATGCACAAAAAACCCCAAGATGGTAGCTGGGAAATAATAATAATAATAATAATAATAATAATAATAATAATAATAATAATTTTAAATAAATAAATAAATAGATAAAAGAGGAGAGAGAGAAAATAACCAAAAGAAATCCACAAAAAACCCCCAACAAATAATCAAAGCCAAGCTGCAACAAACAACAACAACAACAACAACAACAACAACAAAAAACCCAGCCTATTCACATACAGAGTTCAGAGGGTTCAGAGCAAATCCAATGCAGTCACACAGCTGGGGAAGGGCTGTCCAGACAGAGTAGTTTTGTTCCCAGAGTGGCTGGACTGTTCCTCCAACACAATGAATTAAATCTTCAAAGGAGCACCTAGTCATGTAAAGAACTTGATACTGCCAGCATTCCCTTACTTCAGCAAATAACAGGAATCTATATCTTTCAAATAGATAGTGAGATAAGACATGCCTTTTTAATCCCCACTGTAGGAAGACTTTAATCAATAAAACCTCCAGTTTTGATCTACAGCCAGCCAGCCCATACATCAGGGTACACATTGCCTGCAAAAAAAAGCCATGCTAAGCCTCTGTTTGAGGGCCAGTCTTATTGTTTAACTTACCAAAAATTTTAAGACTGCTTTTATGGCATATTTGATACCCTGTAACAACCTGAACTCAAGGCTCAGTGGCAACTTTCCAAAGATTTCCAAACAAGCAGAAATACGGGTGAGGTGTTTGTTTTATCATACCGTGAAATTTCGAGTTAGATTTTCTTAGCAGCTAACTTACATGGATAGTCATGGGAAGCATGCTAGTATCCAATAAGTTGTCAGTAAACTCTCGTTTCAATAACACCACACAGAAATATTTCCACTCTTATTTTCTAGTTCTTTAACAAGAAGCATGTGTCACCATACCCCAGCTCCAGTGTGGAAGTAGGATAAAAAAAGAAAACAGTCATATTTTACATCTGAAAAGACATTTCTGGTGCCAGATGCTCTTGATAGGTACCAAGACCTTGGTGTAATTGGGCACAATTACTGAAACATGAAGGTACACCAAATTGGCTCAGAAATAAAGTGCACATGGATAGAAAGGTATGGGACAGTAGGACTGTAGCCAATTCCCCCATCACCATACATTAGTCTTTTTATCAGGACTTGCAGTAAAGGTCTCTAGCTCACAGTGACACTGCTATGATGGCATAATATCAAGTAAGGCTTGATGGCTCCTGATATGAAACACAGATCAGATGCTCACCAAATTATGTCATGTGAGTTTCAAAATGTTGGTGAAACTTATCAGGTAGGTATCCAAAATAATTAGTCACGTCTCCATAAATCAGCCTTTTGCCCCACAGTAATGCTAACCTTGAAAACCTGACAAAAAATGTTACTTTATGTTCTATGTATCCAAAAAAATAATCCCAGAGAGCTTGCACATTTTTAATTGTTCATAGCTTTATTAAATCTATTTTCTTAAATTTGTCTTCTATGGAGGTCTCAGCTGGTCTTGCAAAACAAACAGAATTTGAAGAAAATGTTCTCAATGGTCAAGGCTGCATATTCAAATTCAGCATAGAACTAGAGGAAAGCAGACTTAGAACAGCCAGCCAAAATGGCCAAAAAACTCCCAAGAATTTATGAGGGTCTGTAAACAGCAAAAAAATAATAGATGCAGATTTCTGGCTTTAATTATATTGGATGCTAACAGACTGAATATATAGAGATAATTTATATTGTAAATAGCATTTGAGATTAGAGAAATTTAATTTAATTTTGCAAAAAAACAGTAGTAAAAATATTCTCCCTTGATTTATTGTGTGCAAAGGTTTCCTCCTTCCCTCCATAGCCACATGAGCAAAGGAATGGCCATCTGCACATGGACAGGCCTTACCTGGAAAAAGTCCCTGGGACACCCTGCAGTAAATTCAGAACATTTAACCCTGGGCCTTTGTCCTTCCAGCTGAAAAGAATCATTCCAACACCTATGGGTAAAATTTAAGTTTACATCCTGTTTTTTTTTAAGGTTTACAGCTGCAGAAGGAGAGTGTGGTTAGTGATGCTTGAGCAGGAACACCTTTATTTGTGGATTCAGGCTTTGTAGATGACTCATCCTAGAAGATGGGCATGGGACATACCTCTGGCTGCCTTCTTCTGAAACCTGCCCAATGCATATGTATTTATCTACTAAAATGCAGCAATTTCCAGGGCTGACCAAAGTAACCTATATCACACAGCAACATTATAGATCATGTTAGGACAGGAAGTGAAGAATAGCTCTTCCAATTAATGCCAGATAGGGAAATTCATTACATAAGATGTAATTACTTGAGCTGGAATTTGTCCAGAAGCTGGAGTTCAGCCAGAACACTACTTTAACATTAAAATGCTAAATAAAATGAAAAATATTAACAACAAAAAAAATCCTAATGGTACCCAAACCAAAGAATTTCTTCTTTTTAATTATATGTTAACCAGTCAATACAAAGCAATTGTCATACTCAAAGAGAGTTTTATCTGGAACCCCAAGTTAGAAAAAAAAAAGGAGGGGATACAAAATTATTAACTCTTTTCTGAAGTGCATTTATTCATGCTAATCTCCTATATGACGCTTGTGATTTTTATTACAGAGCTGGAAAAATTATCTACCTTTGACAAAATTTCAAGTGACTTTATAAATGATTAAATGGACTCAGAATAAAATTAGAGGACTGATAATTTAAATGTGCACAATTGTGCATGTTTATATGTGCACAAATGTGCACCAGTTTGAGTGATCTATTTGTGCATTGCATGCAAATGAAACTACCATCATTAGTCGTGAAAATCATCATCATCACTTCCAGAATTTCCCAAGGATTTTCTCAGTTCTCCTTAGGAAGGCTCCCATTAAAATCCTTGTGAATATCTGCACTCCCAAGTACACTAAAAAATAAATCTAGTTAGTTAATCTGAGAGCAGCAGAGCTAATGAAGACTGTTTCCCAAATCCCTACTCAATATATCCAAGTCTTCCTCTACGCTGCTTCCAACCTCCCTCCACTCCTTCATTCTTGTTCAAAATGAGGACACAGCACAGAACCTCCCTCCTGGATTTCCTAATTACTGAACAGGGAAGAGGCAGCACTAGAGCTATATTTATGCTGCTTGGCCAGCCAGCACATGTCTGCTCCCAGAAAGAAAATAACACGAGCTGGCCACACACTCTTCCTTGCAGCAGGAGCCTTAATTTGAACCACCTTTTCCTCTTGCTGGTAGCCAGTCTCCACAAAATTGGTAGAACTCCCACAGTAAACTTTGGTTGAAATTAATTAAAAGACTCCAAAGTTATTTGGAGCAGGCCGCCAGACAAACAGCATGACAGCAGAACTTGTGTTTCCTGAAGAAGGCAAGCTAAAAAAGGAAACTATTAATAAGTATTATTTCCATATAGCACGAGGCCCAAGTTCTTGACTAAGGCCTACAAACACTACTGTGATACTTATAATAAACAGAAAACTTGCCTAACAGAAGGAAAAACAGTAGATGAAATGATAACACAGCTTGCATTAATTAACAACAGAGCTCACTATTCACAGAGGAAGTTGCCATAAGTATACAGACCTGGAGCCAAATTTGAGCTAGAGCTGAGCTCCCATTTGCTGAGGATGCTAAGACAAGACAGACATCTTCAGAAATACCAAAAAGTCAGCAATCTCTATTTAGGTATCAGCAGAAATACTGGGAGCTTAAAAAAAAAATAAATAGAGAATATTCTCCTACTGTTCACTGTAGCTAGGAGCAAGGATGTCAGAAAAGCTCTGGACTTTTGAAATTTTGGGGTGGGGGGCAATAGTCTCAAACTGCCTCTTCCAAGGCTGACTGCCTGAAAGACAAATAATAGCTGTGGTAATAAACTCAGAATTACTGAATAATTTATTCAAAGTAGAAACAAAGAAAAAATGTTGAGGTTTGTACTAGCACAAAAAGAGAAAGTTGTCTTTTAAAGATCCTTAAGATACTGCCTCCTTCACCTCTTTCTTAGAAGACACTTAAACATCATTAGAAATCAGTAAGGTTTAATGGAATATGTAGAAGGGACTTAAATTGTGGAATGGAAACTCCTTAGAAGACCAGCCAAAGGCAGAGTCAAAGAACACTTAAAAAGTTATGTGAATATTATAATAATACCTGTACTAGTAAATGTCACCAAAGTTATTTTTTTCCTCAGCAGAACACAGAAATCCCTTGATATTTGAGAAAATACTGGCATAATTTAGAAACGGGGATAGAATAACTCCAAAATCAAAACAAAACAAACAAAAGCCACTAAACACCCCAAACTGTGTATTCAAACTTCTGATATAATACTGTTTTCCTAAGATTGCAAAATGTCCTCTTTGTGGGCCTCAAACCTCCAGAACATAGGTCTGAAAAGTACATTTTAGAACTAAATAATGTTTCCTTTACAGTTGTCCAGGTGTTCTGCACAGCAGCCTGAGAGGTGACTTCTCCAGATCCATCCAGAAAGCCTTCATTTTACTGCATACTTAAAATTAGACAGGTCAGCAATACTCCCAGGAACAAATTGCAAAATGTTCCCATCAAGTGCTGCTTGATAAAGCACTTGTGTGGTAAATAGTCATGTTTGGCCTCCTTACTTATGGTCCTGCACTTATTTTTCTTTTAAATAGGAAAACAAATTAATAGGTTTTCCTGTCTCTCAAGTCACCTTGCTCTAGAAGTAGTCAACTTATTTTGCAGAATTAATTTATTTTGAATGTATAGAGAGGACATTGTATAATTCACTATACAACTCCACGACTTCAGTATACCAGAGATAGGGGTGTGCATAAGGTCCTAGTAAATAGACCTAAAACACCCCAAAACAATCTCACAAAATGGCAAAAAGAAATATTTTATGAGCTTATGACAGAATAAGTATAACTGAATGCATTTGTCCTACAAAAGAGGCATCTCATGCATTGATCTTGGCTTCAAAAAGGGCTGAAAACACACATCACAACATTAAAAAGCTGGAAGAAACCAAGCTAAATAGTGGACCTGGCATGGATCACAATAAGGTCTTTTGCTAGGGATCCATTGTACAATGAATTATTTCTTTGGGTCTGCAAGTGTTTTCCAAAAGCACTGGGCATTTTGCCATTAATTAAATATACCTCGAATTATATTAAATGCAGGCAGCCCTCTCTTACCCAAAAGATCCAGATTTTTCCAGTAAATCACATTGTCTCATCTCTCCCATCCCTTGCAGCCTTCATTTTACTATCACTCCCAACACAGTGAATTTCAAAGCACTGAAAACCTGCCTCTATCAGGGCCCTCCTGCGCCAGACTGACTGAAATACTCCTGGCTGAAACATCACAAGGATATAGCCCTAAAAACTGCCCTCCTTGTTAAGTTAGATTTGCTTTAGGTAATTTAGTCTTTTACAGGAAAGCATTCATCTCTGAAATTTGATGCAGAAGTTGAGTGGTAACTGATGCAAGTTATACTAAGTCCCTAACTGTGGTAGACCATAGGTCTCAGTAAGAGGAAATAAAGTGGCTACCAGCTAAAATAACAACTTTTTGATTTACTTCTTTCTTTATGCTTCTCTAACACATCTTCACTGCCTGTAAATGGAGCCACAGTCATATGAATTGACCATTATTAGAAAAAGATCAACGGCCAAAATCACAAATACCAACCTTGTATTATATTCAAGTAAAAAGGCTCTAACAAAGTAAAAAATCCAGGGCATGTGAAGGAAACAGTCTTGGAGATGACTTGGCAAAACCATCTCTAGTAGTTTAATCAAAAAGGGAAGATTAAACACTACCTGTGGCAAGACAGATCGTTAAAGCCAAACGATGATCTCTCAAGAAAAGGAGAGCTGTAAAGCTGAAGGCTGTAAAGATGAAGGCTTGCCAACCTCCTTAATGATAACCTTGTCCAGTAATGGATTTGATTTCTTTTTCACAACTTTTGGCAATCAAGAGAGAATTAGGTTTAAAACAGAGGTGTTAGGTCATCACTTTTCCGCCACCACTCGTGCCTTAACAAGCCACGCAGGCCAGAAGTCGTGCAGTAACATCAAATGTTTTATAATGAAAATCTATTTTATTGCAGGCTAAAGTAAATGGAGGGTTTCATTGTACAATTTGAAGAGAATACAGCTTAGCAGTTCGAAGGAGAGAGGGAAGGAAAAAAGTAGGGAGACAACTCCATGTACATAGGCATGAGGAGGTGACTTGGTCACTCTGAGGAGACTCAGAAGGGAAAGAAGAAACTGAGAAAGGACAAGAATACTGAATGCTGCTTCATGTCAGGATAAGAAGGAAATACCAGCACAAGTTTCACTTTGAACCCAGTAATGACAATCTACCAGAGGTGCTCAAACCCCAACGCTTTTTCATGTTTTCATGGATGTTTTGAAGAATGGGATGGAGATAAGTCTCATCAGACTGACCAGAGCAGTAGTGAAGTACTGCTTTGTCTGAGAGACACTCTATCCCAAATTTCTTAGTGGCATACAGAGCAAACATGGAAACTTTTCACCATATATTTAAATGAGATTTCCCTTTAATGAGAACATTAATGTTAGCTTATTTACTTGAAAGCACAGTCATCCTCAGTTGGGGCATGCTATGACTGACATACAACACATGGAACTCTAAAAAATAAAAGGGCCTTATACAACATTTCCAACAGAGTTTATGGTTTAGGCCACTCTTGTCAAAAGTAATACGTTGAGTGGATGAAGTAATTTGTGTGATGAGAGATAAAAAATTTAGCTTTATATAAAATACCTCATCTCCAGAAAGGGCAGACACCTTTCCCATCAGGCTAGGTTGTGAAGGCTTGAGGACTGGCAAAAAAAAAGGGAGGGAACATGGAAATTTGGGTCAGTAATTGCTCCTGGCCATGAAGCGCTAAGGTTTGACGCAGAGCTGTGTCTGCTCCACATCAAAGATGTCACCAGTGTCTGAACTTTGCAACTGTCTGTCCTGTCTGGCCTCTGAGCTTTTGCTTTCCTGCCCTGAAGTGATTTCAAGGGGGCATGGCTGTTTGAGAGATACCATCCCTTGGATGAGCTGGAAACATATGGCACTGACCACATATGGTCATTAGAAAGTCCCACGCCAATTTTTGCAAGGCTAACAATATTAGCCCCAGTATCCTGGCCAAATTCCAATATAGGTAATTATATTCTGGATAATGACATACAGGCTAGTTTTATAAGGTTTAATATACATTGTGGAAAGTGGCTTGCACCTAAGGGCTCTGAGTTAAACTCATTGCACAGTCAGCTGGGATAAAATTAGAGAAGAAACTACCCAAGCATGTCAAATGTTTAAGCTTTAAAACCCTGTGTAGACTGAAACAAAAGAGGAAGGGATCCAGGGGTGCTTTAGCATAATCAAGCTGGCTCATGCCGCTGAAGACACAGCTGGGATCCAGAGCTCCCTGCTGCGAGGAAATTTGTAACAGTATCCCCACCCCACCTTCAGCAGTGGGTGTGCATGCATGTTAAATTACCAGGTTAGGAAAGAAGATGGAGCAGTAGGATGCAAAATGTTGTTTGCTGCGGTTTTTTTCTTGATTTCCCCCCAAGTAAAATAGAACCAGATAGATCTTATAAAAATGCCCCACAGTTCAAACACTCACACCTGTTGCACAGCAGCCCTGTGACCCCAGCTTAAAATGCCGGAAGTAATGGTCCTCTCCTAACAAATACTAACTTGCATTTGTCTCATCTCACTCTGTTTGAAGACGCCAACACCAGCACAAGACACTGTTGTAACCACACCCTGGCAGTTAATCCAGTAGGTTCTGCTGATGGAAACCTCTGAGGATGATGCCCAACCCCAGAATAATTTGGGTGGCACAACAAGTCCCTCCAGAATGCCATTAAAATCCAAAAAAGAGTGTTTGGAGTGTGCCCCCCAAACCACAGCTGGCTCAGGAGGCACTCACTTGCAAGGGTTTACTGGCCTCAGTCAAATTTGTTGACATGACTTACAATTTTGGATGACACAGAGCCAGAGGTGGAACACAAGCAGACATGGCATACCTAAGGGTGAGAGCACAATGGGTAATAACATTTTTTTCTTAAACTCTTTACACATTGCGCAAGCATGGAAACCACTTCAGGCTCCATATATTTTTTTTACCATGCAGAACAGAAGAAAAACAGGTTCTCACTCAAAATCAAAAAGCTGAACAACAGCAAAGGAGGAAGGTTTTCACTGTGAGAGTGGTGAGACATTGAAACAGGTTGCCCAGAGAAGCTGTGGATGGCACATGCCTGGAAATGGTCAACGCCAGATTGGATATGGATTTGAGCAACCTGGGCTAGTGGAAGATGCCCCTGCCTGTGACAGGGCGCTTGGATCTAGGTGGCTTTTAAAGTCCTTTCCAACTGAGAGCATTCCAGGATTGCATGATTCTTCAAAACCACCTTAAGATCTGAAACTTCACCTTTGGCTAGCAGGATATCCCAAGCAATGGCACTGCAGTACAAGCGCTTATCTTTTAGCCTTGAAATAAAGCTCAAGTTAAGCTGTGATTGTTTTTCCCATGTTACGAGCAGGTCTGGTCTTGCTTTGGTGTTATCATCAGTATTCTAAACTTTAATCCAGGTATTTCATGTGGTGGTTCAAGCACCACATACTTGTAGGCACACCACCTCAGTTCAAGATGCTCTGCACCTTTCCTGGGCTTGAATTCTAAGCTGTCAAGGATAGGAGACATAGCTCTCAACCCCACTCTCCTCATGCAGAGAACACTGTTTCATCTCCTCTGATTCCTTTCTCCATTAAAACACATTCAAACATAATTAGTGTAACATTAAAAATGGAGGAAATTTTGTAATTGCCAGTTGTTCTGTAGCCATGGTTACATCTGAGATTTATACCAAGCGACGCTGGCCTGAGCACGCACAGGCAGTTAGCAGGAACAGCAGTGGGATAATGTTTGTGTGCACGTGCAGGTGTGCCGAGATGCCTGTTTGCCAAAAAAAAAAAAAAGGAAAAAAAAAAAAGATGGGGGAGGAATGGGGAGGGAGGGCAGGGGAGAGAGAGGCCGAGGGAGAGAAAGGAGGGAGGGTGGGGAGGGGAGAGACGGAGAATATTCGGTGACATTTAAGGTGCTAATATCTGGAAGTCAACCTTTAATTTGACAGCTTTTAGTGCTAGTTAATTTCACTCATCCAGACGAGGTGTAGGAAATTTGCAGCACCTTTAAATTATCACGTTTTTCCACGCTGCCTGAGGCCTATGTGGAATACCTGAGCCATACTTTCTGCCCCCCTCCCCGGCTCCCCCTCCATCCCCCTCTCTCCTCCCTCCCCCCCTCCACCATTTTCAGGTCAGTTGAAGTAAAACTTTCATTCCCTTTCTCAGACAATTAATCTTTAGCTAATTGAAGCAGGAATGCTGCAGGATGGGTTTCACTGGGGCCTGTAAATCTCATTTAGCAAAGTGAATTCCAGGCACATGCTGCACCTAATGATGTGACAGGTGGGCTGCACCACAAGACAGCAGCCGCCGAAAAGTTGATTCTCATTAGACCCTCGGAGTCCTGCAGTCAGTTTTCTGATGGCTGAAGAACACTAATCGCATCTGTTTGCTGCTGGGTGGGGTGGGCACGGGGGGAGAGGCAGCAGTGAGAGGCGGGGGGGGCCCTTCCTCTCTTTCATGAGTTAATATCCTTGACTCCTGCCCAAAAAACCAGCAGGCCTGCCTCCCACCATGCGCTCAGCCTCCATTCTGCTGACTCCTACAGGGTGCACCCTTTTTCTAATTAACTGGAATGGCTATGGAAAGCAAAGGAGGCCTTGTGTTGGGTGAACCAATTATTTTGAAGGGTATTAAGTCATCAGATTTACTTTTATCTTGATTGCATTGTGGAAATCGTGCATAATTAATGGTGGGAGCTTATTAGGAAAATGATTAGGCAAATTACACAGGTGTCGGATGCATTTTTTATGATAAATTTGCTAGAACAATCCTGCAATTCCATCTGTTCAGCTCATATCAGAATGTCACTCTGGAAGAAATTAATGGTGCAGAGTCGCACAAAGTTACTGGAGGCCTTGGATGCAGATTTATATTTTAAAAAAAGATACAGTTAAAATTACCCAGAGATTTTCTAATAAATACTTGATGTTACAGTTCAATAAATTACTTATTTAATCTTAAAAGAAAATGATAATCAGCTGGAAACTAAAAAGTGGAGAAAGCATAAACTTCATTTTGTCAGGTTGATGTGTATGTAAATAAAAAATAATCTTAAGACAAAATAATTCTTTGCTGTGGGATGCTGACTAGAAACGAGCTCTCAGTGTCCAAGTACCTCTGCTAGGTATTTTTTCCACAGATACTAAAGCTTGCCTTTCAAAGCCTGTGCTGGTTCTAAAGTGGCAGAGCCAGTTCCCTTCTCTGTAATTTCAGTGTTGTTTAGAAGCAGATTCTGGAGGTCACATCCTGGGAGTTAGAGAGGACATGAGCCAAATGCTGCACTCTTGTCTTCACTTCTTTCACTCTGCATTTCCTGCCAATGCCAGAAGATGAAAACCATGAAACCAAAACCATTGCATGGATTGTCTCTCAGAGTGAGTAAGTAAATCAGTGCATAGGGGATTTTTCGTGTGTGCATGTGAAAGAGTGTCTGTGTATGCATTTATAGGTCTAGAATAGCAAAGGCCAGATATTCCACCTCTGGAGGTACTTAGAAACTGCAGCTATGGATTACCTATATTCATTAAATAAATAAGCTCATATTCCATAGAAACAGCATAATTTTTAATAGCTAATATAATATCACTTCTCAAAAACTTACAAGTAAGAAGGCATAAGTAGCTAGGTGTGTAAGGAGACCATAAAAAAGAAAAATATGGGAAGGTTTAATTGATGTTGGGCAGCTTTACAGTCAGATACAATTTTTAGGCATATATTTTTCATAATCTGACTGGTTCATTGTCATCAGTACTACTTTTTAAAGATATTGACTTGGCAAATATAAAGTGGCTGCTGTCTGCTCCAGAAACAGCTCTGAGGAAGGCACAGCCACAGATGTTGAGTGTCTTGGGGTCTGCATCACTTTAGATAAGATCTTTCAAGACACACTCCAAGCCCCTGGATACAGTCCACAAGAACTGTGGGCTGAGGATAGCAGAGAATAAGGTGCCTTGTCCCAAAAACAGGATGGGGTTGGAGTTACCCTGTCAGGATTACTCAAACAGCATGACAGGCCTCCTTTTCATGGCTTTCCATGGCATGACTTTGAAGCTACCTTGAACATCTTGAATGTCTCTCCAAAATCACAAAGCAGGCTTGTTGCTTTTCATAGATCCACCCCCTGTGGTCTCCCAAGGACTATTATCCTGCCCAAACTCCACAGCACTCCACAATTTCATTCCTCTCTCCTATTCTTCAGTGTCCCAAGAGTTTACTCATTGCCACAAGGCCCTTGAAAAGATGACTTACTAGCAATGCAGAATATTTTGTTCATTTGGGGATTTCTGCTCTTTTTAGGATGTTAAGGTTTTGATAATGTTATCAGAATGAAAGTAAACATCTCTCTTTTGGTGCTCTGAAAAGCTAGTAATGACCACCAACTTTTTCAAAAAATGCTGGGAATTGAAGAGCAACCCATAAGAAAAGGGCGTTATTTTTTCTCCCTAATATCCATGCCTTGTTAAATACCAATGATACCAATCTCTGTGACTTTTGCATTTCATTAATCATTCCCTGCAAAATGAAGCTGCTGATGCTACACACTACCATCTGCACTTGTGGTGAAGGCAAAGAAAATGAATTCCAAGCTCTGTCTGCTAGAGGGGCCATGGCAGCAAGATTTCATGAGAGTTTTATGTCCAATATAAATAGTCCTTGGCTCATCTGAAGACCTTTCTTCTCCTTCAGAACCTTTGCTGAGCACATTCTTTGAAATCTGCTTTCATATATCTCAATTGTAATAATAGTTTTCAGAAAAATTACAGGGGCATAGAAGCAAATATGGTGCAATGCTGTGTCCCTGAGATAGTTTATTACCGCTTGCTAATTAAGATTACTGATAAATGTTATGTTTATTCCTTGCAGGCTATTGGAACAATACAGAATAATACTGTTAAACACAGCAGGTGACCTTAATCCAGTTAATGAAGTATTAGAAAAAATTTAAGATAAATTTGAAGAAGTTACCGTGACTATCCTCCTACGTTTTAAGGGATGCCTTGTATCTAGTGGCTAATGGCCCATAACCCTTATCCAATATGGAGCTGCTAAGCATTTGATCAGATAAAAAGCATGTTTTCAAGCAATAATTATTCAAAGGATCAGACACAGTGATACTAATGTAAGATTTTGTACCATGAATAAAACATTTCAGATGATATCTTTCAAAAAATCTATATTGGAATTTATATAGGTGAGCAAGGAAGGGTCAAGCAAGTTTCACAGAAAGAGATAGAGACTCATCTGTATTAAATTAAATGGGTTAATATAAACCATAACAAGACCAAGAGTCATGAGTTCAGAATATATGGCCCTATATGTAAGAGTGACATATAGGCTACTTTCCATTCTCCCTGGGGTCTCTCCCTATCCTGTTAAAGGAACTAGTACTATGTCTTCTGAGAAGAGCTAAGCTAGTCAATATTATTGGCAGGATAGGACATAATAAGAGGAATCAAACTACCAGATATCCTTTTCAATTCCTGTAGTCAACATGAGAACACAGGCAGAACATTGCTGTATGGCCAACCACTCACCTGTGTAACTCTCTGAAGTGCAGTGCCTCACCCAGTTCTCCTGCAGGTGCCAAAATATCTCCAGGTGCACACACAAAGGTGTGTTCACACAAGCCAAATGCCTCACCCTCCAAACCCACCAGCATGGATGAGTTCTAGGAAGCTGTAGCAGGGAAAGCATATTAGAGACATACTCTGAAAGCCGATCCACCCTGAATCAGCTCATTTGCATGGATGTGCTCCTGGAGGAATCACTGCAAGTGGAACACCTTGCCAAAGCTGATCCTTTCTAGTCTCATGCACCAGCCACAATGCTTTTTTGATTTTGAGTACTGGCATCATATTTCTAGTGTACAGTATCCCTCTAATACTATAAGCAATATTTGTTTTTAAATTAAACATTACCTTTCTCTTTCAGAGCATCACTCAGTTTTCTTTAAGCCTTACCAAAATAACAAATTCCTAATCCTTAGTACAGATAACCAGCTCAAAACAAACAGGCCCTTTTGTAGCATTGACAGTATTACATTTTTAGCATATGATAAGCTTTCAACTAACACCTAGACTTTTCCTAGCACTGTGAAATGTAGGTGGTAAAAAAACACAAAGCTATTTGCTTATCCAATTTTCTGAGTACATCTGCCACATAATGATTTCAACTGCAGAACATTCAAGACTTTGCACTGGTTTTGCCCAGATCAGGTTTTTGTTGGACAACCCAGTGATTCATACAAGCTTCTTAAATTATTTTATGTGATGTTTTTCCCCACCTGTCTTGGTGAGTGGAGAAAAGAGCAGTGCTTCCCACCAAACACAAGTGGATAGGCCCAGACACAGATCATATAACTGTGATGCCTTGGGAAGGCTGACCTGAAACAGAGTCTGGACAGAGCTGGAGAATAAAGTAGATATTTATCGAAAGGTCTCCAGGGTACACCTTGGGCAGGACAGGGCCTGACCAGAGCTACATCCAAGGTAGACTAAGAATGGTGACAAAATGGACAATCAGTCACAAGAGCTTACATTTTTATAAGTTTTGGTCTATTTGCATATTGGGGTTGAATTGTCCAATTCCAGCTTCAGGTTCTGAGGTCCCATCCTTCTTGTTCCTCCCTTCAGCCACCCTTGTTTGTGCTTTGGGGGCTGAGAGTTGTCCTTGGTCTTAAGCAGGAAAAGGATTTGTTTTGTCTCCTTGCTCTGTGAAGAGAGCTGAGTGACACTGAATGTGAGGCTCAGAACTGCACCCCTGGGCAGCACAGAATCTGAAAACCATGGAAGCTCAAATTTAAGGCATCACCACAGAAAGAGAGAATATTTTGTATAAACACCTGTTCTTTTTCCAGGTTTCCCCAGGTCTTGTCCACTACTACAGGAACAAGAAGCTGATGGAAGCCTTTCACCAGAGCAGTTTGGTATTTTGTTGCAGGGGGGTGGGCCTGGATTGATGAGGAATGCCATTGGGATGCTGCTTTACAGATGGCGAGTGGCAAAGCCGGCAGCGCTTCCCCGTGACGGGGAGGAGGCAAAGCCTTCATTAAAACATCAGCTTCCCCCAGAAGCTCATACTGTCTGACACGCCTAACCTGTGTGCATATGTCAACACAGAGCACTTGCTAATGTTGCTGAGGCTGTAAATAAGGGTTCAGACTATACTCTGAAGGAGATTAATGAGTAGAGTGCTTCCTTCTCTGCTGGAGGCTGAAGTAGGTTCCCTATTAAGATGCAGTATCTGTCACTGTCAATAGAGACATGCTGTGTGGGTGTGAGGGGAGGTTAAGAGGTGTCTCTGAATCTGGTAATTCCATGCTTTTAAGGGTCTAGCACAGGGGACTGACACACTTGAGCAGCATCAACTTCCTGAAATATGTTTTCCATTAATAGAATAAGTCCAGTAATGTCTGTGGCCAAAGAGGGACAAATGCAGAGGAACTGGAAGTACTCTGCCTTTTGAAGCAGTACAGAGTTTTCTTCTTACATTTAGGGAAGGAGAAACAAATAAACTACTATCCTGTGCATACTCCATGCAGATTTCAAAGAAGGGAGTTGTCGTTCCCTTCATACATAGTTAGAACTTTTTTTCCTATGACAAATTGTATGTCTGCCTTCCTTCCCTCTGTAGTTCAGGTAAACAACTATTCTTCTTTGTAAAACATCCATTTCTCTGATATCAGAATGTCTTACAGAGCTGTTTCTTCTTCATAAAACATTTGATATCATTCTCTGAAGGAAGGGCTATCCATTTTTACCCATGGGAAAGTACAAGGAGGTTCAGTGTCATGTTCAAGTGTGTCCATGAAGAGGGGTTTTAATTCTGGATTCACAAGCCCTTAAACATGTCTCTGCTCTTGGAGCTGGAGTCAAAAAACAAGATTCCCCATACACCCAATGCCCATGTTGTAGTGAGGATTGCTGGCAAAGATGACCAGCTCACTCAGCCTGGGCCAAGGAAACTCTTCTCTACATTGTTCAGGACTTTTTTCTATGGATTTGAACCAGAATGACGTTCAAGACCAGAAACTTGCACTATACACTTGAACAACACACACAGGCTAAAAATACCTGGGCATTTAAACACAGATATGTAGCCCACTGGCTCCTCTTAAAATCCCTAAGGAACATATAAGTTTATACTTATAAACTTCATTAATTAGAAGATTTGCCTTTTCTCCAGTACTTAGAAGAGAGAATAAAATGAATTTAACACACAGCAATATTACTCATTTTTCCCTAGCACTCATGTCTCCTTTATGGAAGCTGAAAGAACCTGAGGAAATAATCTAGCATTAGTTAAGATAATTAATTTCAAAAGAAAACAAAAGTGTAACAAAATATTACATTAAGACTTTAAGATCAGGTGAAGTTTAGAAAAGCTGTCAACAAAAAAAGAAAGTGAAAAGTTGAAAAGGGAGAAATTTCAGGGGAAAAAATGGAAGCCTATGTAAAAAAAAAAAAAATCACTTCTAGCTTTGCATGTTAAAAATTTATCTCACTTAAGTACCTGGATATGTAGCCCAAAGTCAATGGGAATTACAAAGGGCAGCCCCTCTGAATAATAGATCAATTCTTTAGCTCTGTTCTCAGTTATAGGCAGAAGCCAAATGCTATTTACTCTTCCTTTACATCATCAACCTTACTGATCACCTAATAGTTCATGCTTTTGGTTTTTATTTTTACTTAGAGAATAAGCCTATTTATTATAAAGTCTTACCATAAAAAATGCAATAAAATTTGAAAAGCTGCCCACAAATAGCATGTAAGGATTAAATAGCCTTTTGGACACTCCAGAATGTTATGTCTGCTTGCAAGAGGAAAATCAAGGGGGAAAATAGGCCTCTTAATTTATCAAGAATTCAGTAGTTTTATGCATAACATGGTAGTAAGACACACGTGTTACTCCACACTATGCAGTGATGCTTTCCCAGTCTTGGTAACTTCCCTGGAACTGCTCAAAGAGCATCTGGCTCTGGCCACTTGCAGTGGCTGAGAGAATGTTGCTTTTTCTGGCACACAACTTCACTGCAGCCTGAGTTCACTGTGTGAGGAGCCAGGTAACCAAGGGCAAAAATCATGGGGTTGTTTCAGCTGGAAAAGACCTCCTGTTTTAAAAACAAGATTTTTATGAGCTGCTTTGTCCTAATATTGAGGTATTTTCAGAATCTAGGTGTTGGAGAATGGCATCCCCTTTGCCTTCAGCTTATAAGAGGTACAAAATGACCCATAAACTCTGGGAAGGTGACAGTGACTGTGGGTTTTAAAAAAAAATCATTATTGAGCATATATTGTTTGGGTGGAAGAAAGAGCTAAGTCAAAGAAACAAACTGTGAGTTGAATCTTGATCCTGAGTTCATTCTTAGAGATAGAAGTAATGCGGTCCAACCCAGCCCTTCAAAAAACCCAAACTTGCAGTAGTTCTTAAGTGTCCCAGAGAAAAGTCAACATTTAGTCCTCAGTAATGTGAAAAAAAAAAAAAAAAAGAAAAAAGAAAAAAAAAAAAAAAATTGTTTGTATTTGCAAAACTGACCAAAAGAACTCCTCCTTAATTTAAGCTGCCCGGATTTTGCCCCTCATGTAAGACCAAAGGACTTTTAGTAGTTGGTATTTGTTCTTCTCCTAGAGATTTGGTGTCTTAAATCTCAGGCCAACTCTACTTATTGATCTCAGTTAACAGCTCCGAATGGGGGAGTACTTGCTGTGGAAGGAGTACTACTTTACCTGAATCAAATTTAAGACAATATTGTAGGAAAAACAATCAAAATAAATGGAAATTATAAAAATTAAAATGTAAAAAAAAAAAAAAAAATAATCAAACAATGCTTGGACTATGACTGGGTTCCTTTTTAAATTTTTTTTTTTTTTTTTTTTTTTTTTTTTTTTTTTTTTTGCTACAAATATATATATTTTTACAGTTATTTATACTTCTACTGTGGCAGGTACCTAAAGCTGGATTTCAATAGATGTTACTGTGGAAAGAGGAGATGAGTCCCAGGCATTCCATCAAGGATGAGGAGTCTGCTGTAGGAGCAGTACAACACAGGGTGTGTGCTGACTCATGTCACTAGATTGAAAAACTGCTTCACATCAGAATAATCCTGTTTGGGGAGAAGGGAGATGGAGGGACAGAAATAAAACTCCTGTTCAAATCTCCAGATAGAAGATACCAGAACATATAGATATAAACCACATCTTGTAGAGGCAGATGTGATTCGTAAGATACCTTTCTTTCCTCAAGAGAGATTATTTGTGTGTATCTCTTTGATGATCTGATATGACTAAAAGACTCAATAACCTCAACACCTATTGACCCATGTGAAAAACAGGGGCAGATGGTATCAATTGTTATGTTTGTTGGTAGAAAAAAAAGAGATAAATTCTCCAAAACTGTTTTCCATACAGTTGGGGTTTTTGGTTTTTTTATGAAGAAATGACAGCTACAATAACGTAACTAGATTTCCAAAATTGTGGGAAGGCAGCATTTTAAAAACTTGGGGAAAAAATAAAAAGAGTTGAGAGAGGCTCTCACTGTTGCCAAGCACAAATCAGGGAAAAATAGTCCAAGTACATAAGGCTAAACTTAACATAATATCGGGTCAAAAACACAGCTGAAAGAGTGAAATGCAAAGATTCAAGTTTGCTGGAAGGAAAGGAAATGTTTTTATAGTTTTAAAACCATTTCTAAGCCCAAAGTTCATAGTCAGATTACTTATAATAGCAATATAGTGACAGAACTCAAACTGAGTGACATGACCCATTCATTTGACTTCAAAATAAATGTTTATTTTTCACTTAATGAAAGAACTGGAAGGAAAAGGGCAATAAAAGTATTCTCTCAAATATTTTTATCTTGAGGTTACTATCATAAATTTTCCTTCTTAAAACAGGGTCCTCTGTCATCTTTCTAGGTTCTGAGCATACTGAGAGGAAAAAAAAAATTAAAAAAATTTTACTACTACCATTTCAATTTTATGCAGTTAAGTCCTGAAGTTCCCATTTTATAAACTATTCAGGCCTTTCTGGCAGGGAAAGGAAGCAGCAGTCAATTCCTTAGATGGAGGACTGACAATTTTCAAAGATTAATGGTATTCATGGTTACTGATGTGGCCAACAGCCAGACACCAATTTTTAGTGTTCATCTGAGCAAAATTTTAGTTAAAACAAGTGCACATAACTGTTCAGTGCATTAATTTCTGTTTATCTTCTGAGACTCCCCCAGAAAACTGAATATCATCAACCTCTGACTGGTGAGAGGGTCCCAACCCCTCCAGAGTGAGGCCTTGGAAGAGCCTTTATAACTTTCCTTTCCAGAATTGGATTATATAAAAGACTGTGAGAATGATGTGTGCACATATTAACACAGGTGGAAACAGTCATTCACACAAGTGGAATTACACAATACTCCCTGGAGTGCTTCCAGAAGGTGATGCCAAATAATATGGAAAATATTTGCATCCCTAGAGATAAAACCTAAATAATGGCTGGAGTCAGGTCTTTGCAACCAATTACTGACACCCTTCCCAAGACAATGATGCCCTTATTTCAAATGGCATTTGGACTTGTCCCTAAGTGTTCACTCCTCTTTTCTAAAACTAAGTAGAGTGGAAAACAAAAAACAAAACAAAACACGGCCAATACACTTCCATATTTCTGATATTTTGAACCATTATAGAGCCACATAAATTAGCCATCCTTGGAAAAAAATTGCTAGATGGCATCCTTTGGGCATTGCATCAAAATGACCCACCCAGCAAAGATCAGTCAGACTTTGCAGTCAATTTAAACTGAAAGTGACAAATCTACAGTAGCAGCATTCAGGTTTTAGAAAAGGGTTCAGATAATTAATTCCATACAAAGAGACACTGAGGATTTCAATTACTCAAAATTGGGAAAATAACAGTTTACAATGAATAACAGGAAAACAATGAGAACACTATGGACATGAACCAGACTCTTTCAAAGTCACTATGAACATTCTTGCTCTTTGAAGGTAAACTGCAGTAAAGTATTTCCACCCAAAACCACATTTTTGAGAATCTGTATCAAGCCACTTAATGTCAGTTCAGAGTGTTAACACAAGCATTGCCACAACAGAGCAAGCTATTTCAACTGGTCTTTTCCAATGGTGATCAACTGATGATGACCAATTTTGGAAGTTTTCAAGGCTGGCAGAAATCCTTTGCAGCCCAGAGCCTGTCCTATGATGAGGGAGTTATTCGTGCCAACTAGTCATGAAAGAGTCTTCTGAAAACCTGTGCTGGTCCTTAAAACAAATAAATATTTATTGCTGAAAGGAAGGGAAAGGAAGATGTATGAAGGATCTGCCACACAAGAGAAAGTAAGTAAAAAACTCTCCACGGCCTCAGAATTTTTTTCCTCTAGCTTACCAATGCCATCAGGATGAGTAAACTAATAAGGCAGTGTGAACAAACTGAAATAACAATTTTTTTCTGCAACCTTAGCGTTACCTACATGATTATTCTTCAGTACACACACAGACACACAGACACAGACACAGACACACACACACACACACACACACACACACACACACACACAGAGTGCAACAATTTATTTTAATGTAATGCTGCCCCCTTGTGCTTTTGTATACAAGGAAGTTTTTGTCAATAACCAAGGTTTGTAGCAACTAAAGAAGAGCAAGAAATCGGCCTTTTCCTCAGCTCTGAGCATTCTCACTGACTTTTTTCAGTTGAGCAGCAATATGATCTTAAGCAACACACAGCAGTCTCAGAGCCTAAGGAAATACGAAATGTGTATTACCATAAAAATTAAAGACAGGGTAAAAAAGAAAGCACGGGATGTGTAACTCAAAGACGAGAAAGGAAGACAAAGGTCAAATCACACAAAGTTACAATAAACTACTGAAAATGAGTGCAAAACAAAAGATTTGATTTCATACATTAGGTTGTAGTCTGTCAACGCAAAGAACACAGGTTTTACAGGGATGGCAAAGAAAAAGTGACAGGGCAGAATGAGAAAGAGAACTCTACAGCTCAGGAATCAGTCTCCTTCACATTAGGAATCTAGCACCAGTCAGCATTTTCTTACCAACTTTTGGAAACCACTGATGTACGAACTCATCAAGTGTCCCATGTTAGAGTCATTATAAACTTCTGAGAAGATCATAAGAGAAAAAAATCTCTTTGGGAACATTTAGATTAGAATCAATTATCTGTCAACTTCCTTGGTAGATCCCAAAATCATGAGCTCTCTGGTAAATTGGTCCCCCTTGGAGATGTTCCCCCACAACATGGCTTGAGCCACAAGGATTTGGATCCATTCCATATGGCAAAGTTTATGGCTGAAGACAGGGGAATTTGTTCTAGTGTTTTTCAAGAATATTAAAACCTCAAATATTTAGAAAAGAAATCAAAGCATGATACAAAGCTATGGATACATAACACCAGTGTTTCCAGCCATTCCTTTTGAATTTATACAATTCCTCTGTCCTGAAGAAACTACTTTATTTGATGACTACTTTCTGAAATTCCATATGAAGGCTAATAAGGCTTATGTGTGTTTATCCGGGTTTTTGATTAGGCAGAGAGTTCCTTCAAAAACATATCTTTTGTTCTTGAGCTTTATGAAAGCTGAATGATAATCAATAGGTCCTTGAAATTATGGCATAAATGCCTCTGCATAAGCACCTATATAGTTATTCTCTGTTATGTGTGTTTTGTATTCAGGCTACTGAATGCATACATGACATTTAACTGGCCATTTTCCTTTTAAACCTCACCGCTGGAAAATTTATTCATAAAGAAAAACAAACAATCAAACAAAAAAGCTTATTTGTGTCAAGAAGAGTGTGACAATTCCAGGTAACTTGTAGTAAGAAATTATGAAAAGAAAGTTGAAAATATTTTTTCTGGTAGCTATGAAATGAAAGACATTCCCATTTTAATCTAGATTTAGTTTGACTTACAAATGTACAACCTTTGTATTTTAAATATTCCTATGCTTTAACAAAGTCAATGGAAGTCAAGAAGCTAAACAAAACCTTTTGTTTCAATCTGAATGACACATTTAATTTGAACTGAAATAATTTGGTTTAGCTTTTCAGAATGTTAAAGGAAAATTGATGATTTTTAATTTAAGTTGACCCAAGATAATTTTTTATTGTGTGTCTGAGCTTGGCCATTGACCTGACTAAAACCTAACATAGTTATTCAAGGAGGTCTACTATAAATAAGATTTATCTTTAGAATTTCTATTCTTTACCATGTTTCATTATATCTTATCTTTCTTATTAATTTTTTATACAGATATTCAGCAGTTGCTTTCTGCAAAACTAAGAGTCTATGGTGTATTATTACAATGTGTTAAACAGTATGCAAAGTGCCATCCTCTGTTTTTCTCCTCTCTCTCGTGAATGTAGATCTAAAAGGTAGGCAATTTAGGGATGTTGGCACTCTGTCTGAAGCAATGTTAGTCATTTTTAAACTGCATGTTCTCACTTCTCAATGTATACATCTTAGATAAATTAAATTAACTTGGCCTGTAGCACAAGCTGAGAGCATTCCAGTGACACAGAGGTGACAAAAAAAAAAAAAAGAAAGAGGCTGTAAAACAACTGTAAAACCTGACTGGTTCCGTGTTATTTTACCTAACATCCACTGCAATAGCAGTTCTAAAAGTGTAATTCTTCCTTCAATTAAATCAGTTTAAAAAAAAAAAATACTTTCAGTGATAATGTGGCTTCTGGCTAGTGATAGTCCTGAAGAAAGAGCTCATGAATCAAGGAAAACTTACTGTATGCTTTCAAAGCAATACATAACTCATAATATTTATATACTTTCATTTCTGATGCTGTGGACCTTGAAAAATCAACCTTAATATTAATACAATGTTGACATTAATATTCCAGGGATTCTAAGTTCTTTTAGTTACCCTAATTGATTTCACTTGGATCCCTTTCAGATACTGTTCTTTTCTATTTTTTGGCCTATCTTCTATTTTCCTAACTTTTCTCCATTCCTTCTGTTTTTCAGTCATTTCAGATCTGTATTTCCAGATAGATATACATATTTTTAAAAAGCTTTTCTAAAGTTACTACTACTATTATTATTAAAAGTCTTACTATGTATATCTCAGCACCTTGTTCCACCATTTCAAAAAGGCATGTAAGCAAGGAAATTATTGAAGGTATCTCTCTTTGGGGCCCTGACTTCTGGCAAAAGCAAAATCCTCTGGGGGCAAAGCACAGCAAAAGAAAACTTAGATTAGTTTAAAATTGGTTTCTGAAGTTGTCTTCGACATTATATTGCCTGTACTAAAATTTTTGTGAAATTAGGCTCCTCATCTAAACCAAATCATTTAACAATTAGGGATCAAAGTTGGGCTGTGTGAGTGCCCTCCGCCTCGAAATTATGAATAATTCACATTAGCAGGTACTGCACTGCTTGATCAAATACTTAACCCGATACAATATAAATTCTAAAATAAAAGGCCCCAAAGTTAATTAGCTGTTGTGTTATACTACACTGTGGGAAAAGCCAGGTAGTCCAAAGTGAATTTTTGAAGTTTGCCTTGGACAAAAAGTACTGTGGCAGCAGCACAAGACACAGTTGAGCCAATCAATTTCTAAACAACTCCTGAATCTATTTAGCACACTCTGGATCAAATCCTACCTCTCCTACTAAAACCAAGGAGATTTGCTCCATTTGAGAGTGGGGACCCTTGTTTTGACTGAAAGGTCAAACTCAGGATGAAGGTATTTGTGTGGTGACCCAGTGGCACTGGAGGAAAGCTCTCAGTGCTGTCATGGCACTGCTCTGACACCAGGTTTTGCTGCCCAAGTCACATTCTGACACCACTCTGGTACATGACAGCTTGAATGTCTGTGTTAGCTCTGTAGCCAGGAGCATACAACAGTGAAAATGCATCTGGAAATTGGGTTTTATCTCATCTGAGCCCAGAATCTCCAGTACTACTTCGAGTTATCTGGGATGAAAGTAAAACCTTTCCTAATTGTTTTTTGTATTTCTGTTTCAAATCTTCCCCTCGAAAAACCCACAAACAACCAACAAAAAACAACAGAAATAATATCAGTTCTTTTCCACGTCTTTTTCATCTGTGATGACAAAAATATATTTTTTAAATTCTTATTTGACCTAGTCAATTTATAATAATAATAATAATAATAATAATAATAATAATAATTTTCCTTTACCCTATACCTGAGTGAATCCAAGGTGTTAATTGAAAACATGTGGGATCTATCTTGTGAAAAGCTAGCAGAAAAAAACCCAAAATACTGTTGTTTACAGTGAATCAGAGAGCTTGTGACAAATTTGAGAATTTAAAAAATTGAGATGGATGTTGAAAAAACCAGTTTTTAGTTGTGATATCTGATGGACTACCGCATAGTCTCCCAAGACAGGAGTCTTATTGCACGAGTTTCTTAAAACAATGCAAAGCACTCAAGAGTAGAGTGTAGGGAACACTCTAAATTGGTCCCCCGGGTAAGGACTAGCTGACCTAATTGGTATTTCCCATCTTTAATTTATGTGATCATACAGTATGCTGTTATCTTTTCATTACATTAACCCATAGGGTCAAACATTCCTCTGGTGGAGTTCCATTGGAACAAGCAAATTTGCACCAGGGCTCAGTTTGGCCCAGACCATTTAAATCTGAAATGAATTTCAAATAGAACTGTAATCAGCCTTATAGAGTAATATTATTCTCAAGCAAGGAGAACATGTGGTTCCTCTGTATGAAAGGCAGATACTTTTATCAATGCAAACTTTATAAAACATAATACCCATCAAATATTACATGCCAGAACGGCACTAAACTACTTAGAGTGGTAAATAAAACATTAGGTTTGGAAAAGTATTTGGATTCTTCTTCACATTATTGCAATGTTTTATTCATATCCCGCTTACATATTCCCTTCATTCTGTTAATCTAAGTGACCAGCATGTGATGAAACTGCTCAGTTCTCCACAGCTGTGCTTCCTTTGAGGTTGCACAACTTCTCTGTCACCTTCAGAGCAAGAGGAATGCCACCATGGAAATCTCAGTTTACAAAGGTGTGCCTTTCAATTCATCCATCACTGTCTTTATACCAGGCCACACCACTGATGTCCAATCAAACACAGCTAAGTTCTGAACCAATTTCAGAGGATAATTTCTGCAAAATGGCAATTATTATCAGTTTTTGGAAAGTAAACGGAGGTGGTAGTCCAAAATCAGGTTTTTTAGAAGGTTTGCCAATGAGACAGAGATGTCTTTAATAAGCAGTAGCCTGGACAACAATTTTCTCCTTTTTTATATTCTCGTTCGATCAATTAGGGAATTCAAAGTATCTTGACCCACTGTTGTGATTCTGCCTCAAAAATGCCAAGCAGGTGTAAGTAAATGTTGACCCTTTGTTTGTTCATGTGTCAAATTACCTTGGAACCTTCCTGAAATTATTGCAAGTCACCTCATGGTCGTTGTGACACTAAGTCATATTTGCATCACGAAAAACTAGGTACTGAATGACTTGCTAAAAAATGCTCCATCTAAAGCGACATGTGATGGATGGACAGGCAAGTGGCTTCATATGCCATTAATTGAGCAACAGTCCAATTCTAAGAAATACAAAAACCTAATGAACCAGAACAGATCGGATTCTGAAATGAAACTCCACCTCTCAGAAGCTTTTGTTGCCTTTTGTGTCAAGCCCTTGGGACCAAAACCCAAAGATATATTAAGTGATTAGGAAAGATGACAGAGGAATTTCATAGAAGATGTAGATTATGTCTACACTACAGGAGCATTAGGGGATCTTCTGGTTCCTCAGCCTGCACCCATGATCTGGCCACATCCAACTTCCATGCAGCATCTCACCTTGTGCCTAAGGACATGGTGGAATTGGACAAGGAAGGGGTTTCCAGAGCCAGCTGCAGGAACTGCTCTCTTTTTTTTATCCACTTATGTCTTCAAAAGGAGGTGCTCAGAAACTAAAATTCTGCCCATGGTTGGTTAAGAAAAATTGCCTTCAAACCTACTCATGTACTTTAAATATGTGCATCTCCATGAGGACAGACACCAAGGACCCATCAACAAAATCCACAGGAAACAACACGAAGGGGGAAGTTAGAGCTTGATACAAATGGGGCTGCAAAATATGCTTATTATTCTCAGGCATAGGAAGTTACAACAGATATCGCATTAATTTATCCTAAAAGTTGGTTTCTTTCTGTTTCAAATTTTGTTTTCTTTTTGTCAAGAGCAAATATTAATATTTTTCTTTGAAAATAAAAATAAATGTGTGAGTTTGTGTTCTTTTCTTGTCATTTTATTTCCATAGCTTGAGAAATATGCTACTTTTAATCTTGTCTCAGGAAAAAGAAAAAAATAAAAAGAGAGTGAAGATTCTGATATGAAGAATGAAATTTCAGTGATAATTACTGTGCATCAAATAGGTGTATGAAGCCCAGTATGTAAAATTCTTTCATCATTTGTGAAAAAAATAAAATAAAAGCCCCTGAAAAATCTGTGAACTGTCAGAAAACAGGGTGGGAATTGCAAAGCTATCCTATCTGCCTTACCAAAGGGTTACTGCATCAAGTAACTTATAAGTTACAGGCACACATCACTGCTGAGGGAAAAGTAATTTGTTGTAATCATTTTTAATTATAGTTATTCTTAATTATCTTTGCTGTATGTTTAAACATTAAAATACAAACAGTACTGCCATAGCACAGATGGCTGGTGCCTGCTATGCAGACTGTCAAGCTTCATTTAAGCACCACTGTCATTTTTCCCCACAATTGTTACTTATAGCAATAATGCACTTTCTATCAACCATAATATTCATGTTTTAAGAAGAATAAGTACCATGAGGTACCAAAACAAAGACATTCTGAAGATACACCCCATTTTACAAGTTCCTCTAAAACAAAGACATCTGAAGCCTGAACTCAAAATCTGGTTGTTCTGATGAAATCCTATTCAGAAGAGAAAGACTATTAGATAATTCTAGTTGTAAGCAGCTGGGGTCAGAGTGGTACAAGCAGGGCAGCACTCTCTACAAAAGAAACAAAGAAATTGCTATATTTGATAATCATTCCCCTTCAACTGTATTTTCTTTTGTCTTTGAAGATGTTTCACAACAAAACTAGGTGGGAGTTTTGTTCTCTCTGTGCTTCTGCACGCGTCAAATGCAAACATACTGTTCCTTGTTGGGCTAAGCTGGGATGCTAAAAAACATTTTCCACAAAATGAATGTTTCTAAAATGAGATCACTTTAGTTCCAGAGTGTCCTTTTGTCCTGTGAAACCTCATAACCATTT
Organism: Zosterops lateralis; assembly: GCF_965231275.1. NCBI lineage: Eukaryota > Metazoa > Chordata > Aves > Passeriformes > Zosteropidae > Zosterops > Zosterops lateralis. The sequence goes on from NC_139765.1 coordinate 10,884,150, forward strand.
CACACAGATCCTCAATCCAAGAATGTAAAACAAAGTTCAAAATTATGAGAGAGAAAAAAAACTCAGTTCAAAGAGACAAATAGTCCTTCAAAATTGAACTCAGGGAGATACAGAATGAAGGAGAAAAATTAAAAAGTGGCAAATTTAAGTGCTCAAGAAGAAATTGTGCCTGGTCAAGAAAATTTTCAAGGAAATTTGAAATGAATGCAACTGACTAAAGATACTTTCTGGTCACTGGTTTGAAACACTCCTTGGAAGAATAAAGAGTACACCATAAAAGATGGATCAGTGGGTTCGAGAACAACAGGAAAGCTGAAATGGTTAATGGTATAAGTAATTTTTAAATGGTAGAGGAAACTGTGCAATAAAACAATGGAGCACATACAGGTTTGTAGTAGTCTGTTATTTACTTTGTTACTATCACTACAACTTTGTCATCTTTCTGTCATGTCAGTGATACCTTGTTCTTCCTAAAAACCCCACTTAGCTTCATTCCAGTTATTCTGCAAACCACACACATCATATATCTTAATCCCTTTTCTTTTATGGTATTTTTATTCGTTCATTCTCTGTTTCTGCAGGTTCTCAATAACATAGGACTTCCAGGACAGAACCTTTTTTGGATGATCTGGAGAAACCATTCCCATCTTGCAAATAAAAATATTACATGAATGTTTTTCCATGGCAGTACTACTTTCATCAGAGGAGATAAAAAATAGCCAAATGCACAATTAATTTGAGCAGAGACCATTTCAGACCCAGGTAGAAACAAAAACATTTCAAACCCAGGTAGAAACACTGCAAGAAGTTGGTGCTTCCACTGCGGTCAGACGCAATGCCAGAGATGAAAATTCATTATGGATAAAGCTTCCTTCACACCTTCAATAGAGAGCTGGAAAAGGCACATGGATTTTACAACAGGTCTTTGTTTAACAACACATCTAGTACAATGAGACAAACTTGCTGATGGCATTCAGGCCCCACTACCACGTGAACATGAACAGTGGAGGCAACACTTAAATGAGCAGTTAGTAACAGTGGAACACCTCCTGTTTGGGACTTGTACATTTCCATCCACATCACATTTGTTGGAGCCCTGAATGCTCATTATGCTCCTCTGTCACCATGCTTTGGTTAATGCTTGCTCCATGAAGCTTGCTCCAAGCTCACTCTGCAAAGTCCCTTACTCCATGCTTGGCCTCAGTACTTGTAGGCATCTTTCAGTATTTTATGCCTTTATTTGATGGCAAAGTTCTACAAATGGGCTCATTTTTTATTTTTTTTCCTAAGAAATGGGCATGATTCATGTCTCATTTCTCATATGTCATCAAAAAGATATCATGTAGTAGTTTCTGACCTGGTTTGAAAGTCTCCCTATTCCATTATCAATTTGCTGAGCCTCCTACTGCCACATTGTATAGTTTTAGTGTTAATTTTTAATATTATTTTCATGCATTTTTAAGGTAAGAGTGTTTTTTCTTAACTAGAGTGCAATAATAGCTTCTCAATATTAAATAAATAATGTTACAGTGCTGAGACAATTATGACTTTTTGACAGTGTTGATATATTAATGTTGCAGCTACAGAAATTCATCTGTTTCATGTATTTTATGTATTTTTTTTGTTCTTTACCCTTATTTTTTGATTTTTGAGGAACTAAAATTGTCCAGTTGCCAAGACATTTCTCTCCGGCCAATACTTATTTACACTTCCTGGACTGTAGTTCTTTTCTTTTTTTCTTTTTTAACTACAAATCAATTCAACACACAATATCTACTTCCATTTCCAAAAGATCTATAGCAAGATTCTAAAGAAAAAAAAAAAAAAAAAAAAAAAAAAAGTAATGTTTTATGAATCAGTCTCCTTTTGATGTTAGGGACTGGGATTAAAACCTTTGTGGAAATTCAACATGGTGTTGTCATAAAATCCAAGTCAGTATGAGACCCCAGGAGGCTTTACAGGTCTTGTGTCCTTCAGAAGACTTTTATCTGAATGAAAATAGTTTGTATGACTGAAACCACCAGATGCACATCCACTTCCTAATAAATCTCAAAACAAACATACATGCAGGGAATAGGACACATGGGTTTTGCCAAGCCTAAACCTTCAGAATAAAATTTAAGAAACTTGCTCTGAAGAAATACATAAAATGCTACTTGACATAAAAATTGAATTTTAATTCAGTAGAAAATCCTAACCTCCTTGTCCTCCTCCCTTCCACCACTGCTTCCATGTCTCTCCTCCAATTCTTTCAAGTGAATTTATACTTTTCTTAAAAAAACCCCTACAAATTAATTGTGAACTTGATTGGTAAAGATGAGAGCATAGTAAAGCTATCAGAGACATGAGAGCTGTATAGATAATGTTTTTTAAAATTAAAATTACAGTAATTTCAATATATATCTGAGGATGAACACTGCAGACAACAGTGGGGTTTCTAGTTTAATACAGGTCATGGGGACTCATGCTCTCTTACAACACCTTCAAGAGATTTTTGGATATGACTGAGCAATAAATATATTCAGTCCTTACCTAGAGGACTCTTCTCAGAAACAATGAGACCACCTCAGTGAAAAAGTTCCTATGCTTTACTCTGGTGCATCAATATGCACTTTCCTCTGCTCATGTTCTGCCCTGTATCCCTTATTCTCAGCCATGCTGACTTTTAACTTGCACTGTTAGTAAAAAAAGCTGAATTGGGAGCATTACAATCTCCCAACTGATCTTTTTTATAAATCTAAAGTAAAGTTAAAAACCACTTCAACGAAGGGTAAAGCACTCTTAGAAGCCACAGACCCCAGCAAAGGTCAGCTTTAAATTAGAAACCACCTCCATTTGGGGCAGAGGGAGGAGAGCAGTGGGATGAGTCCAAGAAAACTAAAAAGGAACAAAAAAAATGGTAAGAAGAGAAAAAATGAAGAGAGTAAGTAGTTTAACATTTTCTCTAAAATACACAGGCCCACATTATGTAGAAGATGATGTTTTTCTACTTAAGGAGAACATCATCTACCCATAAAATATTCTTTGAACATGTAAAGGTCACAAAGCATCCAGGGTAGCACCTTCAAACGATGGCAATGGCAAAGCCATGTCTTTCCCATTAAAATCAGTGAGGTTTAGCATCCCTGCATCCTTCTCCCATGCTGATTGCCCAGTGCTGAGGATCACAGGAACCAGCTTCAAATATCACAGGAAAGATTTTACTTGAGAAAAACATAATTTATTGTTCTTACAGATGCCCTTAGATGTAGTTGGCATGTAGTCCCCACAAATCCATTAAATATCTCTACCTTCAGACACAGCAGGGGGAGGGGGTTGGCAATTAAACAGCTTTGGCTGCAATAACACTCATTAAGAAATGGGAGGAAAAGCAGGTCTTTAAAATGATGATTTTCCATGGTCTGGATAGTTATATTGAGATGAATGCTTGCAAATTACAGTTTAGATCCATATTCAGGTCCATCTGATCAGTGATCTGGGTTCCAGAAGTGGCAAGTTTTCTACCAACTCAGACTGGATCCAAATTTCTATCCTCAGCACTTCTGAAAAATCTTTTACTTCTTTGAGTGTCTGAATATACAATTACAACCTAAGTTCAAGTATTGTTTTAAAATTCAGTTCATATTTATGTACCTTTGGATCTTCCTTAAAAACCAACCACAGTGGATTTTTTTTCCTGAAGCCATATAAAAGATAATAGTTATGAAGTTACAAATATTGTATCATAAGAGGTAGTTCTAATAGGCCTGTCTCTCCCTGAAGACATATTTACATAGAAATTTCCCAGAATTAACCCTTACAAATTAACCTCTTACAGGAGTCACAGTAGCCAGATGAAAGATTATGACCACACACATAAGAGAATATGAAAGCCATAAATGGCAGAGGCTAATTCCTAATAAAAAGTTATAGACTTTTTAGTTTCTCTAACATCTCCTGTCTCAGTGCACTGACCCTGTTTTTATAGATATGGACAACCTCAGCACAGTGGTATGATACCATAATTCTGCTTTTACAGGTTAGAATGTAATAGTATCTGCTACGGAGGGATAAACTTACTTCTTCAAGGTCAGTGATAGGTGTTATACCTAGATCTTCTTCCTTCCATGTCTACATTTTAGTCTGAAAGCTACTCTGGTGCCTGCAAAGGCACTGGAGCAGACATGAGTGTCCCAGCACACAAATCCTGCTTCATTTCTGCTGTTCTTTTCTTCCGCTTACAAAGGAGACTTGACATTGGCAGAGAAAGTTAAAATGTTTCCAGTACACAAGTGCCCAAACTAAGGGCCAGAACATTTGAGATCAACAAATCTCTGCCAATCTACATGAGCTGTGGATTTGGCACCTACTGTCTAGCAAAACAAAAGGTGCATAGATATTCCATGGCACCTCTGGTCACTGGACTGATTGCTTAATTGTCATGTTCCTCTCACTGGTGGGGCCCTTGTGCCAATTAAGGAGACTCAACTGTGTTTTTCAGAAATTATTTAAAAAAAAAAAAAAAAAAAAAAAAAAAAAAAAAAAAAAACAACAACGAAACAAAAACTTGGGCAAAACATCTGTGTGCCTCCTATGTATTTATTTATTCATTAAATGTATCTCTTTGTTAGATACAGTATTTGCTAATGGAAGCAGATAAACCTTTTCATTCCCTTTTTATACTTTCAGTTTGATTTGCAGTCAATGGAGGAATGGCAAACTTGGACTGAGAGGGGATATCAGAAGCCAAGGAAACAACCTGCACACAGTTCATTTTATTCCATTGCTTAAAGCAACTCTGTTTGATAAAAGAGCCATTAAATATGGAAAACTGCACACAACATGCTCAGTGCATCGTGCTGAATAAAAGAGACAACACAGTGCCTCTCACAAAGATCCACACTGTTTCTCAGTCTCTGTTAAAAGAGCAAAAGATCAGCACATTTCAGGATCAATCCAGACAGGAGAGTCAAGCCCAATCGTAACTCTAACTGCTAATAAACCTGAACTGCCTATAAAATTGCTGATCAGAATTCCTCTCAAATCTGTAGACATTCAGTCTGGGATTAACCCCAACTTCATACCAAAACCTACAGATAGGTTGACTTAAGATCAAACACTTACGCAAGTAGTGATATTTTCATTGCTGTAATAATATACTGAGGGAGTTCATGCTGGGAAGACTAATTAGTATCCAGTGCCATAAACCTCCAATGAGCACTGAAAACACCAGAGAGTTCAGCAGAAGATGCTCACAAAGAACAGAGGAGCAGAGAGTACAGGGGCTGAGGGAAGGGTATGGAGTCTGTTTAGGAGAATTGCACACGGTAAAAATCTACAAGCCAAATGCTGCAGGAGTGGGAGCATGAGGCCACAAAAACACCCTAGGAAAATAGGCCAGAAGACCAGATCATACTGAGAACCACATTTGGGCTCTCCAGGCCTCTGGATCTGTAGCCCTTCCCCGAGCACATGGATTATGTGAATTAATGCATTGTTTCTCATGACTTGGTTCCATATTGTTACTGAGTTCACACTGGAGATGTACCTCAAAGGGCAATGCAGATCATAGAATGTACTGTGAATAGAGAACTCAGGCATACTTAATTTGCCCAGCCACAGCACTCTCTCATTCTTTCCCTTTTTTCACTCCACCTCCTCCTCATCCTCCTCCCTTAGTGAACCTCTCATCATCACCAGAAAAAATCATATTCACTATTTGCTTTCTTCTTCAAGGCTTGAATCAAACAGCTAATATTGTAGTTCCTAAGGAAACTTAGGTTCCCTGCCACCAAGAGCCTAGCCTAGAGTTGTTTTACTTTACAGTTAACACACACAAAATAAGCTAACCCTTGAGTAAAATAAATAAGCTGCAGACCTGCAGTCCTAGCTATGAACAATAGAATTGCTGAGGATTTTTCCAACCAAAAAAATTATTTGACTTTTTTTTTCCATCAATGACTTTTATGCCAATAGTCATTGTGCTTTGTTCATTCAGCAATGGGAGAAAAATGCAAGTTCTCTTAAAATTTCATAGACTCTATATGAAAGGAATTGAGTGACTTTGCATCACATTTTGAAGATTCTGCTTTTGAAAACTGCTGTCTTCCCTAGATAATATTATTTTCACACAAACCCTGCCATATGAGAAGATCTGCTAATTTTGTACATTTCGGCTCTAATAATTCCATTGTAAATATACATTGTACAGAAGTTACTCTGGATCATTTAATTGAAGTAAATCTGTTAATTCTTATAATGAATCTTAACACAGAAATTTTACTGCATTTTTTAAATCTTTTACCAAGACTGATACGACTGTAAGAGCTTTTTGGAACAGATGGTTGGTTCTTGTGTGTGGTGCTTTACTTTCCCTTTTATCTTTTTTTTTTTTTTTTTTTTAATTTACAGAACATACTGTTAACACTTGACCTGACATATTCCTTTGAATAATTATACTGGTATTCTTAAAGCAAAGGAAAAAAAAAAAATCTGAGATTTTTATCCCTCTTAAGAACCTAAATGTAATTTAAGAAAATAAGAAATGTCAAACTTGCTTGTAAATAACAGTAAGCATGATAGGCTTGGGTGTTTTCTCCAAAAGCTCTGGTTCTGCCTTCTGTATGTGTTACCTCGTATGATGGGTGACTTTAGCAAATAAAGAACTGAACCCATGCGGCACAGAGTGGTCTCAGTAACCCCAAGCAATTTAATTCCTTCATGGAGTTTCTCAGTGCATCACGGGATTGGGTGCTCAGTTCTCTTTCAGCTGCTGCCCAAGTGAGTAATTGATGGCACTCCTTGACTGGGGGACAACTACTTAAGTGGGGAAGTATTAAAAGGTACAAAATGCAAAAGACATTTTTAATGTGCTGTGAAAGATGCTTATAGCTGTTCTTCCAGCACTGAAGTATTTCAGGACTTGGTGTTACCAGAAGAGACTCAAATTAGGGGTGGGGAGGGAAAGCAGAGGACAACGTCATGCACATCTTCAGCATTTAACAAACCTCTTCACATACTCCCAGGCAACCGCAAGTATTTCAGTCATTTGCTTTCTTTGCAGACCCTGTGCTCAGATTTTAAAGAGGTATCATTCTCTTTCCTCCCTTTGGGCTGTGAGGAGCATAAAACTGATTTTACAAGCGTGCTGAGCTGTGCCGCCAACTCATGGCCAAGCAGAACTGTAGGAACTCACTTGATATGAGCATAGCCAAGGAAAGCTCAAACAAAGGTCCATGAAATTTCTTTTGCCCTTCTAGACATAATAAAATGAATATTACTCAATATCACCATACCTATCTCTTCAAGTGCAGTTTTCAGAGGTGCGTCATTACCTATTCATTTAATGATTTTTTTTTCCATTCGCTTCTAATTTTTTTATATTACTGTCACGTTATCTTAAAAAAAAATTAGAAGTAAATGAAAAAAGAAAGATCATGAAATGAATATATTATGACAAAATGGGTCTGTGCAGGTGAAATGTATCTTCACCCTTTGAGGTTCACCCAGGCTTGAGATCATTCTGAGATTTCATCCTTGTAGTTGCCTAACAACATATCAAAAGATAGTGAACACTGCTCCTATCCAAGAAGTTCTGACATCAGCCTCTTAGCTCTCAAAAAGAAAAAAACAAAACAGGCTCTAAATTATCAACTTCTCCTAAACTTACACTCTCAGCTAAGATAAGGGTTTCCAAAAACAAGCTTGAAAATCTAAGCATCCTCTCTTTTGAGATTACCAATTTAAATATTTTGTGAATGCCACAGGCAATTGTTTTTTTCTGTGAGGATCTACAGTACTTGTCATTACTTACAGTGCAGAGTTAATACTTACTATTTTCTGTCACTTTAGCACGATCATCTTAACTGAAATTGTAAATATTTTGAATCAATGTAAAATTAATGCATCTTTGCTATATTTTACTTGTATGTCTGTGAGTATATGTGCATATAAATATATTCCCATACGCACAAAAACGTTAACAGAGAACTAAGGTTGCCTACATTCATTTCTTAAGTCTAACCCACATAAAAAGTGCAGTGCTAGGCAATCACATGCTAACTGGAAATCTGGATCTACAGCCTTCAAGGATTATTAATAATAAAGTTGAGATGAGCAGCCAGAGTCATCTCAGAACACGTCTTTCAGCCTGTAAACATCTAGATGCATTCTCCTCCACCAAAAAAATAAAAAAAATATTTTGTCATTTTCATCAACATGCTGTCTTGGATAGATTTCCAAGGGGGCTGGAGGAAGACTATCCCTTCACTGGAAGTGCATGCTATGGTGTGCATCCTATTCAACCAACAAACTGTCTTCATCCACCCACAAGACCCCACCCTCAGTGATACAGTCAACTCTCCTTGCAATAATATTCAGGCATACCATCTTAATTTTCACCTCAGCTACATTAATATCTGTTACCAACCCAGGCTTTAGAAAAATACAGAGCTGATTTATACTTTAGTAGAGAAATTAAAGATCAAAAAGATTTATTAGGGTTACTGTACCCTCCCCCCTACCGGTGCATAATCATTCCCCACCGTATATTTTTTATGGTAATTAGACACTCAGGGCTCAATCCTACAGAATGTTAAGTGTTCTGGCCCAGTCCAACAGAGCTATTAGGTGTGTAAATGCCTGAGCAATCCCTCAAAAGTTAGCTATGAGCAGGTGAACCATCCTCTTTATTTAAACACATGCTGGATTATTTTGCAGTGTTTCAGCATCCCGTGGAATAGACCTAAAACTTCGTTTATGCCACGTCTGTTTCTCTAAAGTGTTCTCCACTGCTACCATTGTAGCAATGACACTAGGAACAAGCCAAGGTGTTGCCCCCCTGGTTTTAGGAGCAACTGATGCTGACTTTCACTTTAAAAGTTTTACTTAACATTGTGGTACCACTTAAAGAATGATCACCTTTGAGCAGAGTCAGTTCAAAACCAAAACTCCAAGACCCTTCATCAAACACTTGAAATAAGAAACGTGTGCCTGTGTGTGTGTGTAAATGTGTGCCCAAAGCACAGCTTGTACTTAACCCAGTGATATGCTCTGGGTAGATTACACACAGTGTGTGTAATTTGGACAGTGCTGCAAAAGGGGGGCCCTTCCAACCCCACCAGGAAATGAGATCAGCAGATGCAAAGGCAGCCCAGTCCCAGGAGGGAAGGTGACCAACACTTCACTGTACACTGCAGGAGCACACACTCTCATCCTTTTCTATCTTCCTTCTCTCCCCTTCCCCCTTGTTTTCCCTCCATGGCTTGATACAATAAGAACCCACACAAAGCTCTGTGCATGGTACAGTTTTATAAAGTTCTACATTCCAGTCTTGGGTGAGTGTTGGCAGAGCAGGACTGAATCAATATGTTAAAAGTGATTTAAGCATATGCTTAAATGTCAAAATGTATTTAAATGCCTTTAGATTATTTATATTATAGCTACAGAGGAAACATATTCTATCCCAACAAGAACCTTCTAATATTTTAAATAAACACATGAAACATATGGCTGACTCTCTGCAGATGTGCATGAAGTTTATAATCTTTAATTTTTATTCCAAACACATTAATGTTTTTTACTTCAAAATGACCTGGGTAAACTGTGAAATTTGCTTAAGCTATTAGGAGTAAATCTGTCACACTGACAATTTCAAGCAGTGTCCTTATTGCTAAAAGGGCATATACTGTAAGTTACAGGCTTAATGGCTATTGCTTTTTGCCCTGATGTGCACAAGTCCTTTACCTTCCCATTTATTTATTTCCTGATAAGCAATCAATGTACAAAAATAGAAAAGCCAAATGGATTAAGAGACTGGTTCTATCCTGATCTCCATCTAACAAAAAGGGGTTGTTGTCATGAGTTGAATCAAATCTACTCTTAGAGGATTTTATCACTGAAGATTGAGCAGATCAGTATGAAACAGTACCAGAACAAGTACAGCTCACCTTATTCCTGAAGGTTAGAGGTCCCACATTCCACTTAAGTCATTGACATGGACATATGCAGGGCACTGGAAATTTATGTGCATCTTCTGTGCTACATAAACATTTGACTGCCTAGCCCTCTAGCTGTGGCCTAAAACCCTGTCCTTTTGACACTTGCATGTCAGCTTTACTTTATCTCCAAAATCAACAAAACTACTCATGAACATGAAGGCAAGTGCATGTATGAGTGTTTGCAGGAGAGCTTCACCCTTGTGGACTTGCCTACCTACAACTGACTTTAGCAGGCCACCAAATAAATATGACACTTTCCACCTCCAGCTATTACATGAAATCACATTAGCGAATATAGAAAATATAATCCTGTAGACCACAAGGCATAGTGAACTGTGAGGTTTCAGAATTCTCTCTTCATCCAAGAAAACAGACACATTTTTCCTCTTATATTCTAATTGTAGCATAAGAGGAATTTCCCACCCTTTGTCACCAACCGCATCAAGGGAACAAACAAAAGTCCTGTGCCTCTGAAAGCAGTCCACACTTAAAACTCTCTACAGTAGAACCCATAGTAATTACAGAGAAATATTCAAAAAGAGCAGTGAAAATAGGAACTTTTTTCAGAGAGAGCAAGTCTTGATTAGGAGTCTATCCAGATAAACCAGGCAAATTTAGACAAAGACTAGGAAAAGATTCCTAACAATGAAGTGTACTGGAGTGTCAGCAGAGGAAGGCATGGATGAGATAATCAGCTATGTCACTTAAAGCTGCACAAAACAAAATACTTGTGGTGCACTGGCTAGAATAATTCTGCATTATCACAGGGAGGGTTAAACAACTATTGACCCAACAGCTCTCCACGCTATTTCTCTGATTCTAAGCATCACATGTTCTGTAGGTGGAGAGGGAAGGGTCACTGCTGCAGGAAAAAATTAACATGTGCCATGAAATGTCAGATGTTACCATACATACTATGCACAACTGAAAATCCTGTGAGGAAAATAAATGCAGGGCAAATTTGTGGGTGACCTTCTAGTTTTACATGTCACACCAGACATAATGGGTTTTTACTCAAATAAGTGTTTTGTTTGAAATTAGTGGCTGGTGGCCTGATTTAACTCTCAATGAAGGCACAAATAAAGAAAATCACGTTCTCAAAAAAGCAGACTTTGTAAGTCATCCCTCATCAGGCTTCATAAAGACGCCTTTTATAAAATGGAAGGGTTTCAAAAGAGAACACAGAGGAGGTGAAATCATTAATAAATTACCAGGAAGAGAGAGAACCAAAACATGAGACTGCAGAAGAGTTATAAAGGAAACCTGATCACAATGAGTGTAAAGCCTGTCAGAGACAGGCAGCTGATAGGAGGAACTGCAGCCAGACTGGAGCATTGCACAGGCACTGCACCCCACCCAGCCTTGCAGAGACAGACATCCTCTGCGCCTGCTTTGGCTGGCTGCTGGGGACATTGATAACCACATGAAACCTGGGAAGTTGAAGGGAGTTGAGTGCTTTTAGGATGGCTCAGAGTGGGATGGAGTCAGGCTGTCTGTCCACTGCATCCCACAGCGTGAGCACCCAGAGTTTAATCTCAACCAGGGGCTTATGACTGCAAGTATATCACTGTATTGGCGTATCATATTGACTTTCTGATAATGTTCTAAGCCAGTCGGGTAAGAAAGAGAAAGTGCCACCGGGTACAAATTGTGGCATCAATTCTCTGCCAGACTGATCAATTGAATTTATATATTACCTCCAGCTACGTACTTAAAATCTATAGTTTCACTCCCTCCAGTGCGCGGCTCACAGTTTAAGTAATTGCAAATACAAATGAATTTTAAAAGGATTTAGCAGGCTTTAAATTAAAAATGTGTGAACATTGTTATTTTAAGCACTCTAAATTATTTACTAATATAACCCGGCTGATTCACTTTTCTCTTCTTTTTGTCTTAGCTTGATTTTTTTGATCCCTGGAGCCTCAGCAGAGCTTAACATACCAATAAACTGCAAACAGCAAAATAATGCTCTATTTTACCTAACTAAAAGAAGTCTTCAAATTCAGCCTACGGAATAACAGGCTGCAAGGTGTTAGCAGTACAAGGACTTGTTAAATCCTGCATTAGAAATGGGCAAGTTGTCAAGAGACATAAACATGCAGTTGACAAAGTATGAGCTCAAAAAGTTAAGGAAGTGTTTAGAGTATCTGTTTTGCACAGGTACCACAATGATGCAATGAGGTGACAGTGCTACAAAAAATATTTAGCACAATCCCTGGAGGGACTCTGATTATAAAACATACATGCTGAATCTCATTTACCTTAATCAAGCATTGCAGCTGTTTTCTGTTTTAACCACATCTATAAAATACTTAAGTTACAAGATAAGTGTCAGATCCAAAGAATAAATTAGGTCATTTGAACTTGTGCTAAAACAGCGAGCATCCTCTTGCATTTTTCCACATTTTCTGACTTCAGTCTATTAATTGTAAAAATTATTTATAAGCTTCTTCAGAGACAAAAAGTGAGAGATTTGATGCAGTAAAAAGCACCTGCATACAGAAATGACATTTGACTCCAGTCTGCCTACTTACAGGACCAGATGCAGGGCTGCATCATGGTTTATGCCTCCCTTACATGCCACTACTGATACCTGAACTACAGAATTTGGTAAGGATAATCTGTAAAAAAAACCAGAAAATTCATCTGCAATATTAAGTTCCCAGTTTACAATCATATTGTCTATTTCCTGAACAGAAAAATATGATAAAATTCTGTTTTTTATCTTGCTGGAAAAAGGTATAGGTAACTCTATATGTTTGTCATTGTTATTTTTTTTATTCAATTTGTTGAGTGAGAGAAAGAAACAGAAGCTAATGTGTAAGGATTATAGCACAGTACATAAAAATATAATGTTGGGAATTTGAAAATAATTGAAGAAAGGCTATTATTGTTTTGAAGAAAATAAAGTTATATTCTCATTATTGGGATAAATATACAATCACAAAATAAATGTTTGTCCTCATTACTATTGTTTATTTTATTGTTAAAGTTATGATATGAGGTAATTTGAGATTACTTTCTTCCCAAATTATGCTGCAGTCTTTATTCAGGTATATCATCACAGTCAACAGTAGTGTAACTAGAACCTGTCAAAATTATTTTTACTGTCAGCATAAAGTCCCATTCTAAGACTTCTTTAATTGTGGTTTATTTTTAAAAATTCTGAAGTAGAAGGGGTTTGGTTTTCCTGCTAATGTTTATTCTTAGGAAGAAATCTTCCCACATGTCCAGATTTAATATAATAGGGAAAATAATTCTTCTCACCATTGACTTCCCAAATTCATCTAAGTCACTACAGAGATTACTTTGTTAGACTTCATTAGCAGTTAGCACTTTCAGATATCCCATAGAATATGGGATGATCATAATTCCACTTTGAGGAATTGAGCATATGCAATAGCTATAATACACAGTATTACATTTTCCTCCCAAATTCCCTTTTTACCTTGAATGTGGACAATGCATCTGGTGCTGAAAGACAGAGAAATCCTATTACCTCACCAAAGTTTCCATACTCTACCATATATCATCATCCCACAAAGTTTAGAGGGGCTGCTTTTTCAGCCTGCTGTCATCAGCTTTCTGTCTTTGTTCTCCTCTCCAGGACTAAGTCACAAGGAGCAGTGAAGGGAATAGAAATACTCAGAATCTGCAAGACTTGCAGGAGAGAGTTAAATGAATGCTTTTTAGGGCTTGAAGCCTCAAGTTTAGGGTTTGCTCTTGCTTTCCTGAGTGATTCCACCATGTGTGAGGAATACCTTTAAGGTTAATGGGATTCTGAAATCAATAAAAATGACTTACTAATGGTTTGGGGAAGTTTTTGTACTACAGGGTGTGAATTTACAAGGTTATTAGCTATTCTGCAACAGCTCTCCCTTTCTGCAGTGAGGCACCACTTTCAAAATGGAGTGAGGTACTTACATGAAGACTGAGAACAGGAAGATACTGTGGAGTGCCTGCATGCTCTGGATTTTCACCCCAGCCTAACTACTCGCAGAGTTTCCACTGGCACAAGTTAAAATACAAGTTATTATATGTGAGACCAGTGCTGCAAATCATAAGATAATTTCTCATGATTTGTAATAAGATGTCACATACAGAAACATGCTTGTAAATTTAAGTAAATATTGATTCAAATAATTGAGACAGTTCATTTAAAAGATTCTACTGACATCAGTTCGTGTTTTGTTTTCCCCATTACTCTGAGTTGGAATAGCATCTCATTTTTTCCTATTAATGCTCCTTGATGTTAAGGAGATTTCAACTTGACCATGGTTCTTGCAATAAAGAGTAGAGTATCCGCTTGTTTCTAAATGAAGCTGCAATTGCACAGTGGATCCATCCCCCAAACCAAACCAAAGCAAAAATTCAAGCATCCCAGCGTTGTCCTGAAAGGCACTAACCAACAGAACCATGTACTGCTGCCACTCTGCACTGTGGCAGAACCAACATTGCCCTCTCTAGATATCTTGTTCCCCCTGACTGAATTCCACCCTTATCTTTGTAAAACTCAATATAGGTTAAAATTGATGGCTTCATATGGTTAACCTGCTGATATGGAAACAATTCACCATGCTTTAGAGACTTAAAAATTCTTCTCCTTCTTTACCACAAGACTCATATCAGTATTGCTCCTTCAGACATAAAATAATTCATCTGTGTTTTCCTTACAACAAAGAACTCATTCAGAGAAAATGTTGAGGAAGCAACCTGATCTGTCTGGTATTAAAGACTTGTTTGACAAAACAAATTTGCAATAAACACTCAGAAAACAGGAGCCATGCCAGTTAGAATGATAGAAAATCATGTCGAAGAGATAAATGGATCATTAAAGAGAAGGTACTTGAATTTTCATTACAGATTGCTACACAATCACTAAAGGTTTCTGAACTTGTCTGCCTTGTTGATCTTGTGTGCTCCTCCTACCTCTAACTATTATGCCTAATATCCATATTTTCGCATACCTTTTGAAACCTATATATTTCATCTTCTGAAGACATCATTAAGAACTCTTTGTAACTATCAGAATTCATGAATTTTGATATGCATTGGCCTGAGCAGTATAAAATACTGTTTAGTGAGTAATAATGTGAACATCATACCTAATGATTCAGAACCTGCATGACATAAATGATGGTATTTTGGTGAACATATGGATTTTAACTAGAGCTTGGCAGCACAGGACCCTTGTTTAGCTTGGGATGCTGAGGAAACTAAATCAGAGAGATGACTGAATTATCAGTTAGATTTTTTCCCTTTCTGTAGGCTTATAAGTGAAATAATATTGGAAGCCAAGAGACCTAGAGATAAACAAGAAGTATCTTTCCATTTCTCAGTTTTATTAGTGCCATAAAATTGGAAGAACAATTTTTGCTATGCACCTAATTCCCTCAGTGCAACACAGGTTTAAACACTCAAGAGCCAGTTGCCATTAACTACTAGGCAACATAAACACTGTCCAAACGAGTCCAAATTGGACAAACTGTCCAATTAACACTAATTCTCTGGTGTTTGAGGTTCAAAGTAAAACACAGATTCATTTTTAAGAAGTTCAGAACTGGCATGATCTAGTCTTGCACAAAAGGACAAGAGAGACCATCACCAAGGTGTATATCTAGAAAGCTTTTACCTTTCTAGTGAGTTTGCATTTCTAGTGAGTGGGTTTAAGTCACAGCAAAACTTATATCAGCAGAGATGTCTCAATTTAATTAAAAAAAAAATTCATGCAAATCAGTATCTTCTGTCATCATTATGAAAGCAATAGGAAAAAACAGTGATATTCTCAAGTTGTTACTGGAAATTCTCCTGCCTAGAAGAGATCCTGTCTCCCTGCCTGTTAACCCTGAGCTCATGGCTCAACTTAAGAAACAAAACAAATTACCAGAAGGCAATAAGAAACAAATTGATTCCCTAGACCAAAGAAAGCTGTAGTCTCCAGACACTCTCTTCTCACTACTTCCAGCTTTTAAAAAGGGTAGTCCTACTTTTATCCAGTCAGTTATTTCTTTTTTAACCTCTTTGTATCAGCCTGTGACAGAGATAACACAGAGAAAGAACTGCAGAAAAAAACTATTTATCAGTAAATCTGGGAGGTACAACTTTGCTCTTGGACTTTCTATGTAAAAACCTAAATGAATTGCAAAATCATCCAGAGAAATATTACATGTATCATCTAAATCACATTAGATCAAAACACATTCAATTTTCTTCTCCTTTCTGGGAAAGAGATTTTTGTTCTGAGTACAGCTGCCTTATTTTGGGTGAGAAGCTACAGCAAATCAACAACACTATCAGTAGAACCAAAAATATCCTATTTGATAGCACTTGATGTTCAGATAAAATATTGACATTATAGCAAATAACAACATACAACCAACAGGGGACAGGAGGGCTGGGAACATAAAAGCATTAGACTTTGATTAACACATAAACTTTCTTTTCTCACTAGGCACTGGGTTTTAGACCTTTGAGTGGGAGAAATTCAGGTGACAGCAACTGAGAAGTCAGAGCTGGGCAGCAAATGTCCTGGCATAGCAGTGCTTCTACTGTCACATCCAGGAACTGATCATCATGTTCAAACCTCTGTCTGGGAGAGGGGAAAGTGGCAAGAAGGGGTGGGAGGCAGAGCAGAACTCTTAACTATTGGCAACTCCTAGAATACAATGATACTATGTATAGTAGAGTGTATGTTGCATTGGAAAAAAAATATTAAAAACTTATTGTCATTAAGGTGCCAGATAAATCATTACTCAGAAAATAAAATTACTGTCCCCATAATTTTCTAAGCATCTTTATATTCCATCAGAGTATTGTTTCATTATTTAATTCAAAATCACTGATTTCTGTTGATGTTTTAGAGCAGAAATGGCTGCCTCAAGATGGTGGAAGATAGTTGCTATATATTCCCAAATTATAGCCAAATATGTTATTTCCATTGGGCTTGCTCCTCTTCCAAACACATCTTGCACTGCAGCAGCCACTACAAGTCTGAAAGATGGGTTTGGCATTATCACAAAGATATTTACTTTTATTGAAAAGCAGAGGCTTGTTAAAAGCCATTAAAAAAATCAGACACACAAAAAAGGACAAGTCCCTAACACAGGAATAAAGATGACAAAGAAAACAGTTTTGCTATAACTTCACTCTAGAGCAATTTCGTACTCTATCAGCTCCAGGTAGACCCCTGCACTATGAAGGTATATGAAGGTGGTCTTTAAGGGTCTTAACTAGAAGAAAAAAAAAAAAAATCTGATGTTGTTGCTTAGCACATTTATGTATTCTCCAGCTATAGACCCCAAAGTATTTATAAAGCTCCAGAAATATAATTATCCCCATTTCATAGCCAAGGAAATTGAAAGGCAAAATTAAGTAGTTTGCTGAGGGCCACATAGTGAATCATTTGAAGAGCCCAGTTGTTACTGTAAATCTCCACACCTAGGCAATGATTATGCTGCTATGACTCAGACAAGATATTATTCCAGAACATCAATTGCTGCTGCATAACCAGTGTTGTACACTGACTCCTACATACTCTTCATTCTGTTCAGAGGCCTGCTGGACTTTTTAACTTGTCTCCATTTTGCTCTGCAAGAGATGCTCTTCAGAATTCCCTCAAAAATTTCCTTTGAAGGCACATCCAGATTTCTAGAGCTGGATTTTTTTTTTCCTAAAAGTGTTAAAGGCACCATTTAGGAGTTTAACTTGATTTTGCCAGCTAACTGGCATCCATGCTCTGCAAAGCAATCCCACAAATGTGCTTTTGAAGGGGAACTTTCTGAAGCCACCCACAGTGAAACAGAGATAAAAGTCTGGGAGATCCCACCAAACCCTCACTGACATCAAAATGTTGAAGCACAAAAGAATGTTATGATTTCCTAATGGCTAAAGACTGAAAAAAATTTGGAGAAATAGATGGAACTCATTTAAATTGTGGGCTAGTCTATAATTTGTAATTGTATTCTTTGATGTACACCACTGCTGGTGCAGCTGTGTGCTTTTTCACAAGAAGATGGGAGCAATTTTTGTCTAGAACTCAAGCCAAGTAGAAACTATGATAAGTACAACACCAATTTAGCTGCACTGTTTTCAATGTGATGAATGTTTATGAACTCCGGTCAATTGCTGCCCTTCCCCTCACAGCTGCCAACCTGGCTGAAGAGGAATATGGAGGTCAGGAAAGTTTGTCTAAAAGACAGATGACTCCTTGATGATGCTAAAGAAGCGATCTGCTGTTAAACACAACAACTGGTCTGGCACTCCTCCAAACTCCAGTTTTTCATTTGTGTGACTCAGGTAGGCTTAGTTAAACAGCAAGTGGGCGTGTCTGAACTCTGTCCACTGCCACAGATTTTGAACATTTGCTGTGGATAATATATGAACCCTTGCTGTACACACAAATGCTTCAAAAATTTTGTAGAGGGTGCTGTATTTGCTATGAGGTTTTTATGAATCCTCTGCTAACAGGAGGATCTACCTGTATGAAGTACCTTCCATGCTAGGAAATTCCACAACAGAAGTGCTGCATTTTAGTAGTCAAATCCAGTCCCTTTGAAAGCATTGCAAGAAAATTCCTCCAGGGAGTTGCTGAACTGAAACCCAAATGCTTTTTGCTACATTTTTATTTCACAAATAATTTTCAAAAATATTTTCTGTACTTTTTTTTCTTTTCATAGATATAGAAATTCCCAAACCAGAAAAAAAGTGACTGTCATAGTCAAGTTTGACCATTGATATGCATAGAGAATAGATTTTTTTTTTTTCTGTAAGGACTCTTAGAGAGATGTCTGATCTCATTTTAAACCTATGGCAAGTCTGCTTCCTGCAGCAAAGTGTTTTAATATTTAATTATAGAAAGCCATATTTTTTGAAAGCTAGAATTTGTTGAACACATCTGAAAAGAGAAAAATAAAGCCTGGTCTGTCAGGTCTCCTCTTCATCTCTTCACTCAAGTACATACACAGGTCTATAAGGTACACCACATCCTAAGGCTCATTTGTCACTATCTAAAGCAATGCAGTATTTATTCCACATTCTTCCTAGAGGGCAGGTCCAAAAACTGGTCACAGTCTTTCCAGTGTGGGCAGCAGAAATGAGGCTCAGTTCCCTCTTCCTGATTTTTAGGCTTCCTTTTACCCACCGAAGGTTGCACTGTAGCAAGAGCTCATTTTGTGGTAATAATATATGAGAACCTTTCCAAGTCCTTTTCTGACTCACAATTTTCAGAGAGAGTCTCCCTAATTCTTCTTCCTAAATGTTCTACTTTGCTTTTTGGCTGCATTTAAAGATATTTTGCTGGGTTTTGGCTTTTAACCAGGCAATTCAAATGATTTTATAAAATTAGATCATCATTCTCATAATAAAGACCATGAACATCACCATGTTTGTATCAGCCTAAGGAATACTCTAAGGTATAAATAAAAGGGTTTATGTTTGTTCAATAAGATTTTGTTTTGTATCACATTGTGGGGAGAGATTTTTCCATTAGTCTTCCAAAGCAGGAAAATTAGGTGCCTACAAGACAACAGAGCAGGGCTGATATCTCCATTTCCTGCATTTTGGTAAACTGGGTGAATTTAGCACCATAGCTAGCTCCTTTGAGACTTTTGGGTCTAAAATAATCTAAGGCTATTGATATGAATGTGTTGAATTTCAGCAATTGCTGCCTTACCTCTTTCTTTGTTACAGATGGCAAACTTTCATTTCCATCCACAACATCATATGGGATGGATACATCCTCCTGTTTCATTCCAAGTGCAGAACAGAAATATTTATTAAACATTTCTGCCTTATCTGCGTCATTATTTATGATTTCCACCATCTGCATATTCAGTGGAACTATATGTGACCTAAGATTCTTTTTGATGCTAAAATGTTTTCAAATTGCCTTCTTGTTGTTTTTAACCATATTGGCCATTGATGTTTAACAGAGTTGTTAATTTATTTTATCAGTTACTTATAACTCTCAACGTATAACTTATGCCTGCTTTTCCCATTCTTGATACATCACTATTTTCTGGTTTTGCAGTACATTTTTGTGGTTTAATCAGGACATTTTGATTACTGTACACTTTTGCGTGTGAGTTTATGTCCTTGAACAATTCCCAGTATTCATTAATACTTACTAATTAAAATTTACATTCCTGTTCAGTTATGCTAACGGATTCAAGCTTGGAAAAGCTAAAACATCTAAGTATAACTACTTGGTGTCAGATACAGTTCATACTTATAAAGTAAATATAATCACGTTGTTTAACAGTTCTTCCTGTTTGATTGTCACTGGTGGGAAATATTTATCTCTTTTTCTATCAAAATTATGTTCAATTTTGAACTTCCTTATGCAAGATGAATCTCCACACTCTGAGATGATCTGCTACTATTTTTGGAAGCTCTTGGGAGTTCTGGTGCCGGCAAAACAAAACCTTAGAAAATATTCCTCAGTTTAAACACTACTATGATAGATTTTTTTTCTCCCCATACCAAAGGAAAAAATGGTGAAAGAGCAGCTCTTCTCACTGTCTCTGTGGTTATTTTGGTTTTTGGGTTTCTTTTTTTCTCTGTAATGTACACAGGAATCTGTAATAATCTTTTGAGTCAGAAGTATCAAATTCCTGTTACTAGATTATTTTTGATTCTTCAACATGCAATGTTTATTTGATGCATTATTCCATCTCCAGTCCCTCTTCCTTATTAAGAAGGCTAAAAATTTTAATCAATATCTGTGAGGCTCCAGCACTATGACACCTTACCAAGTCTCAGAAATATTTACTGTGTGACATTTCTTCATATATATTAATACTCCCTCTGCTCACCTATTAGCATGGTGCATGAAAGTTCATTTAGCACTTCTTGTACAATCAAATATGCCCCTTATCACTTGACTTTGTATTATGTCTGGTGGACCGGTTGTAATTTACACAGAGTACATATTTGCTGGAAAATTTTTATATTATTATTCAAATCCCCACTTAGTTTAAGGCACTTCTGGCAGTTTTTTGTTGACTGGGATGGGTTTTGCTGAGATGGTCAACAAGATCCGATTTTCCCATCTCCCAGGTAAGAAATCATCAACAGCCTGTCAGATGATACCTGACAAGGTACTAGTACCAGCCTACATCCTCCTAGCTTGACTCTCACCTAGGCTTGACTTCAAATATTTCCACTTTGATCTAGAAAACCAGAAAAATGTGTTGTTCTTCTATGCCCTTGAAATATCTGGCAGGCTCTTTCCAATATCTTGCCAAGAAAGACTGCATGTCATAGTCCTGCAAAGGATTCTTTCATGGGCTTTTTCCATGGTCTGAACTATGTTCAGTCCTCTTCATGGATGTTAAAAATTAACTGAATTAAAGTTAATAACTGAATTAAAGTTATTAACTGAATAAAGTCAGTCAAACAACATGGAGGAATAAAACAATGTCATTTATGGCATGTCATTGTTTAGCAGGTAAAACTATCAATTATAAATCAATAAAGTATGTCATAATTGCCATGTGAAACAGCTTGCAGGCAATTCATAGACTGAAATACTTTGCCTAAACTATTAATCAAGTAACTTCAACTAATGAACAAGAGAACTTAACTCTGCACTTGAATAATCTGCAAATAAGGAAAAAGAAATAGATTTGTCAAATTAATTATTCATTATAAGTAGCTGAACCAGACCTATCCCTTTTTATCATTTACATTGGTTTTAAATTCTTAAAGTGGTTTGGGAACCTTAAAGAGTAAAACTTGCTATAAATGCTTAATGCAGTGATCATTTATATATGGCACCGTAAACGTACAAACATACTTTGCACTGAATTAGGCAGTGGAGACAATAAGAGTGGTTACAATAGCTTTAACTCTCAAAAAAGAGGTAAAAGCCTGATATTTTTTAGGCTGATTGAAGAATGAGCTAGATACCTGCAGTTTGAAGATTACTGCTGCAATTGAGCCTCTGGGCAGCTTAAGGAGCCACTGGCAATGTGTCTCCACACCAGGGCAAGGAGCCAAGGCTGGCAGGGGTGCAATGGGCAGAATCCTAAGGCTTCAGCAGGGGCCTGATTTCCAGAAATGCTCATCTGCAGCTCAGTGCTGAATGGTTTTGGTGGTTTGTTTCATTTGGTTTGGTTTTAGCACAGTTAACTTTAGGAACTTTATGAGCTATGACCCCATCCAGTAATACTTGGCTTGCAAGGACAAATGTGTTCAAGGAGGTGGTGTGAACACATTGATTAGCATGATTTAAGGTAGGATCTATTTTTTCCTAAAATATCTCTGCCTTCTGAGAACTGGAATGGCATCAAACACATTGGAATAACTCACATTCTGACATTCTTGTCCACAGTGTCAACTCCATAGACAGTCCTACTGAAACCACTCAAAATCTTACACTTCGGACATTAGGGCAATCAAAACTACTTGTTAAATTTAGAAGATTAAAAGTCTTCAGAGAGAGATCAGTGACAAATATACTTTTGAAATCTGACAATGACTTAAATGACAAAAACAACCTAATACCATTTGCTTTTTCAGGTGGTTGGGAGTGTGTTGTTGTTTGCTTGATTTTGTTTTTTATAGCGCTGGCATTTAACAAGGAGGTTCTGATTTTAACTCTGAGTAAATCTGACATAGAATCACCCAGAGGAAATAAATATAAAGTACTATGAGGTCGTGTTTACAATTACTTTTTTAAGCTCTTTCTGAATTAAGTATGCCACATCTCTGCATCAGTTGTGCTATATTAGGTAAGCAATGCACTTGATTCAAATGATTTTTAATGACTAAAGCCCCTACATTTTAGGGTTGTACATCTGTTATCTATTCAGACAGTGAGTAGTCAAGTCAGTATTTGGGTGAATAATTTGCAAATTCAATGCATAGAAAATTTGGTACCAGCGCTGAGGTTAATTCATTTTTCCTGGAATGTTTTGTAGCCAAATGGAATCAAAATGTCCTCACACATTACTTCACACCCACCTACTTCTCTGAGAAACTAAACAGTGTTGGACAGTACTGAAGACTCTAATGATAACATGGGATGAAACAGGAGCCATGAATAAAGCAGGAAAAAGGAAAGTGCTTTAGATGTAAGTCTACAAAATGCAGTGTTCAGCTCACTACAGCAGAAACAAGCTAGTTAAAGAATCAACAAAGAAACCATAAGAAAAGCTACCACTGTTTGGATTTATTAATTATTACAACAGCAGCTCGTAATCCAGTTTCACAAAGAGAATGGTGCAGTACCCTACACATGGTGTTGGATAGGAAGATTTCAAAAGTCTTTAAAACAGGAAGAAACACCTTTCATCCTCAAATATTTAATCTGCAGCATATGGCTTCATGTATTTGCTGTTGTTTCTTCTCTGCACACCTGAAGCTTTCCCACTTCCAGTTACAGAACTCTCTGATGTCTGTAATGGTCTGGTACCAGAGTAACTAACCTGGTACTTTGGATTGCTAAAGGGAGATAAGCATGAAATAACTCACTAGTACCTAGCAGCACTTAGCATTCAAAAGCTTAATAGGGAATAAGCAGTGGCTGCTTGCGTGTGTGGCCCCTTTGCTGTTTGGTCTCGTAGTGAGGCTGTAGCAAATGGGATTAGTCTGGATGACTGGGGCAGGAAAGTGTGCTTACACGTCTACATTTATGCTAGATCAAACAAATATTAATTAGAGTATGCTGCAGCAGAGCCCAGTGGAAGTTGTTCAGTGTCCTTTGGATGAGACTGTAAGACTTTACCATTTGCTGGTTTTGAAGTTCATTAACTGCAAAATTAAGCTGTAGGATAGCAGAAGGAATTGAGAACTGTTACCCTCTTCCCCACTTTTATACAGGAAGGTATCAGGAGATGCAGGAGCAAAAACTAAGCCTGGATCCCAGGGCTGGACTGGAAGACCAGAATATTTCTACCCTCTGTAACTCTGCTTGTCCCTCTAACAACTCTCGCCAGTAAAACTGGGGAATGAGGGGTGGCAGGAGACAGGAGAATTGCTTTGCACCTCACCACCAGTTCTGAAAATCTCATAAAGTAGAGAAATCCTATTCTTTAACTGGTTACTTTCTCAAACATTACATTTCTTACCTTTATATTTGGGTTCTTGCTCTAAGGAATCTCCATAGAACAGATAGACTGTCACTGATGGTTAAAAGTTATGTCATCACTGACCTTATGTACAACATCATTATCCATGGCTAACTGATCCCTGGATGTGAAAAATGCTTTTATCCCAATAGAAAAATGAGATTATAACATTTTATCCAGAAATTATGACCTGTCTATTGATGCCTTATCATGATTAATACAGCATTTGATTTCAACAGGTTAAAGAATTAATGAGTCCCATATATGGTTCCTCTATGCACTCTAAACTTATAGGGTTCTAAGGTTTTAGGTCAATTTACTAGCTTGAAAAAAAATTCCCACAATTATTGTTTTGGCCACTGTTCTAGGTGAAACTTGCATCCCTCTAATGAAGTTGAATGCATGACAAAAACTTCTGCATATTGTCTGATGGCCTCCAACATGGTCAGACCCATTTCCAGCTCCCCTAAAATTATGCCTCTGCTTTTCCTTAAAGTTCCATAGGGAAAAGTCACATGAGACTTTTGTGATTCTTTACCAAAGGGCTTCAAATGTTGTCCTGTGCATTTCTGTACAGAGCTTTCAGTCCATCTAGTGCATGCTAATACCTACTACTGGCAACTTTTCTTTACTGGCTCAACCATATAAACAGATCCAGATTTCACATACACAAGTCAGCTGCAGAAGAAAGGAGAGAAATGTCATGTTTGAGACCACAGTTAATTTGACACTCTCTACCCACCTTACTGCAAGAGAGAGGTAGTGGCAGAATCACATAATCATACTGTTTATGTCTGTTAAAAGTATCTTAAAATGCTCAAAGATTTCTTCTCAAAAGTGTAAAAAACTTAAAAATAATACTAGTATCATTTCACTAAATGAACAGAACCTCTGAGAAACTTTCTTGGACAATATAATTTGGATGTTTTCAACATCGCTTATTTTATTTCACAACAAACTTAGATTTTATCACATGATTGCTTTCCCAATTATAGTGCAAAATAAAAGGCATCATCAAATAGTTTAATAGGTGCAGAGGAAAATGTAGTTTTGTACATCAAATGATGCAGAAAATAACGTGACAACAACCAAAAAGAAAAAAAAAAAATCATTGTTGGGATAGAAAATTTTTGCTATGGAGTTATTTGTCCTATATCTCCTCAATAGAGGAAAGGGACAGAGAGCCCCCAGGTTTGATTATTATTTTTCTGATAAAGTGTACACTGGGATAAAGGGAAGATTTCCTCTTCCAAGTAGGGTCTGCAGTCCTTCCGGTGAGTATGTAATCTTAACAGTTAAAAGACAAATCACGTTTATCCATAAAAACAGAAGTCCACGCTTAGGCTGCAGGGTAGGAGATTTAGGCAGAGGCGCTGACAGTTTTTCTTTAGAAAACTGTTTGTATTTTCCCCGCAATCTACTCAGACACATACTAATAGAATTTTAAAAGGTCTGTACACATCCACCGGAGCTCAGATCGCATGTTGATAAGCACCTCCCGGTGATTTTCAGATCTCCAGCTCCAGTGCGGACCGGTGATTACCTCTGTCTGCCTGGCAATACAGAGCACTAATCTGTCTCAAAATCGAGGCCCCTGTGCAGCACAGGGTGGGGAGCAGTGGATCACCACAACCCTCTTTGAAGGGCCTCCATCCAGGCCATGCAGCACAGGTATGTATTATTTATGGCCGTGCCTTCCGTGTGATTACCTCCAGTTAACTGGGAGCCACTCTAAGACAAAGGTTGCTCTAGTCCTGCTCGCCATTGGCACGAGGCCCTGCTCGCTCCCGCTCTCTCCCACTGCTGTAAGCAGACATAACAGCCCTCGGTCTAATTAGCTGTCTTTAAGGCAGGGCTAAGTGGGCTCAGTGGGGGGAAGAGGCTTTCCTGAGCCCCTCCAAGCCTCTCCTCAGCGCTGGCAGACGGAGCGCGCACGGCGTCCGAGAGGCACCGCAAACTGGCTGACATTATGTCCACGGGTTATCATTATCATCTTTTTTTAAAAAAAAAACCCACTGATCGATCGCTCCCGACCACAATGATGCTTCAGGGCATCTCTCTCTCTGCTGGGGAGTGATTGACCATTGGGTATCATTAGAGAGGGGAGGTGAGGGGAAGATGAGGCGGCTGCAGAGCTGCTCCGGCTCCTCCTCGCACACGCCTCTCCCTCCCGGACACTGCTGACCTTTCACTCAGGAGCCAGCTGGAGTCAGGAGAGATTTAATTGAATGGCTTCCTCAGATGTGTTTGGGGTTTGGGTGATGGAGGAGGAGGATGCAGCACTGAGAAAAGGGAAGTGATGGGGGGGAAAGGAATGGAAAAGAAAAAGGAAAAAAAAAAAGGCAAAACGACAATTTTGGGTGACCTTCAAAGGCTAATTGCTTGCCTCTTCCTAGACCTGGGCTTTGACTTGCACAGAAACCTGGCACTGGCAGGGGCCAGTCTTTCCTGGGGCACAAGCACCTGCACTGCAGCAGTCCTGCTGCCCTGGCACTGCCCTTCACCCTCTCCCTGTGCCACCAACCACAGATGGGCCAAATCAGCCCCTTCTGCCCTGCTGGGTGACGCCACACGGGCAGAACAAGGGTCATCCGAATTTTCTAAGCCTCTTCATTCACTGGAGGAAGGTATGGGGAGATGTGGGGCAAGAAGCAAGCATTCCTCTGAAATAAATACACAGCAACATGCATGGATCTTTTCTTGCCTTTTTTTAACATCATGTTTTTGTTCAGGTTGAGGAGAGAAGCAAACAAAAAGAAAAACCACAGAGGAGGTCCCAGCCAGAGAGGCACAGCAACTGTCCTGGTGCTTGCCCTTTTCCTGTCAGCTCCCATTTCCTCTGGTTTGGCTCCTTTGTTTGTGCCTGGGACGCTGCACCCTGGCAGTGCTACCCACACTCCTCCTCCTCCTCCTCTCCTTCCCCAGCATGTCCCCCTCAATGCAGGCTCCCCCCTTCCCATTTTAACATAACTAAAAAGGAACGAATGGATCTCAGCTGAGTTAAATGGGTGACAAGGGAGATGGGAAGAAGGAAATTCATCCCTTCTTGTCTTTGAGAGCAATTTAATTAGGCCCAGGCCCCCCGTGAGTGGGTAAGGGAAAGGCTGAGGATTGGCTTGTCTGGGCTTCCTCTGAAGGCAAAAGCGGCCTTGGACACACATAGAGAGAAAGGATTTTTAAAGGATCATGTAAGAAGATCAACAGATAAGCAGCTAATTTTGTATACTTAGGGAGAAAATGAGTGCGTTCACTCCCACTGGAATAGCCAGAGTGATGGGATGAGAGGAAGGAAAACGAGGAGGAAGCAAGGAAAAAAGCTTAAGGTATTTCACCATTACTGCTGATTGCCAAAATTAAAGATTTATACTGCTTGATGCTATGGCTTTCACAGTGACTGTGCATGTGTACATATATCTATATACATACATATATAGCTATAGATTTTTCTTTATACAGCTCAGTTATTTCAAGAATTTTCATCAGAAAACCACTTTTAAACTAATTGGAGTCTGTGGAGAGGAAACCTCATTTTTGGTTCAAATGAATTTTCTGAAAATGTCATTTGATTCGGGAAATATGACTGATCTGCCCGATTTCTTGATAAGAAATGAAATGAGCCGTTGTCCTTCAGGATATCATAGACTTGAAATGGGGGATTTTATGGTTAATGCCATCAGATAGAAGTGTCCTACTTTGAAAGGAGAAGTCCATCAGCCCCAGGGAAAGGCTGAAGACCGAATTTCGTCTCTAAATCCACAGCTGCAGCTAGAGTTGGCACAGAGCAGTGATAGATTTTCTTATTTCCCAAGCAATAATTACAAGATAAACAGAAATAAATAACACAATGATTAATAATAACAAGTAGTTAGTACTTTTACACCTCTTCATTTTAATTCATATTTTTCCCCCTCAGTGATGTGGCCAGTGCTGACCATGGAGGCTAAAATTAATCCACAATATTACAACACCTTAGCTTTTAATTATCTCACATGGAATAAACCTGTATTTGGAGATGGCTGACTTCTTAGTGCGACAGAAACAGGATCTCTTGGATGTCAGCATAACCTTGCTAACTCCATTTTTTGTAGGGAAAAACTAAGAAAGACAAGATAAGTGACTTTCCCAAGGCCACAAAAGGAATTAGTCAGAGAGACAAGAAAGTCCCTCAAAGTCCTTGCTGGAGGGCTGGCACTATTAGTTTATCTTTTTCATAGCAGCATATATGCAAATAGAAATGGAGTCATATGGATAAAAAAAAAAAAATTAGATCAGGGATGAGAGAAAAGGCAAAGAGAGAAAGCCAAATAAGTGTAAGTAAATGTTCAAAAGAGCTGATTCAAGCTAATATTGAAGCAGCAGGTTTTAAACAAGACATCAAGAAGGAACAAACTGAGTGAGACTCATAAGTGACTTGGGTAGAAGGTTGTTTTACAAAGATTGTTTGCAGAGGTTTGAAAGCCTACAAAAAGTTTGGATGCAGAATTCCAGGCCGTATAGTCCTGGCCCATCTGGCCTTCTGCCCACACTGGGAGCATACAAGCCTTAGTACTCAACATGCTGTCACCAAAGTTTATGGCAAAGTCCCGTTGACTTTGCCAGGAGTTTAGGGAGGTCTTTACAGAACAGCAGTTCTGCATATATGTATGTAATTTGATGTTGTGTTTGGTCCAGGAAAGAAGGGCAGGTGCTACCACAAATTTCCCCTCAGCTTCAGGATACTGCAAATTAAAAAATCCAGGAGGAGGAAAGAGAAGCAAGTTCAGTCAGGAAAAAAAAAAAGTAAGGAACAGGTAGACAGTATGTCTCAGTTTGAAAAGATTTATTTTACCAGTGTGGCATACTGCTAGTGGAAAAAAACCCCAATTCTTCTACTAAACTGGTTTCTTCATATACAAGTTCACTTCTCAGTTAGTAGCTGGACAGACTGTTCCTTAAATGCACAGAATGGAAGCAGCAAGATGATGTACTACTCTAACCTTTTCCCTGTTAAATGAAAAAAAAAAAAAAAAAAAAAAAAAAAAAAAAAAGAAAAAAAAAAAAAAAAAAAGAAAAAGGTATTTCTGTGATGCATCACTGGTTATTCTCAATGCCTAAATCTAAATTATGGTAGAAACGTTTTACTCCCACCAAAACTGCATATAAGTGAACATTTTGCGTTATACCCCTTCTGATCAGCCATGGCTCAACAACAGTGACTGCAGGTACAGATGAGACATGACTCAGTAGTGGTCAACAGAAAGAAAAATTCTCAAATTGCTCCTTAAAGAGCACATTTGTCTACAAAGGAATACCCTGCCCTGCCCGTGGCTTCTGTCAGGCCTGATCTGCTTCAAGTTGTCATCCAAAGGAACAATGTCTGGGGTTGCTTTTTACAACCACTCAGACATCAGGTGCAAATTGAGTGGGGCAATTTCTTAGACTTGGTTCTGCTTTTCTTTTCCCCTACTAGTTTTTAGTGTGTATGAAATTTTTTGGATAGTGTGAAAATAATCCTATATGAGAGAAAAATGCTTCAGTCTTTCTCAGTCAGGAGGAAATCATATTGCAATACATAACTCTGAATCTCAGGCATAAGTATTACAGATGGAAAAGAATTATTAGGTCATCTAGACTTGTGTAGGATTGTTCCCTACAGTATATTCCCCAGTTCTAAAACTAGTCTAGTTTTAATTGACACTGGCAATGGGCTTTCCATCATACTCCTTGGGAGGCTGTTCCACTGCCTGAACTCAGTATTAAGAAATATTTCCTGATAGTTCTCTAAAATTTTCATTGCTTAATTTTGGCTTGCACCACCAATACACCCCTTTTATACTGCATCCTCTGATATGGGGTACAAGGTACTGCTGCCTTTCCTTGACAAGACATCTCTACTTATGTGCACTTAATGTATTCATTTCATCTGGTGGATAAATGTACGTGAAATAAAGCATCCTCTAAGCACAACATACATCTGTTTTGTACAGCAACTGCTGAATAAAGAGCAGGCCTGAAAGAATTACACTGGAGGAGACTTTGATGTACGAATAGGTAGAAGAGCAGAAGAGGAGAACACATAACTCAGCCCCAGATTGCACCCTCAAGAAATCATGTTGAGATTCCCAACAGGTAAACACCTTGACAAATCCTTACTAACTTGATGAAAGCAGTTCACAAAAATATCGTAAAAGCACAGAGTGGATAACACAGGAGATGGATCAATTTCATTCCCTACACTTCCACGGTACCCTGTTTGGCTAGAGATAGAATAATGTTCTAGTACATGTAAGAAAAATTAAAATATATCTAAGAATCTCAGGGAAAAATATGTAATTACATAGGAAACATAGTGCAGAGAACACCACATAAAATCATAGCACATTTTTATCTTTAAAATGCTGTACAAACACAGCTAAAGGAGTAATTGGTTTACTTTCACAGATCCCCATGGAGAAGGTAAGCATTATTCCCAGGTGGACATGGGGGCTCATCCTCAGAAGTGCTGAGCAGATTGCTTCCCAAGACTACAGAGAAGACTAAAAGTATTTTAAATGCCACAGTGTGAAACATCTTGCATCCAGTTCTAGGTCTGTACCAGGTCAAAATCCCTGAGGTCACACAACAAAAAGCATTGGCATTGTATAAGTTCATGCTGCCCTATCAAACATAATGTGAAAGTTATAATAGCAAAATTTTGTAGTCACAGGCATTACAGTAGGCTGTGCATCATATGTTCTTATCTCTCTCACTTCACATTGGACTAGGTAACAACAGTCCTCTCACATAAATACAACACAGACACTAAATAAAATCTTGAAGGCAATATAAACTTTTGACAAGCTGTCCCATTGTGCTGATACACACAGAAGGCACGCATTTAATCTGCTCTGGAAGTACAATATCCTGCAGCAGATCACACCATTAGTGCCACTGATGACTAGTAATGAACACAGAACCAAAGCTTTAACATCATAGCTCATGAGAAAATGTTGGATGGGACAAAAAAAAAAAAAAAAAAAAAAAAAAAAAAAAAAAAAAAAAATGCGCTCAGAGCTTTGGCCACAGCTATGGTTCACTGTGATCCAGCTGGATTGTCCATTGCATAACTTCAGGTAAGCACATGACTGCTAAATTTGTTATTCACCCAAGTTACATTTAGTTGTTTAAAATTCTGGGATTTTTTTTTTTCCTGGTGAACCAGTCACTCAGTTACTTGAAGTGACACTTGAATACAAGTTTCTGAAAAGAATATATAGTACAGAGATAGTGGAAAAGCAGTAGCAATAGGGAGCACTCTTTGCTTCCTATGGGAAGTGGGAAGAATGAAACGAATTTCCCAGCTGTATCAGTCTGTACCAATCTGAGAGTAGGCATATGTGGAATACAGGCATTTGGTATCAAATTAAAGGTATTTTCTTTTCCATTCCACTTAGACACTTCAGTTACTTCTGCTGTGATCACAGGGAAGGGGATCTCCCACCCAGTGCACCCAACCTCCTGTGTTCCTCTCATCCTTACAGTGTTCCCAGCCATATGCTCCTAATGCTGTTCCACAACCTTCCTCCCAACATCCTCAAAAAAACCCAAAAAACAGACCTCACTGTAAATAATAATGCAAATGTGAGAGAATGAGTTTACCACTTACTGAAATCTAATCGTGAGGAGTTACAGCAGAACTCTGAATCACTGGCATCAGTAGAGGGAAAAGAAAAATGTCCCTGCAGTCAAAATCTAAAGGTGATGCCTAGACCACCTACCTTTATCTTTTATGTGGCCAACTCCTAAATTACCTTGGGAAGAAGAATTCACATAAAAATACACTTCCATTTTCTCCTGTCTCTCCTCCATGTGAGTGACAGAAAGAGCACTGTTTGGTCTTACAGGTAACTTTCCCACTTGTGAGAGGTTCACTAAACCTCCCCACAACCACCACCCCTGAAAGAGCTCTGCAGTATAACTGGAAATTCAAGTATTGCCCATCATGACAGTAATGAAATATATGGAGGAGTGAATGAGAAAGAAAGGGTGAAGAATGGATCCCAGGCTGAATGACAGCTTCTGGAACTTCTCCTTCTCCTTGCTGGGCCTGTTAAATCCACAGTTAGTGGTGGCCTCAGGGAGGACAGGGCACCATAGCATGAGTCCCTCTCAGGATCAATAAAGCAAGGGATTGAATACCCCCATTTGGATGCCTGGAGCAACCTGTGACCAAACCAGAGGAAAAAATAAGGGAAAGAATGCATTTAACTTATCTTATAAAGAACATATTTTCAAAAATCTAATCTTCTAAGGATCTGAGTAGCTTCAGGGTTTTGTTTATATTTTTCATTTAGGAGTCTCCCTTGGGTCTTTTCTTTGCCAGGAGCACAGTGGGCAAAATCAGGATCTTTGGCTTCCCCAATGTGCTCAAGAACTCTATGGATAATTTAAGCTTTCCTACTGCAGTAAAACAGAAAGTTCATAAAAATAAATAGAGTAATACTTTGCACTCATTCCACAGGAGGCTTGTGCTTCATAAAAGCTAGTCAGTGAAACATCTCTTAGAAGTAGGTAAGCATTGTTTTCCCATTTCACAGATGTGAAAAGAAGATGCAAGATGTGTCAGGACCACCTAAGTCACTCAGGACCATTCTTCAAAATAGTAATTTTTTTTTTTTTTTTCTGGAAGTCATGACTAGTTCACCTTTATGTGACACATCACTTCAGCACATTTAAAACAGGCCTGGATAAAACAGGCCTGTATGGATATAAGTGTGTGTTCCAATGCAAATTCTTGCTGTTAGCCTCACCTTTCAGAGATCCATTCACACCACATCTATAGCAGAAGCAAACACACCCCCATCCCCCAGTCATTACAATGCAAGGACCAGGATACTGCTTAAAATTGCCAGTGAAGATGCATCAGAACTAAGGTGGTAGACTTAGAGCTGGAGTAGCAAATTCACTTGTACAATTTTTATTCTGCTATTACCAGAGTGATGTTTTACATCTCTGCAACAAAAGCTGCTCTCAGCTCAAATGACTTCTGAAAATGGGACAGATGTTCCTTAAAACTGAATCTAGGGTATGCTTCTGATTTCATCCTTTGAAACTTTGATTACTTATACAATCCAGGTCTTCCAAAATCCCGTTTCCTCATTTAATCATAAGAAATTCTATCAAAAGAAAGCCTCTGAGATCATCCATGTAATCTCAGCAATCACTGCATCAACAGCAGAAACAGAACATGACAATGTTTCTATAACTTTTTGGAAAAGCTGGCTTTCCAAGTGGCTTTTGGTTTTCTCTGCTCCTAGATATTAAATTCCTGTAATAGGCAGCTAAAATATATATATTTAAGCATTCTTGTTTGATTATTTTTCCATACAAGTAACTGTGGTACTCAGGATGTATCTACCATCCAGTAACAGTGGGGAAGAGGAAGAACTTCATGATCTCCAGGAAGATCTATAAAGAAGACTATTCTTTCAAGAATATTTCAATATATAGTCAAAACAGTGGCAATAACAATTCGTGGGGCAATTCCCTCCTTTCTCCTTGTCATTCTCTTCTATTTAGGCTTCTCTCTATTTGATGGCGCTGAGTATTCTGCAACTGGCAGAAGCTTGCAGAAGGGGAAAAAGGTTTAAAAGAAATTCAGAATATGTCAATAATCAGGTTGGTTTACTTTTTTTAATTGGTACATTCTTCATCATGATGGCTACTTTACAGGGATCTCTCCCAGGAAGCTAATTTAGCCTGAATAATGGGTACCTTAGCCTATTAGACTAATTTTCATTACTGGAGACGCAGTGATATGGAACTTAAATGCCATCTAACCTTGTTTGAAACAAGTTTAAAATCTAAACCAAGAGAATTTAATCTGGTAGTTTAATCAAAGTTATCACACATTCAGGAACAAAAGATGTGAGCTGCATATTTTTTGTTACAGGTAGGAAAAACATCCTTCCCTAGGTAACTGAGTTGCACATCCAACCCATAATCCACGTTTTGAAGAAAGGATTCAACTTACTTGGCTTTAGATGTTTTAGATATTTTAAATTATTTGTCTATACTTTAGAAAAAGTCAGAGGAAACAGGCAACTCAGGAACACAATTAATTGCATCATTAGTAGGATGGGGAAATTAGAATATGGAAGATTAACCTCCTTGGGAGGTGCCTCTACCCTCATTATAAACAGAACCTAGCAGTCTTAAGCTAGATGCTCCCTTAAAGTTAAGTCAGACTGAATCAAGGTCTCAGAGTTGTCACTACCTCATGCTTTTTAGAAAGATGTAAACAATACAGAAATGCTAGACTAAAATTTCTGTGTTTCTTAAGACCTGGTCCTTTACATTCTATTTCCCTATTTTTATTCAGTAAAGGAGCTGACATGCTGTAAAGTTCATTTCAATTCAAATAATTTTTTTTTATCTCTTGGTCAGGAAATCTAGCTTTAGTGGTGCTCCTTTAACATATTTCTCTCACTGGATCTTGCTGCTTCTCGGACCAGCTAAGCTTCCAGTTCTTGTCCTTCAAGGCTATTTTCCCTATCAGCATTGAATCCTTCCTTCTCCTTCCCAGCATTTTCTGCAAGTCCATTGTCCTTCTGACTATTCTCTCACCATTTTCTGAGTGACGCTGGATTTTTTCAGCACCCAAAGCAGTTTGTCTCCTGAATGCTATCCAATTCTACATCCATACCTGAACTGAGAAGGTGCTTACTTAAATGTGTTATACTATCAACAGCCCACTGGAATCAAGAAAGTGTAATTCAATCAAAATAGACTAAATAGAAACACAGGGGTACTAAAGGTAGAACTGCATATTCTTCTATACTTTGTTAAAGAGGTTCTAGCGTTCAATGGGAATTAGAAAGAAATGCCAACTTAATAGAGAGAAAAAAAATTCAAATTCAAAGATTTAGGAAGATAAATGACAGATATCTATCCCTACAAAATGCCTTTAGGTACCCTCAAAAATGTCTTCCTTTCCTACTAAGCAATGCAGTTTTGTGTCAATCCTAAAGAGGCATTAAAAAACAAACAAACAAACAATTTTAGCACTACTTTTGTTTTATTAAGCTTTTGTTCTAACCCACATCCATAAAAACACATAGAAGCAGGTTTCTGGTCTTTATTTCCATCTCACTGATCATGTTGGTAGAAAGCATGGTGGAAATCTCCAAAGGAAGAAAGCCTCAGCTCAGTGCAAATCTTCAGTTGTCCAGAAATCAACAGTGGCATGAGTGGGATCTGGATAACCCAGAGATTTAGAGGGATGTTCAAAGTCAAGAACACAGAACATTATTTCCCTTAAGAACTTACTTCCTCTTTCACTTGAAGATATCCTCCTGTCCCTAATGCCTATTGCCATCAACAACATCTGCTTGCAGATATATTGGTCATACCCAACATCCTTCAGAGTTCCAGCTGTATTTGTCTTTAAAAATAATTCAGTATTTGGATGGAAAAAAACCAGACTTGCTACATCACATCAGTTGCATACTCCACTTATTCCAAAAGAGACTTATATGAGTTATATGAGACTTAAATGAGTTTATATCAGTGTGAACCCAAAACTGGTCCCCTGAATTTAGTGTAGTCTTGTAAGACCAACAGCAGTGAACAAAGAGCCAAATCCACCCCAGAGTCAGATTTCAAACCTCAGCCCATCATTCAGTTGCCACTAGTCTAAGATGTGCAAACACTCAAAAAGGCTTTATTATGTTCCCTATGCTGCAAAATGCACATTTTTTCAAAATGTGTTTGTAATCAGCAGGTAAGAGGTAATAATAAAAAACCCAGCAACAAATGAAATAGCAAAACTTCACTTCAGTAAACATTTTTAATTGTGCCAAGACATTATGTGATAGC
Source organism: Zosterops lateralis (assembly GCF_965231275.1). NCBI lineage: Eukaryota > Metazoa > Chordata > Aves > Passeriformes > Zosteropidae > Zosterops > Zosterops lateralis. The sequence continues at coordinate 10,920,031 of NC_139765.1, forward strand.
AAAGAGAAATATCACAGGCATAAACCCCAATAATTATGGTTTTAAGATCAGCACATTATAACAGCAATCACTAATATTTAAGGTTTACACACAAAACTACCAAATTAACAAATTGGTCCCATTTAGGCAGCTGAGGCTACATCATGCATTTATCTACCCTTACAACATTGCCAGTCTCTCTTCTTATTGCTTCAACCATCATCGATCTACTAAAATTTAAACCAATTTTAAGATGACAGACATGATACATCATAACTACAGTCTGTGCTACAAATTCATCCTGGTTGATCCATGTTTCTGATGAAAGAACATTTTTTTCCCTTAGTTTTACAGGGGAAATTGGTGGCATCTAGGTGTTTTTTATGTAAGCACAATGTTAGCAAAATCTTTCCAGATTTTGGCAGATTCTCTAACATTTATGAAAGGCATTCAATGGTCAATCCTAAAATATGCAAATGCTATCTTCCCTGGAAGATTCTGTGATATTTTGATAACTACCTAATGAATAATGCATCGGTTTACTGTGCTAATTCCCCAATTATCAAGATTATATTCACTCTTCTAAACTTAGTCTCTGAAGGATGTTGAAATAAGGTCTGGGATATATTTACAATACAGACATTTATGTCAAAGGGAGTTTGGACTCTCCACAGGTCAAGACAGAGATAGAGACTTTTTTATGGTGCATCTGACTGGAATCATAGATGTCAGCACTATTGTGAGCCAAAACAGTGTTCCTGCTTGTTGTCCACCACACAAATCTTTCAGTTCCTCCAAGAGAGAGGCACAAGATCTGCTGCTGTTTGTGAGCCACCAGTCTCTCACCTAGATTTTGCAGAGGCACCTGGTTCTTCACTATGACAGTTGGCTAACATCAAGTAATACTGATAATACCCAAACTAGTTAGTTACACACATGTAAGGAACCTGCACCTTCAAGGACAAATAAAATAGGTTTCTTTGCCTGGAAGATGTTGAGGACCTCGCTTTTCCCCTCATTTTCTGGAATATATGCACAGCATGGTGTTTCCTTGCTATCAATACCATATTGTATGCACTGTGGAATTTAGAATGACAGCAGAATGGTTTGCATTGAGAAAATGCTAGCTGAAGTGTACTGCAGAATCTGTTTTTCTCGTTGCTAGATCTCTTTAAAAGTGCCTGGGATGTATTTTTAGCCCTTTCTTCTTCTTAAAGAGAACATATTTATTATGTAACTGGTTATTTTTTGATGAAAAATGATATTTTGTCGTTTTGTAGAAATATTGAAAAGGGTGGGGAAGGAAAGGCAAACATCCAACCAATATTAGCTCTGAAGTGCTGGGTAATTGTACAGGGCCCTGGGCAAAAACAAACGTAGATGTGCAGTAGTCATAGCACATCTTGTCTTAACTTGTCTTTGTTAGTGTAAGTGAAAAGGTTAATGCTGTTCAATTCTGTCAATGCAGAATGAGGCACTGTGGCACCTTTGAAATCTAAACTTACCCACAGCACAGTTGATGTGATTCCTGAGAGAATCACGTTATTTACGAGTTACTTTAATAATACAAGTGCCCATTAACCACGTGCTTGTGTATTTTATATACATTTTTTTTTTTAAGCCAAAAAAAAAAAAAAAAAAAAAAAAAAAAAAAAAAAAAAAACACACCAGGAAAAAGCCCAACAGATTGCTTTTAGTATGCTTATCACAGGGGAAAGCTTTGCTGCTGTCTACCAGCAACATATGGTAAGGTCTCAGCCACCTACTAGCCATAAGGGCTTAATCCTACTAGCCAAGACAGATACCAGGGATGGATCCCTGCAAGAGTTTTGAATAACATGCATGGCACTTTAAAGGAATAAAGCTTCCTTTAAAGCAGAATAATTAATGATGACTTAAATTCAATGCCAATTAAAAATGTCAGAGGCTGCTTCTTGACTGCCTTGCACTTTGTGTAGTCAGTTAAATTCAGAACATGGTGTGTGTGAGGAAGCTGCCAAACTGCCCATGTTTGGCACAGACCTGGCAAAGGCATACATGGTGACACAGGTGTAAGTAGGGAAGAAGCAGATCCTCAGTTTTTTGGGCCACAGCCTCATCAAGCAAAATGCCATCCTGCTTACCTTAAATTACCTAAACCATAAATATAAAGTCTTGCAATGAAAGTGAAATAAATATTAGTCCTGACTGCTACTTCTTTACTAATATCTGATTATTTCTTTCCTTTTCATGTTTCTGTTTGTCTAACCAAATGCTTTTTGACCAGTCTATCATTTAGAGCCAGCATAGTAACTCTTAACACAGAGGCATTCATCTCAGGAAATACGCAGCAACCTGGGATGTAATTTCTCACTTCACCTGCTAGTAGGAATAGAAAGTTGGGGTTTATTATTCAAAAGTCTAAAGGGCCAGGTGTGTGGCTAAGCTGGTGCTCCCAGCCATTCACTTAAACTACTGCACTTGAACATGAGCATTCATTATTACCCAGCTCAGAGTTCAGGAAGCAAGCTCCACACCCAGACAATTCCTTAGATCTCCCATTGGCTTCTCTGTGTCTGATCCATCTGACCCCAACAAAGCCGTCCTTGTGGGGCAGATGAAAATAGCAGTTCAAAGCTCCTCTAGTTTCATTTCTACCAATTCCAAAGCTGAAAGGATGGCCACAGCCACACCTAACTTACAGGGGATGATCATGACACTGAACCTAGCATGATGCCTCTGGGTCCATTCCCAAAAATCCCCTCTCATGAAGGGCTGGCAGGGCATTACTCCATGAGGTAAAGACTACACAGAAAGCCACTGCTCTCCTGCTCCAATGATGGTGCCTGCCTCAAAACATCACAAGGTCACACAGCCTCCAGACCAAAGTTTCCTGCCATCCTCCATGAGTAAAATTCTCTTATTCTTGTCAGCCCCACTCTGAGCTTGATTTCAGAGGATTTCAGTTTTCAACACTTGAAAATTTGACTATGTCAAGAAACGGAGCCAAAGCTGCAGGTATCTTTCATATATTGCTAAGGATTAAAAGAGATTAAAGATTTTGTCATATACCAGCAGTAAATTTATTTTACTACCTTTAGACCCCCCAATATGATCAACTCCTTTGAGATCACTCATTTTGAGATGATCAGCTTTAGAATCAGGTGTCAGATTTCCAGAAACAGTTTCAAGAGGTGGAATCCTGTTAAATTTATTCAGACCAAAGGTATCTATAATTGAGCACTAAAAACAGTAAACCCAAACAGATCTCACCCTGACTACACACCCAAAATCACCAGAAAGTGACTACTTTCTAGATATATTTCTTTTAATTCTACCCTTGATTCCATTTTGCCTACCTCCATATTATTTCAAAGCCTTTTATTATTAGTAAGTTTATGAGTCACACTGAATTTGATAAAAAGAAAGAAGTCTAAAATATTTCCCCTTCCTTTGTCTCAGCAAGCAAAAGTTTCTTCCACAACAAATGGACCACAACCTCTTATTTTGATTTTCTCTATTTTTTGGTTAGAGTAAGTCTTTGCATGACCAGAACTCATCCTTGCAGGTATATCTAAATTGCTCTTGGGAGCAATTTCCCTACTCCAGGAAAGAAAGGGATCCAACCCACTAGGGAAGTGTCTGCCATATCCATAAAAATTGGCAAATTTTGCCAGATTCTGATTGTCATTTGTATGAGTAGGCAGATAACCCAGCATGACTGATATTCATGAGCACAGGTGTTCCCAGAGAGAAGCAGACCTGGCCTCTTTATCACCTGTACATACAACAAGGAAAACAGAGGAAACAGAGTATCCCATAACTACAGAAAAGAACTGGTATTTGTGTTCCACATCAAAACAAAAATTTAAGTCAACTAATGCATCAGAAAACTGGAACATGTCAGAAGCACTTTTCAGACTTCCACCTTCTTTGCTCAGAGAAGAGACCTGTCCTCCTGTTTGCTTTCAACGCCTCTCTAAAACAACTTTAATTTCTCTTGCTATTTAATACATGTCACAGCACTTGACAACACTCATGATCTGTACTAATCAAAGCCTCAGTAGCTGCTACAGCCTGAGCAGGAGTAAAATCCTTAAGATTCAGTCCCCCCTCAAAAAAGGGAAAAAAAATGGCAGTAGTTTGCCTGACAACAGGGTAAACAGATTATTGTGTTATTGCTGGCTGATTGCCGGAGTTATTTTGGAGCTCCATAATTCGTTTAAAGAGATTTTTGACATTTATGAAATGACTTCTATAATCAACTGACAGTGCAATATCCTATAATTGTTCAATTAAAAATGACTACTAGTGCATTCATTTATTAGTAGAATCAGATAATTGTCTTGCCACTAAAGAGTACTTCACACTTTGCGCATCAAATGAAAATGTTTGAGTATAAATCTGTGGCACAGCAGCTAAAGTCTCACGGATTTTTCAAGTGAAGGTGTAATTATTACAGGCCTCTGAAGTAAATATGGTTTCATGTGATAATCTTTAAATGGATTGCCTGTGTCTTACAAGACACACTTCTGCATAAACTGTCACATCTGGCGGGATGGACACAAACAGGTTTGCAGTGGCAGGTGAGACTCCTGTGACTTAAAACACGGTCAGCTTAAAAATTGGCATCTAAATCACAGAACTGATCTTCCTCTTCTTCACCTCTCCTGTTACTGGGAGGGCACTGTTCTGCTGGAGGAAGGCAGCAGGGAGTGGGTGCACAAGTAAAGCAGTTTTGCATAGGAAATTGGACAGGAATATAAATGCATGAACTCCATAGCCTCAGTCACCAATGCACACCCATATCCTGTGCTCCGGGGAGGCAACTAACATCTTGATGGAATATCTGGTGATTTTTAGACGGATCAGAAGTCCACTTGAGGCCACTGAGCCACTTGAAACATTTTAGAATATAGAAATTTTAGAATAGAGAGTTTCTCTTTAAAATTGAACATTTTAACTCACATTATCCATACTATCTGCTAAGTAAAATCACAGATCAATTTTTCATTAAATAATAAAAAAACTTGGTACATCAAGTAGGTAGAAATCATATGGAAAATTGTGTAAGCAAATCACTGAAAGGCAAGAAACAGCAGCAACCCTTTCACAAATATAGCGATTTTTTTTTAATTATCTCTCTGTTTCTAACGACAACCTTCCAGAATCCTTGGCTAAAAACTCACAATTTATATTCAGATAATAATAATTAAAGATATCAAGTGCAGAGTCACCAGATGGAAGATAATACTTAATTTGTGGCTGCTACAGTATACTATTCAGTAATGTCATTTCAGAGTCTCAGCTGAGCTTAAGCCCTGCTCTCCTCTTCCATCCCTCCCCCACCACACACCAGTTTGAGGACAGAACATACCACTCCTTCACCTTGCACTTGAGCTTTTCTGTATTGCCATTACACCCATGATCTTCAAATGCTTTAATGAACCAATAATTAATGAGTTATTTCTTGTGCCGTGGCTGCACCAAGTGTTACTTTCCCTGTGCTACAAAGCTGTAAATGGGGAATTACTGCCAAATTTTTCCTCTAGTGGTCCCGGGATTAGGGGGAGGGTAGCTGGCTCCCATCTAGAAAGCATCAATGGGGGAGCATCTGGAGAGCACCTCATTTTCCAGCATAGCACCAATTAAAACCAAAGCAGGGATGTGGCAGAAGCCAGGCTGCAGCCAGGCACCCCCTCCCTCAGCAGCCCTTCAGCAGCAGCCCGGTGCTGGCTGGGCACACCAGAGCCCATGGCACAGCCCTAGCTCTCCCCTTGTGCACTCTGATCACAAACCCATCCTTCCTCCTACCTAGGGGGGAAAAATAAAAAATTAAAATCAATGTGTCCTCATATCAGATCAGCTCCTCACAGAGCTTTGCAAATGACCCACCAAGGACACTCTGCTTCATTGGTGGCATTTTTCTCTTATTGTCCCCCATACCCCTTTGGTGGCATTTTTCTCATTTTATCCCCCATACCCCTTTGTTGTTGTTGTTTGTTGTTGTTTCAAATCCATTTTTCTGAGCATTGTACAGATTTCAGGAAAAAAAAAAAAAAAAAAGACTTTCGATAAAGACGGTCCTGGCAGCTGGATGATAAATATTATTTTCTTAACCTGCCTAGCTTTGTCAGCCACCTGCAACAGCAGCCTGCCACGCGTTGGAAGCAGCTCATTAACTTTCCCGCAGCTTCCCAGGAGTTTTCCTTGTTTTCTTTCACCTTGGGTGTGTGCTGCCTTCTCCGTGAACAGTTAACTACCAGAGCAGGCCGAGCGGGCCTTGGCACCGCGAGCGTAGCACGCTTCAGGCAGCCTCCCTGCTAAGGCTCAAAATCTCTCTTAAACACATTAAGCAGCCCATTTTGGATTGATAGTGCAGTAATTATTCTGCTTCACCCTAAAAACCATCCTGGGGTAATTGGCGCAGAGGAAAATTACCCAGAGTCCTCTGCCACCTGGTAGTTAAGGAACGAATCCAGGGAAAGATAAGTGAAGCAGGGAAAAAATCGGCACTTATTTGATTTTAATCTCACCACTTTGCAAGCATTTAAATTGCCTTAATCAGGTGGCTGGCTCCCAGCCTAGCTGGTAATCTGTTATCAAATTTGAAACTAGATTTTTTAAAATGTCAGTGTAGGCTGAGAATTGAAGTCTATTAACAGTTATGAGCCTCCCTCCTAAACTTCCATAATCTATGTATTAATGATCCCTTTTACAAAGCTGTCAAATATTACTTTATTATAACTATATATTAGTAACGTCAGTGTAAAAGCAGGATTTAATTATTTATTTTTTAAAGATAGGGGGGGAAAAAAGCCAAACCCCATACACATACACAATGCTGACATTCTTAACACTGAAACCCGATTTTTCCGAGGCAATAACTTGAGTGTATGGAATAACCTTGATAAATGTAATTGAATTTTTCTCTGATAAGATTAACTAGTGGTAATTGTGAATGGGGAAGGTCTGACCCACTACAAATGAGATGTATGACGAGCTGAAAATAATCAATTTTTTCCCTTTCTCTTTCTCCCCTCCCTGCCCCCCCTCCACCTCTGAAAAAGAAAAAAAAATCTGAAATAGTAATTTTGGGCCTGGCAGGATGAAGCATTTATGTCTGAAATGTTTTTGTATGTGCTGATTATCTGCTATCTTCTCAGTGTGTCTAATTGTGCTGAGCTCAGTTTAAAATGAGATCAACACATTTAAACCCCAGAAGGCTTAATTAAGGGAGGGACTTAATTCTTTACAAAAAAGGGGGATATACGCCTTTTGAGAAATGTAGTATAAATTCTACCTGCAACTTCCCTGACTAGAGTACTCCAAAATTCTGTGGTTTATTAAATTGCTTTTGAAAACAAACACAAAAGACAGAACTTTAGAACTTATAATTGCAGCTGGTGGTTGAGAGCTGCGATTTTTTTATTTTTTTTTTTATGTTTACTACTTCATGGTTTTTTCTTTCCTTGTGCTCTTATTTCAAGATGTCCTGACAAAGCAAACAAAAATGCAATATACAAAACAGGCTTGAGGACTCCAGCTTTGGAACTCTTCAGCCTCATACAGCAGCGATGTGCTCCTCAGAGAAGGCTGCATGGAAAAACACACACACAAATTCAGACAAAGCACTCCCCTACCTGGCATTTGTTTCTATTAAGCAGACAAACTATTGCCATGGAAATTAAAAAAGGGTGAGGGGAAGGATTAATTCTTTTTAGTTACGTGATAAAAGTCAATCAAGTAGTCTTTGAAAATAATGCCACAGTTCATTTTTTTTTTTCTTCCTCCCTCATTATCCTATAACTCTGACCATTGAACTTTAGTGCTGTAGATCAGGCTAAAACACCACTGACAACTGTGTATTCATATTCTTTTCATTGAATCCTGTGTAGGTTCTGTGAAAGACTCTTCAGAAAACATAAAATCTACCAACAATGAAATTAATCACAAAGTACAAAAGAAAAGCAGCTGGCATGCAACTACTGAATAATGCAAAATGTGCAGATTTAAATTACATGTCACCGTTAATGTATACAATATATCTATATCTACACACACACACAGTTGTGCTATAATCAGTAAATAATTTTTCACTGTCTACAAAATAAGTATTTTAATTCACAAATAGTATATACTGAAATTGCATCAAAATTAAATACAGGATGAGTTCATCATGATTAATGTTGCTGCAGTAAACACCAGAAGAAATTAAACTCAATAGGAAATGGCTGCAATTTTAAAAGATTGTTAAAAAAAAAAGCCTTTATATGGGAGAAAGTTTTAGGTGAAACCAGTAAATATCTCTGTTAATATCTCTGCATATTCTTTCTCTAATTAGTCAACAGAATCAAATACAAAGAGGAAAGAAATTTGTTTGCTTCATTTATACACTCATTAGAACATGGATTATTTATAAAGGAACTACCTGTAAAACTATGGGAGAAAATCACTGGTGAAGCCACTATTGTCATGCAACATTGTGGGGAAATGATAGTCCTGGAGACTGGTATTATTTTTCTTTTATTAAAAAAAAAAAAAAATATTAAATAGAAAACTGGAGTCCATAACTACTTTCCTCAAATTCTGAACTTTGCTGGTTCTGAGTGGCACAGCCATATATCCTTGAGAGCAAACAAGAACCCAGTGTACTTTATTTCTCAGCTTTTGACAACCTTTATTATTTCGTTTATCTGCTATTCATAGCGAGATGTAAACATCTTACTTCCCAGTGTGATCCTCATATCAACAGTGGGTCAGTTTAAAATATTGGGAATCAATATGTTATAAAACATCAGCCAGTACTAAAAAAGACAGAGGTAGAGCAAATTCATTGAATGTCAAATAAAAAATAAACAAACACAGACAGATAAAAAAAATGTAGCAAGATCATAAACAAAAGGACAAGGAATTAGAAATATATATTTCTAAAACAATGAATTGACAGGGAAAATGCCTCTACACTAAACACTGAGCCACTTGTAGCAGGGAAGATGACAATTTTCTTCTAGGTGCAAACGAAATTAAAGAGTTTAAAACAAATCTCTTAATTTAATCGAAAATTTACATGGTAATAGAGCTCATTACTATTACTGCATAGTGAGAGCAAATAATATGGATGGAGAAAACTTAGTTCAAATTCAGCTCATTGTTTAAATTTATTGGATTGGATATTTCAGGCTGAGGGTAGAGGTGGGGGACAATGTTCCCAGCTTAGGTAAACAGGCATCATGGGCATCTTGCAAAACAAGCGAATGAACCAGGCCTCCTGCTGTTCTTCCCCCTTCCCAGCCCTCTTTCTAATCAATGATAAGTCTATAACCAGAACAAGTCTAAAAAAATTCTTTTGCCAGAACTATTTTCCAACTCAAAATAAACTCATTTTCTTTAAAAAATTTGCAGGAAAATGCTACTTAAAAAAATTATTTGTTTTCAAAGCCAGAGAAGTCTGTACTGGTAATTTCCAAATGTGTGGTTATTGTTTTGAGAGATATAACAATATTTTGTCTATATATAATAATTTTGATTATTTGAGAATTTCACATTATGCCATTTTACCAGCAGATATTTAATGAAATTCTAAGAGATTAATATATTTACATTTTACTTTGTAGGGCAACCTTTCACCATGAGCAAAATGAGCGGATCAGAAATTAACCAAATTAAACTATGGACTACAACTGTACATTTTTAAAAACTTATTTCAGAAGACGTGGGTTGTTTTTTTTTGGTTTTTTTGGTGGGTGGTGGTGTTTGCTAAAAATCTTAAATGTAGAATTTCCTTATAAAACATAAATCCTTTTCCTAATCAACCTTACATATGTTTTTCCTCATTCCCAAATAACTTTCAATTTCTAAAATACAGGTAAAATAAACAAAACAAGAAATGGAAATTGAGGCTTGAAGAGAATGAGGGATTTGCAGAAGGAAGGAAGGCAGGCAAATGAGGAAGAGAGAAGGAAGGATGAAGAGGGAAGAACTGGAATTCAGAGGTTTGAGTAAGAACTTCCTCTACCCTACAGAGTATAAAGCATCATTTCTGGTGACCTTCCCTACCTGTGAGCCTTGTTGTCCCTACAGATCAGCACTGGTCCAATAAAGCATGATATCAAAGCAAAATAAAGCACAAAGATGTAAACTCATCTCCCTTATTCCTACAGCTCCTATGCAACATTTTTCTTCTGCATCACTTCATTTATCTTAAATATTTAGTCATGACTTACTATAAAACTTCAATTTTTTTTACATTTACCTGGTTTGTGAAAGTTTCCTTTCAATTAAAGATAAATTTTTGGGTGGCAATGAAAAAGCAAAAAAGAAATTTCTTTTTTTAATTAAAAAACAAACTTGGCATCAAAATATTTAAAATGTCCCCAAATCTTGCTATTACTTCTCCAAAATTTCATGTCCCAGTTTGTCAAATCCAATTCAAATTTTGCAGATAGATGCACATCATACATTTCCTTTTTACAATGTCATTTCCAGCTGGACTGACAATGAGAGCACAAAAAGTGGGTTGGCATTGACCTCCTGTACCTCCTCTCTCATTTCTTTTGGGGGAAATCAGCAGAAAACAGCAGCTCATTAATTGCCTTGCTGTAGAGCCCTCCTAATTTGGCTACCTCCTTCTCCTATCCCTTAATGCAACATTTTTTTCCTCCATGGAGAAGTGTTTGCACAGAGCCAAATCTCAGCACAGTCAGTGCTCTTGTGGGCAGTAAAGCATGGTCTGCAAAAAAAAAACACAAGTCAAGGATAGGACTAAAGCTTTTTTCACAAGGTCTTCAGCCCTATTTCCCATGTTCTCTTGCCTGGTTTCAGGGTCATGCTGACCTTCTAGTCCTGGCCTTCACCCACCATGAAGCAAAGAACCATTCCAGCCCATGAGGCAAAGAACCTGCTTCCTCCTCCTTATCCATTTCCCACCTGCCCTGCAGCACTGCAGGGTGGAGGATGTGACCTCACTCATTCTGTGCCACAGAATCAGCCAGGACGAGTCTTTTGTTCCTTCCACTGGGCTAGACCTGTTCTTTCTGGTTTGATTCCTTCTCTCATTACCTCTAACAGTTTTGGATTTGGGCTTTTTCCAGAGGAAGAGATGGGGGGTTGAAGACAGGGAGTCTGTTTACAGTGTGTTGAGTCAAACACTGCAATGTGATTATAGTCCTATGTTTTTATAGCATGCCCACTGTGCATAGAAGTGCTCCATCTCATTTATTGCCAGTTTTACTACAGCATCTTTTCCACACAGGAGATTTAAACCTGACACCAACTGGCTTCCAATCACACAAACACAAAACCAGCTCAAGTTCTGGTGTTTTTCCTCACTTCAATATTTTTAAGAGATTTTTGAGCAAACACCAGTGGGGTAAAACAGCAAGTTCTTTTACTTTCACTTGCAAAGAGGTGGCACTTGCTAGCCTCTGAGGAGCCACACTTTTTGAGATGTTGGCTCCTGCTTTGGTTTGACCTGACAAGGCACAGATTGCAAAGCAGCAGCTCCACCACTCGAAATAGAAAAGAATCATTGAGATACAAAACCCATAAAAGTGAGATCACCTTTCAGTTTTCCTGACACTAGAGGGCAAGCCCATTTTAGGTAACGCTACACTGGATGAAGAACTTTAAAATATGTTCCCTTAATAGCAAGTAAACTGTGCCAACTCTCAGTCACTTGTGTCTCCTCATGGACTTCTCTGGCTTCTGAGGTAGAACAACTCTGCTCAAGCTGGTGGAACTAAGAGGGCTAAAGAGAGCAGTCATCAAACCCTAGACCTTAAGTAAAGCTCTCAGCACCCACAAGGAAGGTTTTGATATTCATGATGGATAACAATAAGCTGCAATCTTGATAACATTTCTTTTATCTTTACAGATTATTATTTTTTTTATTTCAATACCTTAGACTCTTAGTACTTATTGATATTGTAAGAATATTGATTGCCCAGTGGTCAGCAAGACAGATACAGGATGGAGAGAGAGAGATGTAAGAAATGTGTGAGGAAATTCTTTCCCTCAAATTAACACCTCATCTCACCATCTTCACCCACTAATACGAAATGAAAGAAAAGCCTTGTTTAACTCATGTCTCTCACTGCTTTGCAGGCTCCTCCATGGTACCTTCCTCTTTGCTGAAAAATCAGACACCACAGCTCATTAAGGCAGACTTTGAAAGATAAGAAAGCTTATAGACTCCCTCACTTCTCTGAGGTTAACATTTCTTTAATAGAAGACAATGGTCTTGTGGTTAAGCCACAAACTTGCTGTCTGGGGACCTTGGTTACAATCCATTACACACACAGACTGTGGAAAGCCATATTACTTTTCTTGCCTTAACTACATTTTAAAGAAGGCCAAATAAGTCGGCTTTTGCACTGGATAAGGCAAGAGTAATCAAGGCACAAAATGGATGCTGTGCTTCCTGCAAGGGCAGCCTTTAATGATAGGGGGTTTATTATAATATTTTATTATTTTATTACTTATTTAATAATTTATATTTATAGTGATATCATAGTAATTTATTTTATTCACTTTTGGTGCCAAAAGTGGAAAAAAATTTGAAAAAATTATTAATCAGGTCTCTGAAGATGAAATTGTAATTTTATATAACAAAACTAATATAACAGCAAGTATTGAAAATGTCTAGAGAGAGGATATAAAATCAGTCATTTACATATGCATTTAGAAACCAAGCTGCACCTCTTTTCCAAACACTTGATATGCAGGTACAAAAATATTTCATTCAAGAGATACCTGGGATTAGCATCATTTTAGTCACTCAAATGAGTGATCTGACCAAACTCCTCAGCTGCCAGTCCAAATGGATGCAGCTCTCCATTTTTTTGCTAAGGCACATGCAGTCTATATGTGGGCATCATTCGTGGCCTGTAGCCCCTAAAATATCACTGGACAAATGTGTTTAGACACTTGAGCCTACCATTTTTATTTTCCCAGCAGAAATATTTGGAAAATAGATAGTCAGGAAAGCTTCCTATCAGTTCTTATTTATAAGCTACAAATCAGGACAAAATTCACCCCAAATTTTTAATTACTGCACTTCAGCTAAATTTTCCAAAATGCACTAATATGTATTTCCCATGTCATACCTATGAACAATTATCACCATACAGAATACTTTGGATACAACAACACTTGTAAACCTTGTTTCAAAGGCAACAGACTCAGTTTCCACTGGAATATCTCAATTTAATAGCAGAGTTCTACAGTCAAGAAGACCTCAAAAACTAAAGCAGGCACAGAATAAATGTGTACAACTACAACTGAGAACAGTAGGAGATAATTCCACCATCTCACTTCTGAAATGTGCAAACTACTCTGAGGAATGTTAAGTCTTGCATAACACTTTATCATAAATAATTACAGCTTAACTACACTTGGCAAATAAACTCACAAAGCATTTGTTATAAAGCAAAATATCCTCTTTTGAAATTTTCCTTATTCACCAGCTAATTTCAAAACCCTAGCAACTTTTCATGCACTCCTTCACAGTTCTTGTAGAACAACATGGGGTTTTCATAACACAAGGGCTAAAAGTATGTGAAATGTAACACAAATCATGGTTAAGGCTCTCTCACTTGGAAACAACTTGATTTAACAGACTTCCCTTTAACCAAATATCAAGTATTTGGAATCTGACAACATATTTTGCAGGGCAGGTTTTAGACTGATACAGTTTGAAACAGTAGTAGTGCTGTCATCTCTGATGAGTTTTGTAGGAAGAATTAATCAATTTGTCAACAGATTTGTTGAGAAAAATATTTTTTTCTGTTTCAGTATAAGTTCCTCCAACTTTGTCACTCAATTCAAGAAAAGATCTCAGCATTGCTTCCAGAGGTTGTGGAGGTTAAAAAAAAACAACCCAGAATTAGAAGTAGCTGATGAGTAAAGCTTCCATAAATTAGTAGTTATGGAATGATATTTTGTGCATTTCAGACTAATGATGATACTTTCCATCTCTCTTATTTTGAGTGCAGCACCTCTCTTTATCATGCTATACATTGCTGCCTCTTCAAAACATTAATTCACCATAGCACCTCATCCAGAAAGCCATTTTCAGCCTGTGATGTCTACACCCTGCACAGAGTCACTGTGAAGTTTTTGGGCTAGTAAAGATCTTTCTCTACTGAATTAGTGCATTAGAATATAGTTTATTATAGTTTCTACAAAAACCCTGACCTTTTAGGTTCTATATCATTTGTGCATTGCTCTGCTGTGGCCTTATCTCTGGGTTACAATACATTTGAGGTAAACCCTACACTCGTGTTTGGGAAGGGAAGTGATGTCCATTTGCTGCTAACTAAATAATTAAGATGTCGGAGAAAAATTCTACCACAGAAATATTGCCAAGAGAAGAAATCTGTGTTTGGACCAATATTGAAGGATTACAGGAGTCTGACCTTCCCATTGCTCTCCATCTTCATCTCTTTTTGTGCAACTTAGATTGCCTACCAAGGAAGAGCTGATTGGTTTGTCATAAGAATTGTAGGGTTCAGATGTATTTCAGGAGAACTAATTCATCTGTATTAAAAAGGTGGATTAGATTGCTGAACTCCAGATGAGTGTATTCCATAATGGAAAAGTACCAGACCAGTATCTATTTTGTATTTCTAGTCTAAAGAAGTAAAAAAAAAAAAAAAAAAAAAAAAAAAATTCATGTATTATTGTTGAAATGCTGAAATTTCCCACAGAAATGGAAATTCCAGAACATCTAAGGGGTCTTAATACTGGTGCTTGACAGATAGAAATTATGCTGAGAGTTCCTTGAGACAGATTCTATTTGCAAGCTAAGTCTGTCTGCACATACAAACTCAAATACAGTTTTGAGATCTTTAAGGTATTTTTTTCCAAATCATCTATCATAGATCACACATGACATGCTCTAGATGGTCCAGGTAATGTATAAACAAAAGATAAAAGCAGCTCTCCTATCTCCTTAAAAAAAAAAAGTTAAAAAAAAATCTAAATTGTTTCTTCTTAAGAGTGTTCCTCTTGCCTTCATTAGAAATTTAATTTATGGTAAATAATAGGTTTTCATACTAACTCCTTAGATGTTGATGCAGTGCAGCTGTCCCAGTCTGAAGTGTAGCTCCTAATTCCAGTTTCTGTGCAAATTCAAAACAACCAACAGATGAAGTATGCAGCCACATCAGCAACTGAAAGGCAAAGCCCAGTTCTGGGCTGACCATTTATTTGACTGACCATTCTGTCTGTGACCTGTGTGTTCAGGAGGCAACAAACATAATATCACCTCCAACCCCCAAACTGGCTGCAGCACCACTTCTCATAACACAGCAGGGAAAGTATCTGGCATTTTTCTTGTTGGGATGGACATGAGCTGGGTAAAAGCAGGTACACAATCTCATGTTTTTTAACAGAATAGTCACAAAAATAAACAGAAAATGTTGGTAAATCATGGCACCAAGTGGGCTCCACTTTAGTGGAGGAAGAGGAGAAGTTTAGAGACATTTTATTCATTTATGAATCAGATCTGTGTAGATGCCTTTTCCCTTACTAAGTGCTTCCTTTTATTGAAACCAGATTTCACCTAATAACAAAAGCTGTGAGGTGCACAATAATCAATAACAATTACAAGCTAGATTTACAAACCCATCAAAACTCAGAAACCCAAAGAACCACAAATTAAAAGAAAAAAAAACACATTAAAACAGTATATACTTCACCGAGTGAGTTGGCCCTCTACAAAGACAGTAGGAAATACAAAAATTAAACCAGATTTGCATGACAAGATGAATTGTGGAAGAGAAGAAAGTCTTTACGACTGTATTTCTTCAACTTTTTACACTATAATAGCTAAGTTACAGCTGGTAATTCAGCCACATTTTACTCTACAATTACACATGAACAAATCCTACTTCGAATTTATGCGCATTGGCACCAAGTTTAAAAAGTCAAAATGCTCTCAGCAGCCACAGGTTACAAAAAAAAAGTCTTTTCTGAAAAGCAGGTCACCTCTTCAAATAGCTAAATGTGGTTATGTCTGTCTGGATTTCACTATTCATCTCAAAAATATGTATTCGTCACTTACAAAGTATTTTTGGATGAAAAAAAATTGTTTGGAACCGCATTCCATAGCTGAGGTAAAACATGGAAAGTGTTAAACACCAATATTCACTGAGCTTCCTTGCCAAAAATTACACCCTGAAACAGGTGTTTAACAATAAAACAATGGTATCTTTCATCAAAATGGGGTTTCAGAGGCACACATTACTGTATTCCTTGAAATCATGTCTCAGAACTTTAACATTTCCTATATCTATGGTTTTAGGGAATTGGTCTTAGGGAAAAAGAGGGAGCATATACCTCAGTTGAGGTCATACCAAAAAAAGGTTGTGAAGATCAGTTTCCAGACTTCAACCAAGTTTCTCTACTGCTCCTAACATGAATATTCCACTTATATATTTAAAGCATTATCAATAGAAGTATTAAGATCATCACTGATATAGTCAGAAAATGCACATGTTTACTCCATTTACAGAGATAGTGGGTGATTCTTTTTCTAATGCAATGGAAAGGAGAAATTGCAATTCTATGTATTAAAAGAATGTAATGCTATATATAATAATACAGAGGTATTGTCAAGTAAATATTAGGCCTTAACTCCAGAAGCAGCTTGTGCCATTCCTCAGTATTGTAATTGCCAGCTTTATTTTCTTATGCCTGAGCAAAGGACTGCATCTTTGGGAAATTTACAATTTGCACTATTTATTGAGACAGTTCCAATTCCTTTTTTATTTGTTTTCCAAAAGTACCTATTTTTTAACTGTGCTGACCAGTGCAAAATCAGGCCCACTAATGTTTATAAAATACCACATTATTGTTAGATATCGAATCCAAATGCAAGCACTGCAGCTTCTAACAGATAGGAGCTTGATGGAATCTGTCTGAAGATTGCAGGTGTCCAGATTGTCTCTGCACCTACTCTGGTAATAGTCCTTGACACAGAAGAGCTCAGCATTTTATAAAACTTTCTCCAGCTTTGACATTTTAACAAGAGCATAAAAATACCTCTCTTGCTTTTAATTTTCAGGTTTATTATGAGCTTAATAATTATAAACTCAGAGGAAATCCAGGCAGTTGCCTATTAACATTTAAGGTAGTGATGTGCTGCACAGATTGAACAAGTGAAGGATTAGCATTGTTGCAATGTTTTTTTCAACAGTGCCTAGATCTAATGCCTTGTCTAGTGCATAAATAGGACACCAAATGATGGAGAAGGCTAAAGTGACTCTGGCAAACACAAGGAATCCTTCCCAGTACTTCAGCAATGGGATAAACTAGCTAGTACCTCTTGCTGTTATGTAAAAAAATTGTCAGTGAATGTCCTGGGTTGTAGTGTAGGACATACACAAAGTATTTATTCTATCACCATCTTCATGAACTGTTGGAACCAGGTGGGGCAGTGTTTTCCCAGGCCTCCTTTCCTTTGGGCTGTCCTCTGCTAATGGCCCATCAATGCCTTGCCCATGACTCACAGGTAACTCCCTCCAGGAGCTCTCTCTGTTTAATGGGTAATCAAGGACCCACTTCACAGCTCATCATCCCATTGTGAGATGCTCTGCCCAGGGGGAGGAGCCAAGCATTCTCACCTGGATATAATCTGGGATTTGGGACAGTACAAGCAGTCCTTACCTACTGGATTTCCAGAGGACCAGAACTACCAGACCTTTTTACAGGATCACTGCTTCAGGAAGACCATCTCATCTGGGCTGCTTCCACCACCCTGCTCAGGTTGTATTCTGACTCTGTCAGTGGTCCTTTGTATTATTGCATTTATTTTATTTTACTTTACCTTTTTAGCTTTCTTCTTATAAAATTGTATTTCTGACTTGGAGCCTCTCACTCGTTTTGCTTTCAAACCATGACAGTGAATCAGAAAATGCTTCATTAGGGAGGTAAATGTTAGTGTTCCTGTGATACAGAGACACACATAAAAATCAGTGAGTTAGTGGCAGGTCTGAGAGTACAACCAAGAGCTCTAGAGCAGCACTCTGTCCTTGGTAAAGCTGCCTCAGGAATACACATGGGGGTTCTAGACGATAGAGCCAAGCTCAATAGACTTTATGTCCCAGATGGATATAATCCTGCACCTCCCAAGCCCCGTGCAGAACTCACCTCCCAAGCTGCAGGGGCTGGGGGTGACATCCAGCAGCTGTGGGGGTGGCAGGCAGCAAGGCCTGTCCCCTCAGCACAGGTGGAACCAAGCCAGCTCCCCTGTTGGCTGGCTCTGGCTGTGATAGGAGTGGTGACTGGAGCTCCACCACCATTTATGAGGGGAAGGGAGAAGATTTCCTTCCTGCAGAATTCCTCCCACCAGGCTCTATTACTGCAGCATGATGTGAGGAAGGATGGATGAACTGCTTTCTCATTGCTTAGCTGAGAGCAATTGCTCTTCTGACTATGTTAAAAAATGAATTTTCTTCTTACTTAAAGATTCATAAGCCTAAGAGGAGGTTGCTGTGCATGTGCTTTTTCTGCTCCCTGTAAACAGCACACAACAGGCTTCTGTGTAAACCAGGACCTGAGATTTGGTCAAGGTCAAGACGGTATGTACTCTAGCCTAACTTTTTTCTTTAAGAGATATATTATTCTATTAGATGGAAATACTACCAGGGCAATTCACCCCCTCCTGGCTTTCCTATCTACGTGTGAGCATCTTTGAGAAGTGGGATTAGAGAGAAACCTGCAGGCATATTAATAAATAAACTTCACATGCTGTTTGATATTAGTAAACATACCACTAAATATTTCTCTAGGGGCTTGTGATCTCATAACCCATGGACTTCTAATTTGGTTACCTGTGACATGTGGTTCTTAGCCCCAGGGTTCCACAATGAATTAATTCTAAAACACTTTTTAAAGTTTAACATCCTAAGATAAAATAATCAAATGTATGTTCTTGAAAAAACTTGGTTCACTTTATAGGTAATATGAAGTGCTACTATTAAAAATTAAAAAAATAAGTAAAAAAGGAAAGATAACTGAAGATTCTCAGTCAGAGGGACACACATGGTCCTGATATAAGTTAAAAGGATAGTTAAAGTTAAAAAAAAAACCTGTCCTGGAACAAGGATTTGCCTCTGGATCAGAGAAATCCCTTTTCTCAGAAACCCTCTCCTCTGTTGCTATAACAAAAATAGTTTCATTTTAAAAAAACATGTATTTTTCCACATATTCATGTATACAAATATTCTTAGTCCTTTCTGTCCCCATCTGTTTGCCTATTTATCCCTTATTATAGAGGATGAAAAGTTACTAGTAAAGAATGGGTAATGAAAATACATTTGTACACTTTTTGGGGTGAGGGTTTGTTTTTAAGTGCATCTTGATTTTGCAAGAGGTGTCTCTGCTTGACATTGATCAGACCCCCTGGACTGGATATTATCCAGGCTACAACTTCCCATAGTGGCCACTGGTCTGGAACTCTCACTATTTCAGATTTTTCTTCCATATGACAAGAAGCTGCGTGGAATCCCAGGAAATGTAATTTATCTAGACTACCAAGGGAAATGGAACGAGAGACCATCACCCTCAGGAACTACAACTGAATCCTGGGAGGGCTGGCAACATCAGATTTTCTGAGTTTGGTAAGATTTTCCACCTAAAGATTTTTTCTAAAACAGAGAGATGCTACAATTTCTCTATTCTGATCAATTTTGCTTCAAAGTTATCAAAATGATTTTTTCAGTCTCAGTCTCCAGTAGCTTCTTTCTCTACAGAGCAGAAAATTATTGCAAATACTCTACAATCAATGCAATACAAATATGGGGAAAAAAAACCCCATGTACTTGCCTCAATTTAAGATCGTGACTGTGGAATTAACTGCAAAGGGCTTAGAATTAAAGATTTTAACTTGGAACAAACTGATACAGTGAGCCCATTGCCTTCACATGACAAAAAGTAGGAACTTTGATATTTATCTACACTTCAAAAGAAAAATGGAAAAACAGGAATATCAAAATTATAGAGTTGGTAGTAAAAACTTTAATAACATTTTTCACTCAGTAGCAGTGTGTATAAAACAGGGTGTTTGATCACAGACCATAATTTTTACCTTCTCAAAAGGGATTTTTAAATTTACTTGAAGCTAAATCTGGGCTCACAGTCATCACACCAAAAAGTATGCGGTTTCGTTTGCAAAAAAAAATAAAACAAACAACAAAAATGAAAACAAAAAGTCAACCGAGGCAACCAAAAACAGTTGGTTTGGACTCAAAATACTTGCTTTTTGTATATTTCATAATGTAATTCAAGAAAATTACTTCTGAGTATTTTCTTTACTTTTTGTCCTTCTTTATGGAGGAAGCTGGTCTATGTTCAACACCCCATGAATACTGATTACTTTGATTTGAAAGACACTTTAATAAGTCAAACTTTTAATATAAGTGTTTGGATTACCTTTTTGGGTGAGGACACTGTAATGCAGCCTACACTTGGTTTTCTGCAGAATTCACAGGGTACTCTGTGCTACAGACTCTGTGTGCATCACCATTCTAAATTTTTTCTTCCACTTTGGTGAGGCAAAGAGACCACTATCACAGTTTTTCAAATTGAAAGCTGAGGAAACAGACTTTGAGATAGGGAAGATCACATAGGACAGTCCAGGAATAGAAGGCAGATGCTTGATTACCCCAGTGAATTAAGCAAAAGGCATTCCTGCTGCTAGAGAGAATGTACCCCTGTCTCAAGATAATAAATATTTTAACAGCACATGGATTAAAATTTGGCTCTTTGTAAATATATGTTTTCCCCAAATTTCAGGATTCAGATAGTAAGAGACTCCAAAGACTTGACACACTGCATTCAGTTCCCCAATTTTTTTTTTTTTTTTTTTTTTTTTTTGAGAAAACCTTCTTCACAAATGTAACTGGATTTTTTGTAGAAAAGAAAACCTGCCTAGAGCTCTAATCACTGTTTAGCTTCACTTCTGTATTTCCTGTTTCTTGAGATGGAAAGTCTTCCTAAGATGAGAGAACCATGTCATATGTCTCAATAGTTTATTCTTTTCTACCTCAGCCGCATAAGGAAAGTTAAAAAATTCCTAAAAAAAAAAAAAAAAAAAAAAAAAAAAAAAAAGATAAATGTATACATGACAGAATCCATTTTTCTTTTAGCTAAAGGGCATAATATACAGCAGTGTGTCTCCTGCTGCTGAAGGGAAATTATTGTAAAATCATTCTACTGTCCTATGAATGAGAAGTATCAAAGAGCTTAAAGAAAGGGATAGTTACCAGGGAGAGACCAGGTCAGACAGAATTGTACTTGCAGTGTGTACTGGAAGGAATTGGAAAAAAAATTTAGTAGGTTCACTTTTTGTGAACTTTTCTTGCAACACATCTCGTTCTTCTGTAATTTGAGTTAAGCTAAAAATGAAGTTCAGGCATTGATAGCATATTTTAAAGGGAATATGGCCATTAAAAAAAAAAATTTAAAAAAACCTTCAGACAACCAACAAATAAAAAACACTTCATAACAAAACAAAGATCAAGAGTGTACTAATGAGTTTCAAAACCAAACTAAACTTTGTTCTTTCTGGACATCTCTAACAAGGATGTCTACTAATGGCCCCTTTTGACCATTGCACTGCTCTCAGAGCTTTTCCAGAGACAATTCATAAAAAATAAAATCTAATGAATCTCCAAAGCTGTACTTTCTTGACTTATTACATTAACAGGACCTCTCATCTGATTGGGAATTTTGAAAGAATCACAGAATTCATTAGAGCAATTTACTGTATAATGGTAGATGGCTAAGATAGATCCCTACTAATGAGATGAACATTAATTTAATAAATTGTAGAATAGAAGTGAACTGTTTAGCTGAGTTAAAAAGTCTTGCAAACAAGCCTTGCACTACAAGTCTGAATTCTGCTCAACCACACACTTTTCTCAAATAAAAGCACCATTATTTTTATTTATCAATGAATTATATATTGGAAGGGGAGATCAGCAGGGATCATTTTAGTATCAGGAATGATCCAGTTCAGCTACAAACTGAGATGGACTTCATAAAAAAACCCACAAAAACCCAAACAAAACATAAGTTTTAGAACAAAGTCTTCCTCCTGGCATCTGCAGGCTGATTTAATGACCCAAATAACAAGTAACTGCAACATTACAGAAGCAAATGTAAAGGAAAGGCTTGTGTCCAACTTCCAAAACACACCTTAGTTTTACATTATCACTTTCCTTTTCTAATATCTTTTGTCTACTACCTAAGCATCAACCATGTCTTTGGTATGACACAAAATAAGGGAAACTGATGAAAACATTACTTTATATCTGGTTTAGGTTTTACAAGATGCCTTCAGAACTCCCAAGGATAGTATTAACTTCAAGCTGATTCTATTTTTTTTTGTTTACCTCAATCCACTTTTGAGACAACAGCTTGTACAGTATGAAAACTCAAGCTTTTTGTTCCATAGGGCCCATTTTACTCTAAGCACCTGCAGGTGGAAAGAGCATACATCTGTTAGAATGAGATGATAGAAGTCAGAGATTTTTCCTTAGGCACCAGCATGAGGCTTAAAAAATACAAATCTATAAAAGCCACTTACAATCCAGTGATAGGTGGGTTTAAATTGAGAAACAAGGTGGCATTACTGAAATAAAGGATAAAGACAAAGGAAGAACAGGATAGTCAAAACCTTAAGGTGTCCTAGACACACATTCAACAAGGAATTCCTTGGTAGGACTCAAAGAAAATTTTGAAGTCCAGAATGTTTCAGAACCTGAGGGAAGTCAATGTACTGATATCAGCCTTGATTTTTCAACATGCTCGATGGTATTACGCTCTGACTCCTTCCTCAGCAAGTTTTATTCTCTCGAAAACCTTCTGCTCTAGCCTTAAGGGGAAAAAACAACAATGGTCAATCCTGAAATTCTTCATTATAACCAGTGCACAGGAAGTTCACGTAAAAAAATTGACATCTGGTTGTGCTGAGATGTGTTTTACATAGATCGTCATGCAAAGATGCTGGAGGAAGATGTGTGAGGCCAGCCAGGTAGAGACTCCACCCAGAGTTCTGCTGACAGGGAGTGATGTAAAAAGAAAATAATGAGTATAGTCCTGGACTGGGTGTGATTTTGAAAGCTGAAGTGTCCTCCTTGTCTGTTCAATGGAAATAAAATCAATTAATCAAGTTTGGACAAGTCAGGATAATAGTAAAAATAAACAGGTAAATAAGAATTTTCCATAAAAGGGCAAGTCAACTCAAATATATTCCTCTGAAAGAACTCAAAATTTTCCACGAAATGTGACTTTCTGCATGTTAAACTGCATATAATTATGCCTAATTTTATCTCAGTAAAAAGAACACAATATTGTATTGATACTAATAAGAAACTTCCTCCTCTTATTATTTCTCCAATGTTTTTCACTTAATAAAACTACTGCAAGAAGTTTCAATAGAGAGGAAGGGGGTATTTTTTCTGACAATTATACACACATGCATAGCAGGAGACATCTTATCATTATCATTCAATCATACTGAAAAAAGTCTGTGTATTCCATGAGTGCCACTAAACTCTTTGCTCTCCTCCAGAGCTCCTTCCATAAGAGGATTAAGACACCGAAGTTGTAAGAGGAACTTATTCTGACACTACCTTTGGATTCTGACACTGTTCTTTGGATAAATAGAGGGCTCCAGAGTTGTCAATACAGCACTTTTGCTACCCACTCGATTCAGTGCAAAATAAATGAGGATATTTTCCTCTTGCAGCATGTATTAAATCCCATTAGCATTAATGAGAGTTGCACGTGAGTTTGGCGGGGAGCACACACAAAGTGCAGAGCAGACAGTTTCCAAATTCTCAGCCCTCCCTTATATCTTCCAGCCATCTTTTTCTCTGTGAAAGCCTTACCATATAGAGTCCAAAATAGAAAAAGGTAAATCAAATTCTCGTGCATATGGCATGTTAAGATGATGGGTTGAGGTGGAGAGGGGGGAATCTAAGGGCCTGATGTGCAAATAATTACCATGCTTGCATTTAGCAAAGTGCTACCAGTTAAACTCCCAGGCAGCACTAATACACTAGGAAGGCTTTGAGTTGGCTGAGCAACTTTTCACAGCACACTGGTAAAATAATAAATTGTGCTATGACCGATAACATTCAATAATTTCTCTGATATATTGCTACAGCCACTTTTTCTACAGTGTAAAGCTCATATTTCTCTGTCATATTAGTAATTTCCATATTGCTCTTGGACTTAGTAGGGAAAAGTACATCACAGTAGTAACAAAAGGAAGCTGACTGTTCTTTAAAATAAAAAAAACAGAGACAGAAAAATAAAAAAGGAAAGGTCAGGATTTTTTTTTTTTTTTTAAATTTCCACAATACACCAACCAATGACTACAGAAAAAAAAATACAGCAGCTGCTACAACATTGCTTCATTACAGACCCAGCAGAGTAAGAGTCGTGGATCCATTTTGCCTTTTTCTTGCTTGATAATATCACTAAAGCATTAATGGAATCCTTACGCTCCATTGCTATGGTATGAATTTATCTACAGCATATTCTTTATTGGTTTGAGTACAGATAGGTTATTTTTCTGTATAGGGAGGTGGGGAAAAGGAGCTTCTCTGCATCTGTTAAAGAAAATACATTCCTTATTAATGGCATATTGGTGAGAAAAAAACCAAACTTTCATACAAAATAAAACAGTATTGGTATTCAGGTTATTCAAGTTATTCAAATGAGTGAGAAATTAATTAAGAATTCAACTATTACACAAAACTTTGTTGATTTGGACTTAAGTTATCCTTCCAGTCTCTATTAAAACTGGCAGAATACAAGACATGCTATTGTTGTTACAGCTGGAAAAAGTATCCTTATTTTAAAGGAATTAACTTTTGAACTAGTTATTACCAGAGGATGCCATTGTCCTCTTTTGATTACAACACTGCAAACATTTTCTGATTATTATCAACTTAAAGTTTCATTTATTGTCATATAAAAATATATTGAGTAATAAGAAAGTTCTTTCTACAAAATTTTTAAGTCTGATTTTTGGCATACAGAAAAACTTATTAAAAAACAAAAAACACAGAATTGTTATGATCATGCTTTTGGACACAGATCTGGAGGAGATTTCCACACATCAGGTTAATAATGAGAGGGACAAGAGCTTAAATAGTTTTTAGTGTTTCAAGAACTGCAAATTTCCAATATACAGGAGAAATTTGGTGACAGTGAACATCTTATTTGCTATCATACAGTCACTATCAGTTTTTCAGGTCCTAAGTAATTTACAGACAAACCTATCTATGTTATTGCCTAAGGAAATAGCAAGAATCAGTGTCAGAGCAGAACTCAAAGCACACAGAAACAAGGCAGCGCATGTAAATGATCACTTCAGAGGGCTGAGTCTGGAGGATGAGATTCTTTGGACCCATGAATAAAGCCTCAAATGTCATTGCAATGACTTGTGAAAACCACAGGTGGAAAAAGTCACAAGAGGTTGATTTATTCATCCAAAGGTTTGTCTGTATAAGATTTAAGACCAGCCTTTGCTGTAACTGGTTTGTACTAACTGGCCTTTCCAAGCTATCAGCTGCAAATTACTAAGTCAGGTAAGGAGAGGACAGGAAGGAGGGGAAGGAAGGAGGATGCTCTCTCATATTTGAGCACAGCTATACCACCAGCTAACTCATTCCCATCTTCCTTCTGCATCCTTCCTTCTGCCTCAGGCATTTCTGGGGTTGGTACACACAGGCATAGCAACAGAAGTCAGGGAGAACTGACTGCTCTTTTGCATCCAGGGATCAACATCCCACATCCTCAACACCTTCAAAGCAGGTGGATACAATTCTCAGGCTCCCAGCACATCAGCACAAACCACGTGCCTTTTTTTTCTGACACGGTATTGCCAAGCAGAGGCAGCTTTCAGACCAGCTCCTGTGACACCATGAAACATTCCTGATTGAATGATTCATAAGAGCAGCCATGGTAACAACCACTGCTTTTCTCTGTATCTCCAGATCTCTCATGGTGACTGCAAGACATGGAGTGAAGAGTGACTTCCAGAGCAAAAATTTTCTGGAACAGCCTTTGTCCACAAAGCCATGTCTGGGCTCATGAAACAAGAACCAGCTGGCACTGCAGAATGAGGCTGCAGAGATATTATGCCTGGAAACAGCTGCAGAACTTCAGCCAGATGTAAATGTTTCCTTTGATGTCAAGGACAGGCTGTGTCTTAGTCTTGAGCTGTAAAAAGAGGGTACCAGCACGAGAACTGTATGAGCTGTGAGAAATCCACAGCCCTGGCTATCCAATTGCTTGCCCTGGCTACCAGCTGCAGATCTCAATGGCTGGACAGCTGGAATGGAGATGCAACCTGCCCTCTCACAGCTTACTGTGATCTGGGTCTTCCAGGTCCTCCTACTCCCTGGGAGAAAGTGATAGTTTACATTTTTGCCCAAGTTTATTTGCCTAGCTTTCAGTTTAGTAGAGGGAGAAAGAATTTCTACAATGTGCAGCATGATGAACATCTACACATAGTTCATCTATAAAATAAACATTAAAAGCAAATTAAAATATCTAGCTTGTGCTAAGTCACAATTTCCTACCGGATTCTGCTCAGAATCCACCAGTGTAATAGGTATAACACATTATTAGGTAGAAGCAGCCTAAAAACCTCTATGAATGCACCCCATCTAAATTAAATTCTTATGGGATGACCTGTCTGTATTCTTTGAGGAAAGAACAATGCTCATTTTGTTTCGGGTTGGTTTTCTCACTCGAGATTCAGGTTGTTTAAAGTCCTTGCCCTCTAAAAGCCCCGAGTTGCGTTGGTACAAAGAAGCAGAGTCTTCAAGGTCTTGTTTTCTGGTTTCTCGAGTTGTTTATTATTCAATATCACAGAGTTTTTCTCTGCTCCCAGCTGAGGTCCGGACAGCAGCTGGGACACGAGGCGACTGCCCACCAATGGGACCTCACCTTACATTTATACAAATAATTACGTGTAGGTTATTTACTATTTTGTACCAATGCCTAGTGCTTACACTAAAAGGGTCACTTCTGCTTTGACCCAATCCACTCTAACGACCTTATATCATCACCACCCCAGAAGATGGAGGACAAGGAAGAAGGAGAGGGACATGAGGTACCACCCAAATTCCAGCATCTTGATCCCCATTTACCTCTATTCTAAGAATCCTAAAACTACTAAATTTTGCATGCTCTACTGTGCTAAACTACTATTTTCACTTCCTGGTGATTTACAATTCCTCTCCTTGTGCTGGAAGTTTCTCCCATGGGCTAAGATCAAACTTAGTGTCTTCCTGGGCTCTGTGCCAAGGTCTCCAACCCCCCTGGACCGGCTCCACAGCCCCCTGTCCAGGGCTCAAATTCCCTTTCCCGGGTCCCAGGTCATCCAAAGGGATGTCCTGGACTCAAACATCTCCCCATCTGTTTGCACCAAAAAGACCTCTTTAGCAGCCTTGTGCATGAGTCGCCACATGCATTGAAAGAAACACGGCACGACCATGAGAAGAATTAAATATCCCAACAGGATGCAGAAACCTGGTTTTGAAATTTCCTTCCACAAAGGTGAAAGGTCAAAAAAAACTGAACATGCCATCCAGCCATGACCCTGTTACTTTTCCAAGTTTGCTCACACTTTCCCGCAATTGTTTAATGTTCTCATGAATTGATTTAGAATGATCTGACAAGTTCATGCAACACATCCCTTCAAATTCCTCACACCCGTGCCCATGTGACAGCAAAAGATAATCAATCGCTGCCCTGTTTTGGACAGTTGCTCGTCTTACACTGTCAATGTCCATTAACATGTCACTCAGTGTAAAAGAAATGGCTCAGGCATGCTTACTCAGCCAACAAGCCATATGATCCAATTGTGTCAAGGCTACTCCTGCTGCTGTCTGTGGTGAAAAACTTGCAAGTGCAATTCTCTGCGCCTTGGACCAAGTATGGACATAGTCATCACATTTTGAATCATATTGTTGAGTAGATCTTTTCTCTTTATGTTTTTGTTCTCTCGGCAACTTTATGTTGGGTGTTAGCAATGAAAGTCTTCCAATGCTGCATGGACTGCCTTTGACATTTGCGGGGATTGCGGGCCAAACTCTGGCCCCACAAATAAAGATTCTTCTTGGCAATTGCACTGGATCATGATTGGATGGTCTGCTCACCATCTTAGTGTAGTTACACCAAGACAATGCTTTTCTATAAATTATGTGATTTGGAGTGACATCTATTGTTTTGTTTCCCACCACTCCAGAGTGATCAAATTTTACACAAAATTTCATTCTGACCGATCCAAGAATTTCCAGTTCCTGAGGTTCAAAAGGAGCCACAGGAAGGAACTTTGTCCAAACGTTCCATTTGTCCACTGGATTTGAAATTACCTTTAAGATGGCTGGAGGAACGTTTTCTGGAATCAGCCATTTGCTCACTGGCAACCCTACTAAACATGTTGAAAAAGGCTTCCCTGGTCTTGAGTGTGTCAAACAGCTGGTGTCCAGCCCTGATGCATTGGCCAGAGTTTCCCAAACATTTTCCTTTGGTTGAGCCATGGGGCAATCTGCCACATTGCTCAAAGCAACCAATGAGAAAATGAGGCAAATGTGTGCTATCAAACCCTCCTTCCCCTAGGAACTCCTAAAACGCACCACCACCCAAGTCCCAAGGAAAACCCAAATCCCAAAGTCTCTTGCACGTAGAAAAAGGGGGATGTCCGCTGTTTTGACATCTGCTCATGTCTGCGTCCCTGCTTCCCGTCTTGGGGTCCGCGTCTGCTTGCGTTTGGACTCAGTAGGGCTTCACACTCTTTGCTGCCACCCATCTTGGTCCAGCTCCTGTGGAGACACAAGCATAACCCTTGCCCTAAGTTACTAATTTAAATGGTCCTTCAATCTGTCCTGTGTCTGGGTTCCTGACCAGAACTAAAGGATTCTCCTTCAGTTTTGCTTTTGTGCTATCTGAAAAGTGTCTGATGATTGGCGGAGTGGGCTCCATAAAAGAGTCATTTAGAAAATTCAGCACATACAAGGCTTTATTCAAGCGCATGTGTGGTGTTGCATCCGCCTCCCCCCTTTTTTGTTTTTCCAAAAGGGCTTTCAGTGTTTGGTGTGTCCTTTCAATGATTGCTTGACCTGTTGGAGAATGTGGGATACCAGCAGTGTGATGGATGCCCCACCTTTTCACAAATTTGTCAAGCATTTTCCCTGGGTAAGCTGGACCATTGTCTGTTTTGATTTCTTGTGGCACACCTAATGATGCAAATGCTTGTAAAAATGTCGACAAGCGTGTTGTGCCATCTCGCCTGTGTGCAACAATGCAAAAATCACACCTGAAAATGTGTCTACTGAAACATGGATGTTTTTGAGTTTGCCAAAAGATGGGTATTTGGTGACGTCTGTCTGCCACAGTTGCAGACTGTGCAATCCTCTTGGATTGACTGCTCCCATGGATGCAGGAGGCTGTACACGCTGACAGTCTGGGCAGGTATTGAAGATTTCCTTTGCCTGGCTTTTGGAAATGCGAGGCTTCCATCAATGCCTGAGTATTCTGATGAAAAAATGCATGACTCAACTTTGCCTGCTCGAAGATGTTTGGCAAAGTATTTGAAATTGGCATGGCCAGTTCGTCTGCATGTGCATTGCCCTCTGCTAAAAATCCTGGAAGAGAAGAGTGTGCCCTAATGTGAGAAACAAAATATTCATGTTTTCTCTCTTGTAATAGAGTCCTCATACAAAGTAAGTATGAATACAGATTTTCATTGTCAACTCCCTTTAAAAGTGAATCTTCAAGCCTTCTGACCACATTTGCTACATAAGTTGAATCTGTGATCAGGTTGAGAGGCTGAGAAAACAGTTCGAAGACTCAAACCACTGCTGCCAACTCCACTATCTGTGGTGAACCTTGCACTGTTTCTATGTTTGATTCCCATTTTCCTGTTGTTGCATTTTGCCGTGTGATTACTGATTTGTGAGTTTTTCCTGAGCCATCAATAAATATGGTTATTGCATCCAATGGCACCTCAGTTATTTTTTGCTTCTCTCTAAAACTTATTTTTACTTTCAACAATTTGTGGCTTGGAAAGTGGATTGTGCAAGTGCCAGGATAGTCTAACAATGCAATTTGCAAGTCTTGCGACTCTTGCAATGCCCAGTAAAAATAATCTTTTTTCAAAGGCAGTTGTAAAATCTTTGCCTGCCATTGTCAGCAGTCTGGACCTAGCTTTGATGATGATCTGAGCTGTCATTTCCAGACTTGTGAGAATTTTTCTTGGAGATCGGTAAGATAAAAAGATCCATTCTAAAATCAACAATGGGTCTGTCTGTGACGCATTCCATGGAAAAAAATCAGACCATACAGTTGTATTTTTCCCCCAACATGGCAAGAAAGAAAGGTAATGATTCTACAAAACGATGTGCCTGTCTCTGTTGGAGAGCTTCTGCAATCCTCTCAAGGGCTTTCTGAGCCTATGGCGTGAGAGTTCTGGGAGACTTTATTTTGCAGTCTCCTCTCAAAAGGTTGAACAACGATCTAAGTTCATCATTTGTGACTCCCAAGATTGATCTCATTCAGTTGATTTCTCCCAAGAGCTGTTGCAGGTCTTGCAGATTGTTGACTTCTGCTTTGATTTGAATTTTCTGAGGTCTTATGGTCTGTTCTGAGATCCTCCATCCTAAGTATTTCCAAGGTGCAACTTCTTGAATTTTTGAAGTAGAAATTTCCAATTCTGCATTTTGCACTTCCGCAATCACGCAGTCATGAGCTTTCTGCAGTTCCTGTTGTGTTGATGCTGCGATGAGCAGATCATCCACGTAATGAATGATTCTTGCCTCTGGTTATTTTTTCTGTGCTGGAGACAAAGCTCGTGCCACAAGCCATTGGCAAATCGTTGGAGAATTTTTGAGTCCTTGGGGTAAAACCACCCAGTGGTATCTTTCCAGAGGTTCTTGTCTGTTGATGCTTGGGATGGAGAATGCAAATCGAGGAGCATCATCTGGATGAAGTGGAATGTTAAAGAAACAATCCTTGAGATCGATGATCACAAGTGGCCAGTCTCTCAGAATCATTGAGAGAGCTGGAAGTCCTAATTGAAGTGGACCCATTTCCTCAATGACCTCATTGATCTTTCTGAGATCATGAAGCAGTCTCTATGAACCTGAGGCTTTCTTGCGGATCACAAACACCGGAGAATTCCAGGGACTACTGGTTGGTTTGATGCGTCCCTTTTCTAGCTGTTCTTTAAACAAAAGTTTAAGTTCACTCAACTTCTTCTGCTCAAGGGGCCACTGATCCACCCAGAGAGGATCGTCTGTTTTCCAGGTCAGTTTCAAAGTGGTGAGTGCCACAGTGACCCCCACTAAAAATCCAATTCCAATCTCGCACCCCATTGTGCCAAAATGTCTCTTCCCCAGGCTGTGATAGGTTTTTGTATGATGAATGGACGAATGAATGCTGTCTTTTCTCCTGGTCCTGAGATGAGAATCACATTTTTACTCTGTGGACAAACAGAACTTCCTCCAATGCCTGAAAGTGAGCTCAAAGGTGCAATCAGGCTCCACTCTCTGGGCCAAAAAATATATGAAATTACTGTGACATCGGCCCCCATGTCAAGCATTCCCTGGAGCGTGATTGTCTTCTGGCCGTAGGTCAAAGAACATGTAATGATGGGTCGATCTCGACCTAGATGCTTTACCCATGTGGCATGAACCTCCACGTGCTCACTCGAAGGAGAATCCTGTTGACGAAACACTGGCATGACCTGTTCTGTGGTGTGAGATGGCTTTGGCAATGGAAGTGTTCTCAGGAATGACCAACGGTGGTCAAAGAGCCTTGGCTAAGGCTGTCAATTCTTCATTGCAGTTTGCCCAAACAAGTGTTGGATAAATTATGAGATCTAAAATACTACTTCTGTCTTTACCTATAATTAAAAATTCTTGGCTTTTCCATGAAGTTCCAGTGACCCCAAAGGGATGTCCTGGACTACAACAGCTTTGGTCATTTTCTTTCTACATCAGTTTCTGCTGCTTGATGTGGCTTCAATTAGTGGCAGAACTTGCCCAGGTTCCTTCTATGTAACAAGCCAGAGAAGGGTTTCTTTGAATTTCAACACTGCCTTAAAAGTAGAAATTTTAAAAATTCTAGAATTTACCAAATATATATATAGATATTTTAAGTAGGTGTGCTATGCAAAGAGAAAGTCTTGAATTCAAAGGAAAGAGGCAGTTTGGCTTAGACTGCTTTAAAAAAAGTGATAAAATAACCAACGGCCAACTGTCATTCTGGCCACTGCTTTCCTTTCTATGGCCAGTTAGGCCAAAAGGCTGAGGAGATTTGCCAAGCTGTGAAACTTTCATGAGCAGCTGGAAGAGGACAGGCACAGTTTTGAGAGCTTCAGAGAGAGCTTCTCCATTTTGCAAATTTATAGTAATATCTATATTACGAATGTACTTTATATTTAAAATTTTAGATCTTGTGCAGGCATGTTAAAAATTAACTGTATTGTTAATTCAGGTTTGCAATGAATTTGAAGCATATTGGGAGTTAATGGTGTTAGTAGCTTTGTGCAATGTGTTTCCTATCTATTACTTCGAGTCTTTTTTTAAAAATACACTTGCAATGATAAAAATCACCATTCAGATTTATACTGATTAAAGAAAAGCCTTACTGATAACAAACTTGCACAGAAAATCCAAATTAATTGTTGGTTTGATTAAAATGCAGCATGTATATGATAACTATGAGCTGGTATGGTCACACTGTGATTCTCAAGAAACACAGATGTGATAAGTGCTCATTTTTAATCTGGTACAGTTTGCATGTGCACCAGCATCGTGCTGGAAGAGAACATATGTTTGAATAGATTAAGTAACCAGCCACTGCCTCAGGATTCCCAATAACAGAGGAAGATGGTGCTCACTGAAGGGAGCAAGAGAATACTGGGGAAAAAAAAATGTTCTAGTACTGTCAGCCTAGTCCTTGCACCTATCCAAGCAACACTGACATAGTTTTAATGTGTACAGAGACATAGCAATTTAGAGGAAAGAGAAACAAGAGTTCAAAAACTAGTATGAGATTTTATGAGGTTTATATCCAACTTTTCAGAAGAAAATACCTATAAGGACCTACAGGTAAATACTGTCCTTAGAATATCCTGTATACATGCAAACACAGCTGTATGAATAAAAATAGTGTATGAATAAAAATAGATGGGAATAACATTCCCATCGTTAAAGATATTATCATGTATAAGCAAAAGAGGACCAAATTAAAATTCCACTAGCATCTTCAATTCTAGTGCTTCCATTATATATATTAACTAAATCAATCAGTGTAATTACTGTAAATACAACAGCTTATCACAGTCTTGTAATTAAAAAAAAAAATGGACTTCCAGAAGAAAAGCCTTGGCTCATACAAGATTGTCAATAAAGCACCCCACAGCTATGCAACTTCAGAGAAATAAAGTGTGGTTTACCTTCTCCAAAGAATCACCCAAAGCACTTTTCTCTTTAAAGTTCTTCTGAATGAGAGCAATCTCAAGGCTGCAGCAAGCACTTCCTAAGCTCAGAAGAGCACTGGCATTACTCACAGTTCTGGAAGTTTTCTTTGTGTTTGTTCATGGCCTTGTCAAGACTCACTCATTCAGTGAAACACTGCTTCAGTTTTTCCCTTCAGTTCTCACAATGATATCTAGCAACCGCACTTGATGTCATCAACCCACATCTAATATGTTTTAGCATTATTCCTTGAGCCCGGCCCAAAGCAAAATAATTTCAAAAGTCATTTTTTGTTCCCTTGTTTTAAGGCAGCCTCCTACTTTTGCTAAACCCAAAATGCAATGTTAAGGGCAATTTTTGTATAGGGAACTGTGATGTACCTCCCGACTTCTTCCTTAAAATCTCAGTTGTGAAAGACAATAGTAGTAAAGAAGCTATTGCTAAGAGAAATGACTTTTGGAGGCTTTATGATAAGATTTCTTATGGGACAGTAATTGTGCAGTAACATAAAGCCAGTCCAATACCCTTTAATAATTTCATGTAAGAAAACTGTAATTCCCTGGATTGTGCATCATACACATCATCTTGCTAAGGGATGTGAAGAATAACACAACCAACAGAAGCAGAACAGAAAATTTTAGAATGATTTCACCTGTCCTGATGCTGAGAGTAACACGATATACTATACTCCTTACCTATAGATTTAAGCTATTCAATCTGTGTCTAATAGATAACCTAATAAATAAAAATCAACAAAACCAGACAAGCTATACAATACTTGTCCAAATTGAAGCCAAATAACACCTATATGGGCTAAGATCTCAAACTGAAAATCTTTGGCTCAGCCAAATGGAACAAGCGCAACATGCTCTGAAAAACTCTCAGATTTTTGGCACTAGAAAGAGGACACTTCAGAAGCACAGCATGGCCCTTTGACCAGTATTTTACCATCCCACCAGCCCCACCCTTTTATTATTATTTTATTATTCATAGAACATATATAAAAGCCTTATTTTCCCTTTAGAAGAAAGCAACAGATGAAGAGATAAGAAAGAGCATCTTCTGTTGGTCCTTTTAAGGCACAGTCTACAAAGAACAATCCTTGTCAGCTGCTCTCCCTCTTTTCTAGTGCAAACCTCTGTGTGTGCTATAGAGCCATCAGAAACAGAAATAGTACAAGAAGTCATCAAACATTTGGCCATGAAGCCTTTCAGCATCAAGAGACTGTTGTCTTGCATTTTCAGCTTCTACCCAGAATATTTTTAGCAGTTTTCAGAATAAAAGGAGGATATTGCCAACCCTGCAACAGTTTGGGGAAAAAAAAAAAAAAAAAAAAAAAAAAAAAGCCACACACCACAGACTAGAAAAACAAGAACTGTTTCAGCAGGGTGAAAAAGATATTTTTTAAATTCAGAGGCAGAATTTGAGGTGTGGAGCAATTTCTCTCCCTGTTTTCTGAATCTACCAGAAGAAACAGAAGCAGCCAAGGTGAACATGTAGTTGAGAATCTTGTTCGCTAATAACTATTACCTAGGAAACAAAATTTCTACAATCAAGATTCTTGTTCTCTAGGAACCCTTAATTGATTCCAGTTTTCTAATTAATCTGAAAGATGTAACCTAAGGTAGCAAACTGGTAAGAAATGCAGAAACATCCAATTACGAACAACTCTAACAGGTAAGGATAGGGATTCAGCTACATCAAATATGTTAATACAGTCACTGCATGATAATATGCTCTACTGAAAGTTTGCATAGTACTACCAACTACCTTTTGGGGGTTTTTTGTTTGTTTGGGTTTTTTTCTGGGTTTGTTTTGTGGGTTGTTTTTTTTTCTATTTGGAGTGGGCAGCTTTGATGGTTCGTGGGGTTTTTTTTTTCTTTTGGGTTTTTTTGCAAACAGATGCCGAAAACCAAAACATCAGTGGCCAAAAGAAGCAGAGTTTCTGAAATGGAAATAAGAAAAACAAAATTGGAAATAAAAAAAAAAAGGCATGATGTGCTGAAAACCAGAAGGTTAGGAACCAAGTAGCTTTGTGATGCTTTTACCTCAAAGATCAGAATGGGAGTTGCACTTTAGGTCTTAGGTGAAATGAGTTTGACAGATTAGGTCTGATTACCAACTGTCAGTGAACTGCATCAAAACACAGCACACACATACTCAGCTTGCTCCAACTAACTGTTCCCTGCTCAAGACAATTTCCTTCTGGAGCCGACATGAAGATAAATGAACTCCTGTCCCCAGGGACAAGTGTCCCTCAATGAGGCAAAAAACACCCTACAGTGACGTGGCTCTTCTTGACTGTTGACAAATGGAACCAGCAGCCTGTGTTTCCCAGCAGTTAAATGTGGGCACTACATGAACCAGGACATTACTACAGCAGAGGAGGAAACTCCTAGAAATCCTAAAGTCCTAGAATTTATTTTTTTTAATAAGGAAAAAAAAATCTTCACACTTTTCTCAGATGGGCAGATTTTTCTCTCTCTTCTGTCTGTTGCCATGTCTTGATTCCTGACTGTTCTTCAACAAAAGGCAGCTTTTCTTGTGAAAGTAAGGCATAAAGCACTTTCCAAGAAGATAATTTATCTCACATTCCCTGCTTTTCTTTCTATTGTTTTGTCTTTATCTTCCAACCCCTCCCTTTCATCCTACTTTTGCTATTCACCACAATTTTCTGAAATGAAACCAAGCCTTAGCCATCCTACTGATGCTTGCCCTATCTCTCACTAGATCACACCAGGATATCCTGCAATTCCCTTCCTTAAAATTGATTCCATTAGGAACAATTCTCTCAGAAGTTTGCTGTTGAGCATATTTGCTAGTGGGTATTTTGAGAGAGTAACCACTTTAAACACAGAGCCATCAGTTCTTGTAGTATTTTTCAACTTGTCTTATCTAAATGACACTGCTTTGCATTCAAAGCATAATCCATGATCAAAAAAGTCAAAAGCCACAGTAATGAGATTAAAAAAAACCACCAAGATTTCTCTCTAAAACAAAGTGTCATCTGCATAAACACCTCAGAGTATCCCCCAAGAAATCCCTAGGGTTGCTGAAATGTTTCTTGAATGCCATTAACGTCCAACACCTCCATACTTGCAAATATTCTTTTCTGGATAAAAGCTGGAAAACTTTTTATTAACTGTGAAAGAAACACACTGCCAAGAGAAGGACAGCATGTGCTTCATGTCCATA
The DNA here is from genome assembly GCF_965231275.1 of Zosterops lateralis. Lineage (NCBI taxonomy): Eukaryota > Metazoa > Chordata > Aves > Passeriformes > Zosteropidae > Zosterops > Zosterops lateralis. The sequence continues at coordinate 10,956,699 of NC_139765.1, forward strand.
TTTGCACTTATATCTAGAAATTTGTCAGCAGATATTTAGCAATTGCGTCCCTTGTGAAAATGATCCTTACAATGCTGTTTTCGTTTCTCCAGCCATTGTATCAAGCAATGAGCAGATGATCACACATTGCAACCACTGAAGACAAAGGATTTACTCAAATCTGTCTGGAGATCCTGAGAAAGCACTCCTCAGTCTTAACCTCTTGCCAGCACATAGCAAAATGACAATGACTCTGGATGCCAGCAGTGGCACAGTCCAGAGAAACTCCATCCCCTCTCTGTAATTTCCTCACACAAGGCTCTCCACAAATTCCCTTCTTCCTCGAGATTTTTTTAAGCTATATGCAGTTTTCATTGGTGAAAAAGAGCATCATTATACAAGCCTACAAGTATGGCTCTCACTAGCATGGGTGGGTGCAGGGCCTCCAACTAGTTAGCAGCCTTTTCTGCCTCCTTAAGTACATTTCCCAAATGTAATTGTTTCAGAGATTCCCAACAGGATAACGATGGTTACACAGCTTCTGCAAATGAAACCCACAGGTTATGCAAACGAAACCCTCCCTGTAGCTCAGTTCATTTCTGCTCACCCACAGACTAAAGCAGAGAGCTCTTCCCCCCCAGTGGCTCTGCTCATCTCCAGTTTCGAACAAATTACTATGCAAACAGCCCCAGGGCAGCATTTTACCCTTTGCACCAAGAGAAGAGAGCAGAAGATGCCAGAGCTTGAAACAGACTGAAAGACACTTCACCAACACAACTATTAATATTTTGATCTAACAAGTGATAGGCCAAGTTCGATAACAAAAGGATACATCATTACTAAAAATAATAGTACCCTTTAAAACTTTAAATAGAATAAAATAGGTTACTTTATAGCACTATGGCTAAAAAGGTACTGTTCAGCTAATCAACCAAGTCTTCAGTTCCCAAGCAGTGACTTCTGCATCCTTTTTTTCACGTAATTAGATAAATACTGAGTTTGAATCTTCCGATGAAGAACCATGCCATTACATATACTTACCATTTATACAGGACAGCAATTCCTGTCTCAGAACAGTTGCTGGTTTTTATCCTCTTTTTAGTTTGATCTAATCTTCAGCCACCTCACCTTTCCTACCACACATCATGACACCCATCCTGCATTGTCACAATCTTTCATCAATTAGACTTTAAAAGAAAGAATCCAGATGTTTGTGCCCAACATTTTCTTTGCCTTATTACCAGCACAATTCCTGCATAGGTGAAGGTTTGATTTTGACTTTCATCCTCACACCATAACTCAGGGCACATTCATTATGAAAATTTCAAATTTGGCCTGATAATTTAAACAGGTGTTGGACACATAAAGCTGACCTCTAATTAATAATGAAAGCCAGAATTCTGGATAAGATAAAGACAGCATGAGTTTGGCAGTCCACAATGGATAAAGGCACCAGCAGAGCAAACACATTATGACAGGGTTCAGGATTAGCAGTGCAAGTATTTTCTCAGCATTCAGGGACACAGGAAGGTATATCATCCAAAAAAGACACTATCCCAAGCACACAGATGGTAGTCACTGATATACACAACATATTTTGTCATTCTTAAACAGGAATGACATCACACATCATCCTGCCAGTCCTAGAGATACACAGATCAGCTGCTTGCTTCAGCCCAAGCCTGAAGAATCAGCTTGACTGGGACAAAAGGAGGGTTTTAAATGTTGTGCATGCTCACATGTGAATTACTGAATGCCTTCATCCAAATCAGTCTCTTCAGGCACACAGTTTACGAGGGTGGGCTGGCAAATACAGGCAGGACACACAAAATCGCTGACCTAGAAAGCAGGGCTCCCTCCCTCCACAACAGTCAGTGGCAACAGTTTGGGAAGGGACCTTTGAAAAATTCCATTTGAGGACAACAGGACTTGGCAGCTGTCAGCCCTGGTAGTCAAGTCAGTGGGGAGAAAGGCTTGGCCAGCCATGTCAGAACCTTGCCAAGCTGTGTGGGGCTAAGGCTCCAGCCAAACCTTTCAGAATACTGGACATAATTAATGCAGAAAAGGCCCTTTGCCCTGCAGCAGCCCAAGAGGGGCTGATAGGGAAGCACTGATATTGCCCTAATTTTATTCCTGGTTTATTTAGTTCCATGTATTATGAAATTAAGTACTTGCAAGAGCTCAAGACGTAAAATATGTTATTTCAGTTTTTACAGGAACTGTGAAGGACCCCAAAACATTTGTTTGTTGATAATAACTAATGTAAGAACACATACGATCTTCACTGAGCCATTTCGTAACTGTACAAATACCATTATTTTCTGGAGACTGACACAAGATTCCATCAACAGAAGATCAGAAATTGGTGTTGCAACAAAAATCATACCTTTTGTAGGCGTGTCTTCAGGAGCTGTAGGAACATGCATCCTGTGGTAAGGTGCTCTGTCAGTGGGTATCCAGGTTTTAGCTTAAGCAGCTGGTTAGGAAGGCAGGCATCCTATATAGGTGAAGGTATACAGGTAAAGAAAGGTATGGATATCTTTTTCTGTGAATGATTAAGAAAGGAAGGCTACCTGAAAAGGTCCCAATTATTCTCAGAAGAAACCATCCACTCTCAACTGACTCAAATGCAGAAGGTTTATCTCTGAGACACCTGCAACCAGATTCTTAGGCCCTAGTTAATCTCACCTAAGACAAAGCCAACAGTGTAATCTATCTCCCTTTGTAGGCAAGGAGGAGAGTTAGACTTCAAGATGCACCTATGTACTCATGCCCTACTGTGCACCAGCTCACCTCTTTGAAGACCAAAGAAATTCAAACAATTCACTTAATTTAGACACACAAGTCTTGAGCTCGAGATGTCAGGCAGAACTAACCCCATACTTACCACTTCATGGGATGAATCCCTTGACTCCCTCTAAACACTTGAGCTCCTCTTGGCTAACCATAAAGGTATATTGCAAATAATGCAATCAGTTTTTTCCTCTCTTTTAGAAATGCATTGCCAGCATTCACCCCCTTCCTGTGCACCCAGCTGGGCACACTTTCCTCAGTCCTGCCTCCAGCGAGATGCCTGCATTGCCTCAGTGCCTGCCAAACAGCCCAGCTACAGCTTCACTGTCCTGGTGGAAGACTTGGCCTTTCTCCTGCATTCTTTCCAGGCATCCATGTAAGAGACTTAGAACGGATGTCAGGGATTAGATGTACATAATACCTCCAAAAGGACAGAACAGAAAGGAACAGATTAATGCAACTAACCACATCACACCAGGGCAGGCCAAAAATATTCATCCCAGCAGACAAAACCAGGAGCAGCAGAGTGTGGGTAATTTGTGGCTGAGCAGCAGCTCAGCATAAGTGATCTAAATCACAATGATTTAGATGTTCTTGATATCTAATCTCGTGTTGTACTGAGGACATTACAGTGCAACTCCGAGCATCCAATTCTAATTTAGCCACAGTTGTACACATTAACTTCTCTACAACACTGCTTCTGTTCTTCCTGCTGCCAAGCCTCGTGTCCCTTCCCAATACACCATTATGCGGATTTTTTTTTTCTCTCTCTTTTTAAATCACGAATCAGATGCAACAGTCTGCTGAATCAAGGAACCCTCTTTAAAGAGGGCAATAGATTTTGAGCTTCTAGAGTACTTTGGGATCACATTTTCTGGCTTTCCTCCACAGCAATGAGAACCACAAACACACATTTAAAAGAAAAAATAAATAAGGCAAGAGAAAGAAAATTAGAGTGGAACCACTTGCCTCCAGCACCTGGCTCTTGAAGAAAAACATACATGGCCACCATTTCTTCATTATGCTCCACTCAAATGATTCTTACCACCCTCTATTAGAAGGACAGTCTCACTAGATGATTCACAGAGCTCCCTGTCTGCCAAGCCTATTTGGGGCCATATAATTTTACCCTTTGATTATAAATACTGTTTTTATATAAGGATGTGGACATATTCACCAGGTCATCATTTCTTTTGGAAGATTGTGAATTGTAAGCTGTAGTCAGCAACAAACTCTGCCTGATGTACTTCTAGTTAAGTAATGCTTAAATAAGAACAATATCAAAGTGATAAATACAAGCCCTTTTTGCTTTGCTCTTTTCATGGCCTCGGTCTACATTTTATGTCAAAAAGTACTGTGAAGTATTGTAGATAGTGCTGATAATGAAAACTAAAGCTATGGCTGCCTAACATTCTCATTATAACTTCTTATTTTCAGTCATTTATAACTTTGCCAAAAACAATGCCTCAAGCTAGTTTAAAGGAGGAGGGGATCAGTAATTAAGTTAATCTGTTCCTGAGAGCATCAAGGAAAACTAGTCTTTAACATGATATTTAGAGAAAAGAAAAAAAAAATAAAATCCAATGATTTCTTTGAAGCATCTGTGCATTTCACTGCTCCAAAGCTGGCATTCATAAGTTTGCAAAGAACTGTTCTAAAATAAAGCAAGTTTCTTCTTCACAAAGTCATAAAGGCAAAAAATCCAAAACAAACAATCAAATAAAACCCCCAAACCAGCAAACAACCACCAAAAACAAACAAACAAACAAAAAAATACTTTGAAATTATTTACAAGAAGGAAGGGTCATAGCCAGTGGGGAATATGCTCCATGTTGCAGACATCTGTATTTTGTGTTAGCTCAGTTGCACTGAGCAGGGTCATCCATCCATCCTTAACTTCTCAGCAAAGAAAACAAGCAGGAAATTTGAGGAAGAAGGGGTGGGTTAAACAACAAAGTGCTTGAGGGGCAGTAATATTTTAAAACATGAAACTCTGGAATCTCCATTCCTCTTTCCCAGCTCTCTTTGCACACTGGTATGCAAATTTGCATAAACCCAAGCAAACAAAACACAGGACCCACCATGTTCTGTTCCCTGGGTGCACCCAGGCACCCTGAACTCCCCCCCTTTCTGCCAGGCTGTAGCAGCACCTCTCTACTTTCCTGACCACAAACTCCACATTCAGGAAGATAGTGAGAATCTGCAGCACCCTCATCATCATGAGAGGTTCTACCAACATGAGGAAGGTGAGATGTGTGAGAATGCACGTGGAATGCACCTTTCCAAGGCTGACATCACTCCCACAGGTGTCCTGTCCTTGCTTTGGGGTTTGGCTGCCTGCACTGGGGTATCGGGTCCCGGGAGCCACTAACACAGACCAAGGCTTGTAGTTTGTGTAATGAGGAGTAATGTACCCTTTTTCAGAGGTAACTGAGGCTTTTGTCAGGCTAACTGAGGTTGTGAAGGTTGTTTTGGGGTGTTACACCCCTCACCTCTGTACCTGTGTCAAGGTAGTTGCAGGCAGAAACCCTCCAGCCACCTCTCAGACCGCCTTTGGACCTCCTCACACTTGGCTATGCTGACCCTGGGCTGTCTCAGCCACCCAGTGTACAACCCGGCCCTACAAAACACCAGAAAGCCAAAGCTGCTTCTCCTCCTACCATCCCAAGACACGCTTACCTTCCCCTCAGTGAATTCTGTTCACGTGGATCCCACACACAGAATGTGCCTCCTCCACAAGCCAGCTGCTGGCTCCTGACAAAACACACCTCCTACCATGGACTCTCCATCTCTCTCCTCAGTACTGCAACACCAGCTCTGCATTTACTCTCTCCCCACTTCCAAATTCACAGCAAGAGAAATAACCCCCAAATCACACCAATTGGATGTGAACAGAGCTTAAGTTAATTAGTAGTTCCAGCTACACACCCACATCTTCCAATCCAAGGTCCTCAGATAGGGTACTTCATGAGCATCCCTCTGCTGTGCTAAAGGAAAGATAGAAAGGACCTGATAAGAGTAATTTGGATTTAATTTCCCCACATGGTCTTACACCAGACTGAGACTCAAAAATCCCCTTCCCACCCAGGCTCTCATCTCCCTTCTTACATAGGTATCAGTATGGATCCCCACAGCTTATTTCACTCTTGTCTCATCATCAGCCTCACTCTCACAGCTAATTCCACTTTTCTCTGAGCCCCCAGGTGACACCCCTGAGAGGAAGGTTTCAGGTTCAGGAAGTTTGTGTTGATTTCCTCTACATCTTTATCTGAAGCTTTAATATTCAGATACCAAGATTCTCATTTGTCCTTTCTGTAATTTTTATCATCTCGATGCTCAGTTGCTGTGAGCTTTCATTTTTTGGCAACATTGATAAAGGGCTTGCTTTGTAAAAACAAGTTTTATTCCCCTTATAGTTGCAGAAGTAGGGCAAGCATGATTTAAATGCAAGAAATACTATATTAATTGTTTCTTTTGGTGAGCGGCAAGTAAGCATAGGAAACATCTATCTGGGTATTTATGCAGAATGTTTTGCTGGAGCAGCTGAGAAACTACAAATCAAGCCAAACATAGAAAATCCTCCTCGCTTCTCTAGGAATTGGACACCTTGCTGCTCACCTATTTTTAGTTTTAGTTGTTTCCGTTGTGGTTTTTTTAAGTTTAAGAAAGTGACCAAGTATTGCTGGGCAGTATTTTCAGCCCAATTCACAAGCAGCTATCTTGGTCTTAACTGTGCTACTTCTTAATTTTATAAGTACATTATAATATTATAATTTTCTTATTTTATTTTCTATTAAAACCATTAATAAAATTGATAGAAGCTGCAGTGTGAACAAGTATTTGAGTTGGGATTAGCTTTACTGCAGTTCTGAATAGGTGTAAATTTTTTGGCATAGAAGGAAGATAACATGCACAGATCCAAAAAAAAAAAAAAAAAAAAAAAAAAAAAAAAAAAAAAAAAACCCAAACCCCCACATCACCAAAAAAAAACACCCTTCTTTTTGGAAGAGGTGGAATAGAGATGTATCAAATCAGTGTCTGAGTTATGAATGGAAATATTTTGCAAGTTTTACAAGCATTGATTCCACGAGGGTGTTTTTTCTTTCAAGATTTCCAGCTCTACCTTGCAGACAAGGGCAAGCATAGATAAGAGCCAGACTTGAACTATGAACTTTCTGAGGCTCAGATATCAAAACTTCATATTTTATTTCCCTTTGTTCGAGGCTCCTTTGATGAGACACTAAGGAAAAGTATGTTGTGGTCTACTCTTCTCTAGCCTGTCCTTTGCCAATGACTGTAACAACACACATACAGAGAGGTATAAATAAAACAAAGAGAAAAATTAACTTCCTGGAAGAAAAACTCCTGACTGTCCTCCCAAAATTATGTGCCAGCCCTGACCCTTTGTATGCATTAAGACATCCAAGCCTTTTAACTTCATGAAAATCTGTTTAGATAGCTTACTCTGAGGGCAGATTTATGTCCAGAAAATTTGGAGTTGCTTACCAAAAGGATGAGAGTCATTTATTTTCCTGTTACCAGTCTGCCACACGAATGAGATATCATCAGCTAAAATATTCAGCAGAAGCTACTCCTCACATTTTTTCCCCTTCTTTTTTCCTTTTCCCTCTTTGAGACCAGTTACCTATTTAACTCCATCCTGTCAATTAAACCAGAGAAAAAACGCAAAGAACTAATTAGGCAACTGTGTAATTTTAATTAGCTGTTTTGATAATTAAACTAATTAGTTCCCCTGTGTTTCCACAATATGTGGTGGACTGGTTTTGATATCACGGCTTCAGAGTTCCATTCCATTAGTTAATTAGTCACTTTTGCATTAGAAAGCTTTATTAATGGCCTTAATTTGCAGTTGAAATGAGAAATCTGCTGTCAATAATTTGGATAATTGCCTACTGTTTGATTATAAAGTACAAAAGTAGCAGCACACTATTACATATGCAAATCCCAAGGGTTATTTCCTGGATGCTTAGCTTTCTTGATCTACATTTCATCCTCTCTGGCTTTCTGTTTTTTCTTGACCCTGTTAGGGGGAAGAGAATCCAGCTTATTAAGAAAATGAAGGCCTGTTTTTTTCCCCTTGTCCTGTACTGCATGTATGCTTGTGCCTGCAATTGTTAAAGTTATTGCTTGCTTTGTACCTAATTAGTGTCCTTGGAATTAAATGAACAGCTCTGTATACACCTCTAGCTCCTGCAGCCATGTTTGTGCATTGAATAATTGATTCTACTCTGCTAATCAGATAGGGACATAATGAGCCAGTTTAATTAAATGGGGATCTAACCTGGTGAACACTGGGAAAATATTTGCTCATTTACTTAGTAAAAGGCCACAGTTGCTTTTCATTGGATAGAAGGGAAGGTTATGGAAAGTAAAGTAGGCTTTGAAAGCAGAAGCAGTTCACTGGCTGTCTACCCCTCGCAAATCAGGCTACTTGAATAGCAAAAAGGTTTAGCAAGCTGGAAAAAAAAAAAAAAAAAAAGGCTTAATCAAAGGGCCAGGAGACGTTGAAATTGCTGACAGGTTTCCCTGCCTCTCCCAAAGGTGTCAGCATCACTGTTTGGCTATGCTCTAAGAGGCAGGTTGCCTGGTCTTACAGCCCTCAGTGATTTGCAGAAAAAAAATTCAACTCAGTTCCTTGCCAGTTGGTGCCTGTGTAACTGCAATAAGGTAAGGCTCAGTTGTAGTTTATCTTCTTGGTAGTAAAGTACTTAACTTCAGGTGCATATGTGTTTGTCTTTTGTGAAATGTGGCCGTTTTTCCTGATGTTTCCTTATAAATCTTTCTCTTTTGCTCTTTGAGTTGTTTCTGTGAATGTGGGTATCAATATAAAAACAGAGGCAGTGATTGGGGAAGCTGGGGGAGGGCTGCCAGGAGTTATGTAACTCTAAAGTTTTTTGGGGGTATTTTGAATAAGCAGCTAAAGGCTTTGAAGATAACATCTGATCACTTTCAAACTTTAAAGTGACTGGAGCAATAATTTCTCTTGAACGCCAGCTAAATCTTTAGAATGGGAAGATGATTATGGTCTCTAAATGCAAAAGATTACCCACATCTTCAATGACAGCTTAAGTGAAACTTACAGTCTTCCCCATAATCTGCAAAAGAAAGTGGTAGCTAAATACACATCTGTAATTCTAATTGCACATCAGACCAACTTTACCTGCAGGGATAAAGTAGTGCAAGGCCAATATAGAAACAACATGGTGCTCATCTGCTGTGGTGTACTAGGATGAAATAGCATATTGACCCTGAATCCATACTCTGAGTAAAAGCAATTGTCATTCTGCCACTGTAACACCTTGTTGCCAGTGGCGATGTAATTAAAGCTGTGAGGACTCATTTTCCATTCTTATCTCTTAAGCTCGTCTGAATCAGAAACTGTTTGTGGTAACTGAGAAAACGTTCTACAAGGCTACATGTTTATGTATGAATTTTTGGTAGTCTATTTTTGTGGGGCGATGAGGGGACAGCTCTAAGCATCTTATTTCCAACATTCATTCTCTTGCTACATATATATATATAAAATACAACTTGTGTGTGGAGATATATATGTAATTTTATATATTTGATTCATACACACACATATAGATAGATATATAGGCACACACGCACATACAGTTTAAATTTTACTCACCCCCTTTTCTCCTCTATTAAAATTCCGAATGGCTAAGAGGATTTTCTCAATTTAGTCATACTTTTAATCTTCACTGAAATGAGTGATGACTTCTTATAATAAAAAGTTGACAGGCTTACATTGCGCACCGGTGGATTAGTTTCCCTTGGTGATGAGGTTTTCTTTTGTGCGCCGTGTGTCTGTTTGATGGAGGTTTAACAGAAAGCATTTTGGCAGAAATTGGATGCAGCAGGGATCATCTGGAGATGGCTGCTGTTCGATATTAACTGCACACAGTAACTTTTTTTTAATTTTTTTTTTTTTATTCTTCAGCCAGGTGACAGAAGCAGCCTAAGCATGTTTTCTCCTACTGAAAGAAATAGAAGTATTTGGGGGGTGATTATAAAATCCAATGTATGTGTACAATATAAACCTTCTTAAGTTTCATTTGCTTTTGGCCATTTCTAACAAAAGCATGCAAGTAAAGTGTTCTGTGAGAGAAGTTATCAGACCCAAGAACATCTGCAACATACACCTTTTCCCTTAAAAAATGAAATAACCTGAAGTGAAGAGTTTTTCAATGTGGGCTGGGGGTTAGTATAGATTTGCACAGGGATATTATTACAAAAACTGTGTTTTCTTAGAATGGACATGGACCTAATTATTTCTTGGAAGAAAAAAATCAAAATAATTTTTAGAGCTTTCAAAAGTTTCTGCCAGGCACATGGGGGTACAAACAAATGCACTTGCTTTCCAGTATCATCACTGGTTTTTAGGTGTGATAAAGGAACCAGAACATTTCAATGTCAATTTGAGAGAGATCCAGTGCTTGATTTGAACCACCTTTATGTGCTCTGACAGCCATGTTGCCACCTGAAATCCCAATTCTGTAACAACTGCCTCATTAGTTTATAATTCTGTGCCAATAATTGTACAGAACACAAAATTAATCTGTTTCCATGAATCCTGAGTAGGACTGAGTAGCCAAAGGAAGCTGTTTTCCAGCTCTTCTGAGGGCAAAGCAAAGGTTTGACCAAGCTTTTTTCAGGAGTTGCCTACACTTGCTAGTTCAACAAAATCTGCTTTCCCAAGTTCATCTGAAAAAATTCCATCCAAGCAATGTGACCTTTCTTATGACTTTTTAAGTTCATGCTGTTCTGCCACACTTACATCTGTAAGAACAAGCAGAGAGATTCTGCAAGAATTCTGCCAGAATTGGTCTTTCAGAAAACCTGCCACACAAGTATAACGTGAATGCAATATTGGTTGAACCCATATACACAAAAAATTCCAGGAAAATCAACAGAAACAGCTTAATGTATTTTCAAGTATGCCATGCTCATAATGAGTGCTCTTAAAATTTGGTTCTAGGTGTCCAGATATGATTGATTTCTTTCGTTATTTATTTATTTCTTTAAGGAATTTGTGTCAAGTGCCAAATAGTTACCACTAGAATAATGAGTAGCACCTGAGCACTTTAAGCACTTTAGAATTTTATGTGACACTTTAAAAATGTAGTTTGGTTTGGTTTTTTTTTCAAACAATAGTTTCAAACAATTTTAGAAAACAATAGTCTCTTTTCTATTTCACTGAACTTTGGAGAACAGGAGCAATATGTTTATAATAGAGATAGGAAAAGCTTAATCTGCACTTACCTCTGGTTCAGACAGCCAGCAGTGACAATCCTGCTTTCCTTGTCAAGTTTCAAGAACTCACAATCCTTAATTTAAACACTTGAGAAATCTATGGAGCCTGTCAGTCTAGTTAATGAAGCCTCCTCCTTCCCCTTTTTTAAACAAAATCTGACTTTCTTTAAAGACCACTTAAGGCATATCTCTGATTATACAAACAAGGTCTGTTCTAGAAGAGTGAATAATCCAATAATTCCTCCTTTGACTTGTTTCCCTCACCACCCTCAATAGTTCCACAAGAGGAATGGAGCTTCCTTAAAGGTAAGGAGCTGGTTCCAAATAAACAGATATATGCTGCTTCCAGTACAAGGACTGTGCAAGACTGGATACAAGTCACTGCTTTGATTAGAGAGCTTCTTGATCTTAGGTCACTTAGAAGGTTATAGACACAAATTAATATTATCTTAAATTCTCTTACACATCTATCAAAATATTCCCATTTTTTTTAGATGTTTGCATGAATTGAAGCTGCTTGCTCAGCATCACACAGCATATATGAGACTGTGCATATATGATACTAGAGATGCTGTGCATTGAGTTGTCCAGAAAGTTAGACCAACCAATTAGACAGACTTTGGCATCTTAGCATTGGTTGTCTAGAATAGTTGAAACAAATTATTAAAGAAATCAGCTGTTGAAATAAGACTGATACCTCACTGTGCAAAATGCTTTGGAAAATGTACTGACATCTCTTTCTTAATGAATTTACAACCTCTATTTGGACAAAGCAGAGTAAATTATTTTACATAGGTTATGAGACTGTATGATATTGTTTTTTTCTCTTTCTATTCTGTATTATAATCATGGAAAAATGTGTGTAGCGGGAACATGAGATCACATAGCCGCGTTGTTTGTATAAGCTGTTGAAATGTGTAAAATTAGTAAATATTAATAGATTGGCTGCCCATTGGCAACAGTCAACTCTGATAATAATTCCTATGGCTGTCACAATAGAAGAGAAACTTGAGATGAAAAATTTACATTGACATTAATTAATATGTCGTGAACACTAATGACTTCATCATCTGTATGCACTGAGAACAGACAACATGAAATACAGCAGCCATGAAAGGATTTATAGCCCTTGATTACTGAGACTGGCATCACAGCTGGCAGTGAAATTGTGACCAAACAAGGGCGGAATTGAAGGCAGGAGGGAGGAGCAGAGATTTTGAGAACAAGTTTAGATCAAACATGAAAGATGTGGAACTGCAGAAAGATCTCTCTTTACGGTAACACAGGATACCACAGGTATCTTGAATATGTCATGGGGATGATAAGCTGGTCAGAAGGTCATAGAAGGTTCCTATAAATGCTGAGAGAAGGCAGCAGAAAATGAAGGATATGAGTGTGGAATTTCTGTAATGAAACCATGCACAAAAGAGACCTCTTAGAAGTAGAGGGAGATGGGTGGCAAGAAGGGGTTGCTCTCAGAACAGTGGAGTCAGAAGATGGAAGGCTGAGTCAGAAAATGGTGGCTCAATAGGACAGGAATAACAGCAAAACAACAATGTTGTCTACTATGACCAAAATTTGGAAGGAAGAAGCAAAGCAAGTCACTTTAGTGATCTGAAGTTTAAAATAATAAGGCTGCAAAAAGATCCCATAAGGATGAACAACAAATACAAGATTGCAGCAGTTAAGAGCAGAGAAGTAGGTTTCTGAAATAGTAATGTAAATATGGTTCCATCTCTTATGTGAAGATCAGGCAAAAGGTTTTCATCTGGTCTTAGGAGGTATCCAGAAATTCTCATTTAAAATACCTTTGATGAAAGGCCTTGGACTTATCACTTAGTTTCTAAGTGAAGTGTGTGATAAAAACTCCAATTTAATACCATAAGACAGAGTAAATATTTGTCTTTTTCATGTATAGGACTGTCATTGTAGACTTGGACATTAGATGATTTTACTGAGGCTTTGGAAACTTGGCTTCTGAGTACATTGTATTTATAAAGCTGTGGAAGTCTTTCATCTAGATGTGTAGCTTGATGTCTGTTTTAATTTTCAGAGAACTCATCCTGAAGGATTTTCAGTTCAGTTAATGTTGTTGATAGGGATTTTCTATTCGTGCACTGCTTGTACAAAGCCCAAATCTTTAGACTTTTTAGAAAAAAAAATTAGTATATTTTTGTATCAAATATGAAATGGTTGAGCTATCCTTAAATTGGAGCAATTTTCATCTCACTGAAATTCATCATTATCACACCTCCTGAAAACTGAGAATACTTCAGGCTGTGGGCTGGAGATAGCTGCAGACTTTCTGGTGTAAAAAAAGTTTGCCCAGCATAAAGCAAGAGCTTTACCTGCATGCCAGAAGGTGTATTTGTGGTACCAAGATCAGAGCTGAAAAATGGTTATAAATTTCCAGCTTAGACTGAAATTAAAAGAAAACTTGTCACTTCCCAGAAATGTTGCTTTTTATCCAGCCCCTAGGAAAGATTGTTTTGGGAGCATGTCTTTTCATTCAATCTCATTTACGTTATCACTGTCTTTTAGAACTGTTTTTCCCAGTCACTTGATATTCAGCATTCTGTTAGCATTTGTCAGTCACATCTTAACTATTTCTTTTCCAGACTGTATTAGACTGTGGAAAGGATACAAATAATTTTTTTTCCTTATAGGAGCTCACAGTTAAGAAGTCTGAAGTTGTAGGTCCGGATGTATCTCTCAACAAAACTTATAACAATAAGGTGAAACCCCAAAGCCCTGGTGCAAACTGCTGTCCTGATGTCCTTGGGTCGATTGATGCAGACAGGTCCAGGAGACTGAGGATGAAAGTCTGCTCTTTGCCCAGAAACAGCAGTTTGCTGACCATCAGTCTCACAAATGCCATTTCTCTCTCCACATGCTGACCTGAAATCCAGATTGTGCTGGCCTGGTGTATCGATTCCAGTTTTCTCTCTGGCTAAACTCTCTTTGAGCATAGTCCAAAGTGAAAGGTTTGAAGCTGACTGGTAGCTAATGTGATGCAGTTTCTTCCTCGAGGAAAGAAAGGGACCTGCCCTGAAAGCTCAATTGATTAATTTAGCCAGGAGAAACATAGTTGCTCAGGATAAGTAATGCCACAGCTCAGAGCCAGAAGCTGGGACGAAACAACATTTAAGTTTCCACTGCTTGTGGAGACATAAATTTGATTTCGGTAATGAAGGCCAAGGCATTTGTTGGTCGGCAGGCAGGGACTAAATCTCTGTGATGTGTGGACACAGCCCTCTGACAGGGATACACCTCAGCTCCTGGAAGGGCCCTGTCTTTGCATGAATCCGGGATCTTAAACCAGCCCCAGCAAGAAAGTTCTTGATCCCAGCTGATGATGGGGAGATGGAATCCTGACCCACTCATCACACATTGGGCATGGCTGTGTGTCCAACCTGGGCAGCTGACTCAGGCACAGATGAGATCCCCCTGAGCCAAAGTTCCTGACTTACAGCCAGTGCTCCTGCTGGAGACGGAGGTGTAAGAGAGATGCGAGTCAATGCAGAGCTTGGCTCCGTGTATTCCACATCCATATTTAAAGCAGCGTGGCTTTGCACAGTGCTTCCTAGCTTTATTACATGAATACATATGTTCCTGCTGATGTAATTCTCTTGAAAGGTATAAATAATGGATATTCTTCATAAGCAGTTGACCCCCTGGAAAGACTGAAATCAGAGAGAGGGAATTTGAACTACCTCGCGCAATTCAGCTCGCACCTGCACTCAAAGTCACTGGATAAAAGTCAGTTAGAGGAATTCCTGTAATGTGTCATTGCCTGCTGCCTCCAGTGTCACTCTGGTCACTAGCACCAAGGAGTCTATTAGATGGAAAAGACAGGGGGAGAAAAACAGTGAAAGTAATACAGCTTGTTAAACTACTGCCTTTTGAGTCATTGGGAGCACTTTTATTCTATTTTATTTTAACCAATTACAATTTTCTAACAGAAGGGGCCTTCAGGATCAAAACAAGCATGGTACTTCCTCCTTTTCCACAGCCCACTACAAGAATAAAAGAAACAATTCTCAAATACTGTCAGTTCTGAGGTGATTTTATTCTTTGTGATTCAAAGACTGACAAACTGGAGACCAAACAAGCCTAAGTTTCCTCAAATTCCTTATTCCATTGAAGTACAATATAGAAAAAAAGGCATGAGAACAGCAGCAGGACCTTAGTTTTCAAAAGGCTCATAGATTTCACAGAAAAAAAATCAAAAAAAGTTAAATCTTGACCACTGTCCTTACCAATGTGTCTGATCTGCACAGTGGTAGCTGCTTCCAGTCTGCAAGTGTGGGGATTACCTTACCAAAAAAACTGTTGTTTCACTTTTCCATTCTGCTTGTGCGTGGTTTGAGAGGACTGGCTAGGGCTGGACAGATGGAAAAAAACATAGAAAACCAAAAAAACACCAAAAAACAACAAAACAACCCAACCCAAAAACAACCAACAAAAAATTAATACCCACAAACAACAACAACAACAGCAACAACAACAACAACAAAAAAAAAAAAAAAAAAAAAAAAAAAATCACAAACCAAACCAGCTATAACTTCTTTTTTTATTATTATTTGAAAAGAAAATTCAACTTTTATTTCTCCCAACTAATTTGAATTTTTCAGCTTTCCCATCTCACAGGCACCACACCTTTTAGTACTACAAAGTAGTGTAACAAAAGCTACTTGTTCAGCAGGAAAACAGTCAAATTAGCTCTTTGTCCCTCCTTACCCCTAAAAAACTTTAATACAGATCTGTTTAGAAGAAATAAGTTCAATTTTTGTATTTGTGGGCTGTGATAAAGTCTGACATTTTTAAAAAGCATTGGTGTCAATGGAGTCTTAGCCTGGATTTTTACCTTTGTAAATGAGATGAGACTCCAGCCCACTGTATCCGGTATAATTTCTCCCCCTCCCCATGGTAAGGTATAGTATAAACATATCCTGCTTCTTTCATACAGCCACCTGCCATTTCTGCTTTATTGCTGCCAGAAGGTTTAAAGGCATGCTTTTAAATATCTTGAAAGTTTCCTGTGGATAAGAAAAGGTGGTTTTAGCACTTTTAAGTAAACAGTAACACACAAACATCACAAATCATGCTTTTTGATAGGATCTACATTAGCTACATGAAGCATGAGGGACATGACTGTGGGGGGAAAAGGAAAAAAAAAATCAGTTTCTGGCAGGCAAACCTAGCAAAAATTAGTTTCAAAATGTGGGATGGTTATCTACTGCTGTATATCGAAACAATCAACCTAGAATTTTAAACAATCTTTGTATGTCTTTTGTCTGGGTAACAGTCTTTGGGCAGTCCTGCAGGTGGGACAGATGGTTCTGCAGCAGATAACTAATATTTGTGAGCATTTTAATCTATTGAAATTCATAACTTGAAGGAGAAAGATACCTGTTGATGTCCAGGAGGACAAAAATCACTGTAACGTGTGTACTTGGAGTTTAATTTCTGAAATTTTACTGCTATTTCTAGACAGCTGACATAGTGAGACTTAAAAATCATTGATGTGTGTTTAAACTCTTTCATACAAAACAAGTCCATTCAACGGGCAGCAAATTCAAGCACTGGTGACCCAAAGAGAGAATGTTTATTATAAATCATGACTACAGTGCATGGATTCAGACTGTAAAAATAACCTCCTGGTTGAGTAGCTAAAAATACATATTCTCTGTCAAAAATCACAGGCTTTGGGATGTCAGCAGAGCACCAGATGCATGTTCTACACAAAGCCCAAAACTGACAAGTGGTAAATTTATAGCCTCTATATTTCAAATACTTCCTAAAAGTGTACAGAGAACAATTAAATCCGCCTCTTTGGAGAGAAAGAGTGGTGTGCACCACACCAAAGAGAATATTCAGAGTGAATGACTCAAAGCACATTTAGTCTTCTCTCTGTCCATTTGAGAGTTTTCCATGAGGAGCTTCCTGTTTCTAATACTGTCTTTCAGTGGGTTTGATTCAGAATATTTTAGCCTATGAAATATATATATTCTGATCTCCACTCTTTTGGTTGAGGTTTTTCTGGTTGGGATTTTATTCAGAATTGATTAGACTAGCTGAATAAAACAGGATAGTTACTGCTTCTGAACGACATGACTAAAATGTTATAAGCTGAGAATGAATGCTATGTTTCTGTACCGGGGCAAGATTTTTGTGTCTTTACTTTACTTTACAGAAAGGGAAACACATTCCTGGAAGTTTTATTGGAAAAATGTCTCTGCTTTTTTGTTGAAAAGACCTCTGCTGGACTAGTAGATCCATTGTGAAGTATCACACTCAGAGGCACAAGCAGATAGGACTAAATCAGCATTAAAAAAAAAAAAAAGGAAGAATTTGTTCCTCTCATTTGATGTGTAATCTGAGTCAACCATGGAGTGCTGCCAAGGGTTCCTTGTCTGTCCACTTACTGCTCCTGCCTCATTCACATCTGATCCAGTGCCTATGGGGCTCTGAATTGAGTTGGTTACAGCTTGATGGAAAAACTAACCCATCAAACCACACATCATGAAGGTATGTGATTCACTGATCCAGCCCTGAAGGAAAAGTTGGGAGCACAGCACTGTGGAATGGTGGGAGAAGGCTCTCACAGTAGCAGTCTTCAGCCATGCCAGATAAATTCAGCATTAAATCTGTGCTGTGAGGCTGCAGGTCTCTGGGTACCAGAGCCATCCATACAGCCCATTGTACCCTCCACCCTCCCTGATTCACAGCCTTGCCTACACATCCACTCCTTTCCTGGTTTTGTTTTTTTTTTAGATCCTTGCTGGAGTCTGTCATCATGCACTTCAGCTTAATAACCCAGTGGAAAGCTATCAGGACGTTTTATTCTAGGCTTGTTTTAAGGGATCCAATGAGTATGTGTGTTGACACATGATGATGGAAGATCTGGGGATGGTGTGGTGAGGAGAAGGCGAAAAGGGGAGATTTTAGTAACACTGAGTTGTTAGAAACTCTCTAAGAGGAGCCCAGATTTGGGCATCTTGAGAATCAGAAAGTAAAATGCCCATTTCTAATTCATAAGAAGTCGCTACATAGAAGTAAGTTTCTTCTTCACCAAAGCTCAAGAAGGCAGGGGGGAGAAACCAAGAAAAACATGGCTTAATTTACTTCAGAGGGGATTTTTAATGGATGGATGGATGGATGGATGGATGGATGGATGGATGGATGGATGGATGAGTGGATGGACAGAAAATAGTTTTGGCTTTGTGGCCAGACACAGTTTAGTTAAACACCTAATGGTGATGTTCTTGGCAGTGTTAATCCCATTTGAGGTCATGTCAGTTAGATCATCTCCTGTGGTCTTTTCAACTCTACACGTGGATGACTCAGGCACTACTGATTTATCACAAGTTCAAAGAGATCAAATTATTTTTTCAGATCTCAAGCTAGACAGTTTAATTCATAGGAATGTATTCAGAACAGCAAAATACAAAGATTGAGCTGTCCATCTGTAATTCAAGCAGCATTTGCTCATATAATTCATTCATCTGGACAATTTACAAAATTGGCCTGTCTGCAATCCTATTTGCATGATAACAACAGCTGACAAAAGTTCTGGGAGCAGGAAGGATGGCTCTGTGATGAAGGCCTGGAGCTAAGCTAGACAGTCGGAACCAGACCTTCTCACAGGGTGAAAAACAATATTTCACATGAAGACTAAGTGGATACATGCAATGCCAAGAGTCCAAACCTACCCTTCTTATACTCAGGAGGTGAGGTTTTTTTTTTGGGTTTTGTTTGTTTGTTTGTTTGTTTTATTTTTTTTTTTTTTTACTTGGGGGAGAGGATGTGAAGCTGGGAGGCAGAAGGCATAAGGGGCTCTGAGCCTCTCCCTGCTGTGTCAGAAAAGTGACCACAGCCCCAAACCAGCCCCAAACCCAATCCTATCCTGCCCTGATTTCTGTTTCCTTGTCCAGTTCCTTCCTGAGCCCTAGGGGCTGGCAACAGAGGCTTGAGGATGACAAGGGAAATTCCTTGTGCTGACTTTCCTATCAAAACAACAGTTTTGGGAAACTACAGCCTCAGCAGGTGCCCAAACCTGCAATATTAATTAAATAACAACATTTAAATGACAGTTTTTAAATAAAAGTAATTTCTTCTTTTTATTTAGGTGGAGCTATCATCAATTTGTACAAGAGTAATTCAGGAAAATTTGGGCTAGGGAAAGACTTTTCAAGCTGTCATAAACAAAAAAAAAAAATATGGAGAGATTGAGATATGTCTCCAATGGTGAAGGTAGAATATTTATTTTTAACAGGAAAATGTTGGGTTTGCAAGATTTTTTCTTTTCTTTTTTTTTTTTCCCTCCCCTGTATCTTCAAAAGAAAAAAGGAGAAATTTCCAGCTATAAAAGGTATTTGTCAAGAACAGCCACCGGCCAGCACCACAAATGAGCAACTCCAGTGTGAAAACACTTTCAAAGTTCTAAATGAGTTGTCCCTGTGGTAATAAAGAAAGGCTGTTTTACAGCATGACAGTATGTAAGACAGCATTGTCAGCTATAGTTTATTTAAAGCACAAGGCCTGTAACAGGAAAATAATGACTTTAATAAAATTTACTATTGACTTTGTAGGCTAAAATCTTTCTGTCATCAGGAATACAGAAAAACAACCTGCCTGAAAGCCCTTCACTTAAATATATTCCTTTAATATTTCAAAGCAACTTGTGAATTTTTTTTTAATATACATGCTACTTCAAAAGATACTGTAGTGGGGTGGAAATTAGTATTTTTAATAGAAAGTTGGAATTGCTTACATAAGGGAAAAACTGGTAATGACCTATGACACTGTCTACTGAAAGCAACATTTGAGGAAGCTGCAAAAGCAGTTAATGCAATTCCTTGAAAAGCTGTATAAAGCTATGTCACAAATGAATGATTTATAAATTACTGAACGTCCTTCTCATCTGGAGGATATCTTTTAATCATGCGCTGTAGTTTTCTCCGAGTGAACTCCAAAGAGCCTGCTGCAGAGATACACAGAATTCTGCAGCATGTTAACAAGGTTGGGGTCATTCCAAAGAATTGTGGGGGGGCAGCAAAGAAATAAAAAAATCCTCGCATTCGGCATGATTTTACTTTCCAACCAATTTGATTAAATGCACTATGACTTGCTGGTAGGGTGTGAAAGGTCATGGCTTTTATATGAAAAGCTGCAGAATTTTCATTCCTTTAATGTTTTTTTTACATAGTTAAAATAAACTGTGGTAAAAAGTTTCCCAACAGCGTGTGACAGCTCAATTTAGAGGTGAAACCTTTTAATAAAATCTCATGGAATGAATGCCTTGGTTTATGCTCTCTGTTTGTGTTTCCCACTGGAGTGTTTAGCATTGTGAAGCCGTGGATTCTCTCTTTACTGCTGCAGAGCAGCACCACGAAGGAGAGGCTGGAGCTTTGGAAAAGGGAAGATGCAGCTTAGCTGCGGTAAAATTGTTGATGGAGGAATCTTAATTTACAGGGAAAATGCTTTCCTCTTGACTTTAAAAAAATGCTATTGTGCATTAATTTACATTGCAGATAATTAATTAAAAATGAAGAAAAATATTCCACAGAGGCTTTTTAGAAAGGACTCTGGGGTCCAGAAATAGTATTAAGAGGGGAACCAATTAAAGATTTATCTGGGAATGAATAATTTTGCTAGGACTTTGGCAGTGGAACTGGCTGAAGTCACATTTGTTGTAGCTTTGCCTTGTTTCATGCACATCCATAAAACCCTTCTTATGTTTGCTAAGGGACAGATGTATCAGGAAGAGGTAATCTTTCCATAAGAAAGCATGGTGCCTGTCTTCCCTAATATGCTGCATAAGTGCCACCTTAAAAAAAAAAGTGTCAGTATATTTCCTAAACACCCAAAATTTTAAGTGTGCATTTCACAGAAAGTGTAGTTCAGAACGGCAGAGTTCGTGCACTGCTTGAAAACTAGGATGGCAACAATGGTGGGGATAGGAGCAGGGCCAAGTCTGACAGAAACTATCTCTTGGTTGAGATTGTATTATACTGAACTGTACTGAATCATGCTGGCTCAGCCTCTCCATACATGTTTTTGAGAGCTGCCAAGGACCAAAGATCCAATACAATATAAATTGCTGGGAGGAGATACCCCATTGGATGAATTCTGTGCAGCCCCCGAAACCACAATCCTGCCAGGGTGTTGTTGGTTGTAAAGGAATTGCTATTTTAGCCCTCAGTAGTAGCTTGAGAAGATTTTAGTCCTCAGTTTGTATGTGTACAACTGCACGATGTAGTGTTTATCTTTCTTCCTGGGTTCCTGCACCTGGGAATATGGTTCTTCTTGACATGTTGTGGTAACTTTCCTAATTTCACACAAAATTTCATTAATTTTTTTTTGCCCAGTACACCATGACACAGTGGTCCAGAATTAGATTCATCTCTGTTTATCGCCTTCATTTGGCAGCTGTCACAGAGACTTTTGGGGTTTCCTCTAGTGTAATGTTAGAAGAGAGACTCTAAAAATATTTTAAATTTTATACATCTATTTGTAAATATCGAGGTCACTAAGAATTACTCCTAAGTGCTCAGCTGGCTCTAGCCCTGTAAAGAGTACGAGAACTAGAAAAGTTGCAAAATCTTATTTTTGTATTACCACTCAGAGACTAAAAAGTAAGAGGTAGTGTGTGCTACTGCTTACAAATACTTAACCAAATCTTTTAAATAAATTGTAAAATACTGTGCAGATTTTCTGGATGGCACAGGAGGGAAAGGGGACACTAAAAAGTCTCCGTTAAGATGGACACTTAAGGTGTTACTCCTTCACTTCCATCCACTTTAATCCCCCTCCGAAGCCATGGCACTAAGGACTCAGCTTAGGAGTGACCTGATGTAAATGATGTGCTTCTACTTGATCTGTTGCAGGAATAGACCTCAGGCCTGATATTTAAATTGGTATTTCACTTACTTCTGAAATAAGATGTTGAATCCATTTTTTAAAAGACCCACTTTTCAAGCCATATCAGCCCTCAGAAATTTCTACCTTCTTTAGCAAGAAATGCTGAGAGCTCATTGCTTGGAGAAAAAATCAGGACTAAAGAACCTCAGCCTAAGTTTTGGAGCATGTCTTAGACTCAAACTTTTCAAAGTCTAGCCCTTACATTTTATTCAAACTGCAAGAGGATAGTTTTATTAATTTCAGCTGGAGGTTATTTTGTCTTTTATCTTATTTTTCAAGGCATGTATGAGCAGAGGGAAAGGCTTCAAATCTATAGCTCATCAACTTTAAGAACTTTTTTTTTTTTTTTTTTAGGCAGGATTCATATAATGTAGAACACAGGACATTTATTCATTAAACTCTTCCCTGGGGTCCCAGAAACTCCAGCCTTCCTACCATATACTGGGTAGAGGGAGGCAGATCAAGCAAGACAAGGGAAAAATCCAGCCATTTTCAAGAAGACCTTATTATCTTTTAAGACTTTTAGGGGTGCATCTACTTTATTCTGTGGTTGTTCTCTTTGCACTTTTTCTGACATTGCTTTGCTGCTCAGTAAAGATAGCAGCAATTATGAACTGTAGCAATCATATCACCTCCAAAATAAAAATGAACATCACTTGACAAAGATGTGTTGTGTAAATAGTGTTTTCTAATCAACAACCAAAATTAAAATGTAGTCCTGGGAGGTGAAATAGGATGTCCTGGCCCCCTCCATTCATACCTTCAAAGCCTGAAAAATAACTAATGGCTTTATGTCATAATATTTGCATGTGAGCCATCTGAATTTTTGAAGATACTGGATGGCTTAATTCAAGTACACATGATCCTTAAATGTTTTCTGCTCTGAGTGATTACACAGGGAATTAAGGAGACACTGAGACAGGGGCTGTGCTGGATCTCATACTTGCCAACCTGAAAAATTGGTTAAGAATGAGGAAGTAAAGGGCAGCCTTCACTGCAGGAATCATGAGATGGTGGAGCCAAAGATTCTAAGAAGGGAATGAGGCAAAAAAAAGCAGGGTCACAGCACTGAGTAGCTAAAGATCTGGTTTTGCCCTTTAGAGGGACCTGCTTGGAGAAATCCTATGGGATGTGGTCCATGAGAGAAGAAAGGTTCAGGGAAATTAGTTAATTTTGCAGAGTCTTTTCTACCAAGCTCAAGCACAGTCCATTCCAAAGTTCAGAAAATCAAGCCAAGGTGACAGGAGGGCTGCATGGATTAAGAAGAAGATAAAACTCATTAAGTTCAAACACAAGAAGAGAGAATAGGGGAGGTGAAAGTAAGATCAGAAGAAATGCAGAGACTCAAGTGTGCCAGGATGGAAAAGCCAAAGCCTAATTGGAGCTGAATATAAATATATTAAAAATGAAAGTAAAAGCAGTGAAAACATGGGCCCTATGTTGAATGAGTTTGGTGACAGACAGAGTTTATGGAAAAGACTGAGGTCTTCAATGCCTTGGTCTTGACTGGCAAGACCTCACTTCAGGAATCCCAGGCCTCAGAGCTGTGTGGGAAGGGCTGAAACAATCCTGATTTACTCTCAGGGAAGGGGGGACATTGTTAAGGTGTGTTTGAAAAATCCAGGCATCTACAGCTCCATGATGCCTGGTGGGGTGTGCTACAAGAACCAAGACAAAGGCTTCAGCCAAAGCCACCTTGAGTTTGAGGCTGTTCCCTATAATGGGGTGAGAGGGGTGGTTAAAGCACTAAAACTTGCTCACAGCCACTGAACTGTTGGAACAGCACCATGTACAGAAGATTTCTGTTTGAAGGTAACATTTCCAAACACAGATTCAGAGCAGTTCAAGCTGTAGCTGTGCCTGCCTTTGCCCTGTGCTGTATCCTATGTGGAAAGAGCTCCAACTGGCAGACAGAGATGCCCTAACATTAATAACACCTCAACTTCTTGTAACTGTTTGGTTACAGCTGTCTATAGCAAACCCATAGACTGTAGAGGAAAGTTGTTTTCAGGAAAATCCTACTTGCCTAGATAATTTTTGAGAAAATCTATTTGTCAGTGGGTGTGCTGCCTTTTTTTTTTTTTTTTCCCTGAATCTGTTTTGCAACTGAATAATAAACCAAAAAATGTTGATTCCATTGTGTTCTACAATCTCAATGACCAAAGGATAATGCATTCCTTTTCCCTTCAAACGATTTAAGAGCCAGGTAATTTGAACAATTCTAGCATCTTCCTTGCTTTTGTACTCACACAGTAAAACCTAAAATTATGCACAAGATTCATCAAAGCTGAGCTGTGTTGCTAAGAAGTGTGTAACTCAGATATAGAATGAACCATTTAAAGAAGTTATTGATGCCAACATTAAATTTACAATTATTCATAAAAGAAAACCATTTGAAGAATTCCCCATGCTGCAAGTACACAAAATAGTTTGCTACGCATAAAAAGTTACATTTATTAATAGCCTTTTTTGCCAGAATCTCATTTCACCAAAGGAAACTTCATCCTCCAATGGGAATAGGAATCACATGAACGTCACAGATGCTCCAAGTTTATTCACCATAACAAAAAAAAGACTTCGAACTATCTGATAAATATGATGTTTCAAACTAGGCAACTGTCTGGAATGTAGGACACAAGAAAACTTAGATGCAAAAGACTTTTGTAATTAATGAACATTATTAACTACACCTTTCCCCCCCGCCTCCTTGGGTTCATACATACTGCTAGAAAAGTTTCATGCAAATCTTGTTTCTGTAACACTGAATTTATGTTCCATATGCTGTCAAAATTTCTTTATTGATGATGTTCACTTATTCTCTTGTATAATATATAGAGATCTCATATCTAGGTCCTTAGCTTTTCATCCAGCTGGGCTACTACCTTATTTAGAAACTTTTTCAGAAATATCATGATTATGCTGAACACAGTTTTCATGTGGCCCTAGGGATGGGCCACCACCACCAGCTCCCTTTTTTTTTTTTTCAAAGCAATCTCTGTGTGTTTGTCAAAGTCTTCTAAGGAATAAGGAATTCATAGTTTCTGCTTTGAAGTAGTCCTTCCATAACAGGCTTGTACCTTTTGAATGTAACCAGCTTCTAACTTCCTTTGCTGGCCTGGAGAATGTTCAGGCATCTTCTGTCCAAGCCAGGATCTTAAATACCTCAAGAGACAAGACCAGAACCCCACTTTCCTTAATTTTCATGGTTCATACAAAGCATTCAGGGTCAGAGACTAAAACCACTGGAAAAATACTGCAAATATGGCTCTGGGGTAGTGTAAAAAGGCACTCCTGTAAAGTTAGAACACTCTTTTCAATGTGTGTTCACATCATTTAATGATATACTTTTGCTTATAAAAATACAGTTCTGTGGTCCTCCAGTAGTCAGCTATGAGTACTTGATTAAGGAAATTGTGCCTTCAAAATATGTACATCTGAAAAACTCAGAACTAATGAATAGCACAGAATAATAAATAAAATCTGACGTTTGGTAAACTCTGGTTGTGGTTTATTGCCAACACAGGCAGTGTGTAGCCCTAGCCTGTGCTCTGATTTTCTATTAGTGGTTAAAGCCCATTAAGCATGTGCCTAGATATAGTCCATTAAACATGCTCCTGAACATATCCCAGTTTAGTTTCATCTGAAGGGAATAAATTTCTGTGGTTGGAGACCTCACCATAGTGTAAACCATGAGGAGTATGGACTAGGATTTCCATGTCAACCCATTAAAACCTTAATGTAGATGCACCAAGACACAGTTGAAGGCTTTAGCTATCTTCCATTGCATTAGGAACTGCTTCTTTTATCTGATTTGAGGTTGTTCAGTCTGCAGTTAGAGGAACCTTGACACACTTGTGCTGACCTTCATGACTCTAACTTGGATCTTTGGGTGCTTGTGACCTAAAAAAACTGCCTGTAAATGCTCTGTGCTCAGAAGGAATCCCTGGCTTGTGTTTATAGTGGTATTCATAGTTCAACAGTAGTACTGTCAGGTCAATTCTCTGCTTTTACATTAAGTACATATTTCCTTCTTCTTTCACTACCATCTCCATAACAACTTGTCCTCAGCCTATTCCAGGACTTAGCCAGGCTGCTTAAAGGGCAGTCAAACTGACTATTTTGCCAGGCATGTCCATTTTATTTTCTGTCTAATGCAAAATAAGCCCCTTTCCTCTTTTTTTTTTTTTTTTTTTTTTTTTAATCCCAGTATCAGTTTTGCTCACCAGGTCAGGCTGTTCTAAGACCTCCATTTGAACAACTCACATGAAGATGAAAATGGCAGAGCAGGCATATGAATCTGGCTCCTCACAGCAGATGGATGTCTTAACTACTGACTCTTCTGAAATGAATGAACTCTGTTCTCTTCTTCTTCCCACTCTCACTGGAAATTAAAATCTGGACCTGTGAAATTTTTTCCAATTAAAGTTTCAATGATTTTGGCATGTTCTAACAAAACCATTGCATCAAAAATGCCTTATACATAATTGGTTGAGCCAACAGATGTCACATTATGGCTTAAGCCCTCCTGAGCAATAAGGATCAGAAAGTGGCATTTTTAATAAAAGAGCTTTTTCGTCAGTAAACCCGAGACATGACCAGTAGATAGATTAATGTCTGTGTGCATCCAAGTTGCCCACAGATGGTAGAATAATCTTGGACTGGTTTTCTTGGGCAATGACTTGAGATTTTCTTCATAAAACATTTTTCTAAAAGCCATTAAAGTCTGTCAGATTAAAATAAAATCTGCAATGCCTTGAGGAGTCAGCAAAAAAACCCACAAAATGATAAAATTAATTTCTATTTATATGTCAAGCTCAACTCTAACTTTGTTTTCAAAATATAACCAGTAGCTAATTTTCCAGTAACCACTTTATAGGCACTTGATGAAAACCATTGTGCAATTACAATAGTATTTCCAATATATTCTCATCTAACATTTTCAAGTATCTTTCAAATCATTGTTGATCTAAACCTAAACCTCAATAAATAACACATTATGTCCAAAGACATGTTTGGTCATTTGATGTCATAGTTTTGAGAAATGTCACCTATGTTTGGGAAGCAAAAGAGGGTATCCTGCTTCTCATTGTCTTTGAGCAGATATTTACTCTATTGTATAGCCATGTGTACAGTCATTCCCCGTGGGATTTCAGACCATTTTCCTTTTTGGCTGTTCCTACCCTGACATGCTGCGTGCCAATTCAACCTTGTTCTATTTGCATCCATGTGATAGGATTGATCATGCAGTAAGTGTGTTCCCATAGTGGAGTAATTTTTATAGGGCTAACAATTGTGCTGTGTTAAACTCGTCTGAGAGCCAGAGGAGGAAAAAATCCTCCATGATTTTGCTTGCCAGTCATGCCAAAGAATTAATTCTAAAAACTAAATTAATTTACATAAACCCCATCTCTCCCTGCTATTTTTTTGTGATCAGCATTAGATTGTTTGTTATATTCTGTTGTCAGATGTCACTGGCAATGTACCAGCATCAGAGTGGCTCTGCTTCCAGCAGAAGGAAGTTTGGTAACCTTGACAAATTTTCTTTGGTTGCCTTTACAAGAATTACATGCTACTAGAGCCAGAAAAAGCAGTGAGCTGTGATATATTTTGTTGGAGGCTTTGATGTCTATCCTCATCTAGAACAGGAGGTAGTAGATGATTTTTGCAAGCTACATATTAAATTTATATAAAATGTATGTTGTATTATTTGCATGTATATATATTAGGCTGTATACACAGACCAAAACTGATGTTGGTGAAAGCCTCAAAAACAAAGAAAAGAGAGTTGGAGAAGGTGGAACAGTTTTCTAATGTAAGTTGAAAAACCATCAGATAACCTAGGAATGATGGTAGGTATCTGAAACGAGGTCCAGAATACTCAGAGGACCACAACTGAAGCAGGAGAATTTTAGTGATCCAGAGGCTTCTAGCACAGAGGTAGATAACACACTAACAGTATACTCTGAAGACTCTTCTCCTGATGAGAGCTTTAGCATGTCTATGACTCACAGGAGATAAAAACTCCTCACCACTTCCCATTCAGGATGATGACAGGGAGGAACAGGAGGATGACGATCAGAATCATCACTTGTGCAGTTTTTGCAGCTTTACTTGGCATGTGAGAGTGTCCAAAACCCTCTTCTCACCTGGTTTCCCCAAACCTGCAGTTAATCCAACCGGGAGGACATTTTCCCCTCCATGGTGGGGTTTGATTTCCTCTCAAAATTCAAGCCTTGATGAAAAAGCCTCCCCTCCAAAAGTTCAGTCAAAACCAATGCCTTTCAAGAGAAAGTAATTTCAGCTTCCTTAAGAAGTGGAGGAGTGTTTTTTTGAGGAAAAAACATTGGGTTGAAAAACTAACAGCCAGCTCTAGATCATACCACTTGTCAGCCACGATGCAATCATGTAGTGCTTAAAAGCTAATTGCTCATAAAGCTGAGCCCTCCTTTACATGTGCTACTGCCACAGCCTTCACCAAACCTCAAAAGAGGCTTGGAACTGGAGATGGCCTCTAAACTCTTAAACCTTTCTTTCTCTGCTCAGATTTCTTTACAGTCTGCACAGGAGAGTTAATATATTTCTCCAACTGACAGCAAAGACTGAGCCAAAGTCTCCTCCTTCTCTTGATTTACAGGAATATAATAATTCTCAAGTCAACTGAGCTAAAACTGGTGTAAACAAGAAGAACCAGGCCCCCAGGAACAGGAGTACTGCAGGAGCAGTCATCACTTTTAAAACATGGCAAGGTTTCAGAAAAGCACTGCAGATGCTTTGGCTCTGTCCCTCATTCAAGCTGAGCATTGCTTTTTGCTGCTGCACTTTGCTTATTTCTACCAAGTCTCTTTAGGCATTCATGCTAATACCTTGTACTTCATAGGAGATGAGTGTTTTATAATTAAGCACACATACATGGAATACCCAAAACTACATTAAGCTTAAACACATTTTCAAAAAGTTGTAAAATACTCTTGCCAGATTCTATACTCTCAAATGGATTAATCTGAAAAACAACTGGGACTCAATTTAGACCTTCCTGGCAGCAAGCAGGAGAAACGTCAAGCTCAATATTTTACTTTATTGAAGACCCTCTTAGGAGTCCATCAGAAAGAACTCTATCTGCCTGGTAGCCAGCGATCAGTGGGAGGTAATATTTAGTTTATTAATGTGGCTTTGATTTTTCTTTTTCTTACACTGTTGATGAATAGTAGTAAACTAAGACCTTGATCCAATTTCCCCTTCTCCCTTTCTGCAGAAAAGGCAGTGAAACATAGATAAAGTTAACAAGATCTTGCATAATATCAAAGTGCATTCGGTAGGTCCCAAGTTAACCAGACATACAGTTTATTTGTACACTAGGATGTCTGCACTAAAACATATGCACAGAAACTCAACACAATTTAAGAGACTCTGTGCTGAAGTCAAGGTTAATTTTGAAATAACCCTTCAGTCTCAAGGCAATGGTATGGATTAGGAGGTGTTTGTGTTGCACAGAAGAGTGGCTTTCACTGGTACTTGACAGTACAGGTAAACCACCATAGAGTTCTGATCATAAATAGGCTGCAGCTTACTTACCAGCTGTGGATAAAAAAAAAAAAAAAAAAAAAAAAAAAAAAAAAAAAAAAAAAAGCCAACACAAAAGGCAGAAAGTTTTTGCCATGTTTTCTTGTCAATAAATCAGAATGAATTGCAGATTCAGGCAGAGATGCTGTCTCAAATGTTATGATTCATGTCTCCCATCACATTACATTTGACTTACACAGTTATTTCTGGGGTTTAAGGTTGTGTTGCTGGGGAGTGAGAATATGTTGGGGCTAAAACAGCTGACTGGGATAAAACTCATGTAGAATAAATACTCAGAGCACAAAAACACAGCAGAAAGTAAAGGTATGAACTCCTGACTAATCCTTTATGACAGTGAAGGACATATGGAGTTCCACTGATTATTTCAGTGGGGCTCTGGAGTGCCTAACTGCAACTGGCAGAGGTGTGAACACTTCACAGGCCATTCCACACAATTAAAAAGCTAAGAGGCAGGAAACTAATGCTGTAGAAAAATCTTTAGACTGGTGCTCTGGCCTTCAGCAGAGAGATACTTCGTTGATAAAATCTGGACTGCATAAATACCCATCCCATCCAGATTAAGTTTCCTGTGCTTGGTTGCAGCTTGCACTCCATGCTAAGGGTTTTGATGGGATTTGATTTACTCTCCACTAAGGACAAAATGAGGAAGAGTGTTGGTCCCAAAGTCCAAAATGTCCATAACTTTACAACTTGCAGTAGCAAATGGGAACTTGGAACGTGGTTTCCAGCAGTGCAGGAAAACAGAGACCAAGAAGAGACAGAAGTGGTGTATGTGTCAACATCTGTGGAAAAGTAAGCCAGCTCCACTAAGGTTTGGGATTTTGCAATGATCACAATAAATGAGGAACTGATCCCAACAAAACTGGAAGATATGATACATCTGCGATCAAGAAGCAGAAATAACCACTGGCCAATGAACTTAGAAATACAGACATCACTGTAAAAACAAACAAACAAACAAACAAACAAACAAACAAACAAACAGAAACAACTTAAAGGAGTTGAAGTACCAGTTGTTCATGGCACTTGAAAAACCCTTATGAATATGCAATCTGTAGTGAGAAGGAAAAGAAAACATTAATTTGAATTGTATTAAGGTGTCCAAGTCTAAACAATTAAGCTTGTTTCCATCCTTCTCTCCATTTTGTGGCAAGCAGAAGTTCAGGAAGTAATGAGTGGTTGCAATGACTTATTGACTCACCGGTGGCTAAAGAAGATGTCAGGAACACTTATGGTTTTTCTCTCAAAACTAGGAAACAACAATTAGACTGTGCAATACAAGCATCTACATAGAAAAGGAATCACTTTACCACGTGTAATAAACATTGAATAAAATACATAGGTGGTCCTAACTCTGACCTCTAATTCAAGAAATAGTGTGCCCATTTGAAAAAGTGGATTATTCCCAAGGGAAAAAACATGGCCCTTACTGATTTTTTATAATTATTTTTTTTTTAATATTAGAGAGGATACAGTTTGAGGAACCAAGATCTAGAAACTTAAAGTGCACAGAAAAAGAAAACCAGGTCTACTTTTAGTGGTAATATGGAACTCCTTTTTCAACAAAATTTTAAGATTGTTTTATTCCTTCCCCTCTTTTGTGGGGGCTGCTATAGGACATCTGTTACTTAAAATGGCTACTTCCCTTATTACATATTGGTAGCTCTAATAAAATTGTGTTTATCCACAGATATATAAAACAAACAGCATTTTTCTAGTATTTATATATAGTATTTACAAAAAAGGTTTCCAGTGTGGAAGTCAATCCAACCTAATCACAGATTTTCTGTCACATTTACCTTGGTACCAGGACTCCTATCCATCTAGGAAATTATTTCTTGTAGAGATACAGGGCCAAATTCTCCTGTCAGTTACACCAGTATGCACTTGGAGTGCCTCCAAATCAGCTGAAAATCAACAGAGGTAGCTTAATATGTTCTGGTGTAAATCAGAAGAGTATTTGGCTTCTGATCTTTTGATAATTATTCAAGAGTAAACAGCTCTCAGTTGCATCAGAGGAGAGCCCTGGAATGTGAAATATTGGAAAATTGCAAATACACTAAAACCATAAAATTAAGGAATCCAGCACAAAATGCTGGATTGTTTACTGTTCCAGCCATTGTCATTTCTTGCAGAATACTCTTCTGACCATTGACCTGCACTCGGACACCCCCAGGACGCTGGTTTATTGTGTTTGGTACCTTGTAACTGCCAGTGCATTATGAGATAAGAGTTTGTAGCAACACATGGCAATAGGGGATCTGTGTGCCCATGCTTCATTACTTCTTGACCTTTCAGATGATACCCAATTGAAAAAGGATCAGCTTTTACATCTGGCAAAAGCCTAATTTACTAATGTGCTGTCCTCCTGAGTCACTGCTGCAATACGTCTGCTGAACTTGGATATCTTGACCCCTCTCAGTTCATTGTTGCTCAGTTATTTACTTTTGACATGCACACATAACCTTGGGGTTACTTTGACACTTCAAAATTTGGGGTAGAGGCATAAATGGATCTTATATTTGAAGTGAAAGCAAACCAATGATGGATTTGTAACCCAATACTCTCAAGGCAGTCATCTACCAAAAGAAAATAAAGAATTAAAAACAAAACAACACAATAAACACCAGACAAAACCCACAACAGAACAGGAAACAAAAACAAAAGCACCCCAAAACAAACAAACACACAAAAACAACCCCACCTCATACACTGCCAAGAAATTTAACTTGGCTCAGAACCTCAGCATATATATTAATTAGACCATGGCTTCAGAGTCTTCTTCCCACAGCATCTTTAGAAGAAAAAGAACTGTGGGTTCCATGT
This sequence comes from Zosterops lateralis, assembly GCF_965231275.1. NCBI lineage: Eukaryota > Metazoa > Chordata > Aves > Passeriformes > Zosteropidae > Zosterops > Zosterops lateralis. The sequence continues at coordinate 10,989,084 of NC_139765.1, forward strand.
CCCACCTGCCCCATCAACTCTCTGACCCCACACTGAGTTTGCAAGTACAAACAAAGAGGGTTATCTGAACTGGACCAGGGAGGGGAGATGAACCTTGGCTTTAACTCTCATTAGAAATGCATACTTTCAGTTAATATTTTCTTCTGTTATTTCAAGTAATCTCAGTTTCTGAGACTCATTTCACTTCTTAAACCACAGAAATGCTGGTGCAGAAATGACTGCACAGGAGTGGGGAGGTGGGAGGGAAAGCACAGGGTGGTGGCAGTGTCAGTGTCTATTGGCTCAAAGTCACAGTGGTCACAAGATAGTGTTTCATAGAAAACATATGTAATGACATCAAAAGAAACTATTTTCTGAAAATTAAATGTCATCATGTGATCACATATAAATTTTGCTTCATTATTAGCCATCTGCTTCTTCTAAAAGTTACCCATCTCAAAGCTTGAAGCTATTAACCCCTAAATTTCATTTCTGGAATGGGTTCATTTTCCCAGCTTTTTCTTATACACATAAGACTATGATCCTACCCTGAGTATCTGGAATACTGAAACACAGAGTATAATATATTAAAAATTATTTTATTTATATATATATATATATATATATATATAATTTTATTTTTTTATTTTTTAATTTTATTATTATTGTTATTATTTTGCATAAGAAGAGCTCCAGTGAGCAGTATAGCCTTATATCTTCCTCTGGTCTTTTTTTTTCTTGACTGTTTTTAAGGGTGGAATTTTTCACAACTGGCTAGTATGGTGTGAACTCAATACCTTTTCTGAAAACTTGGGCATGAGTGACTGTCCCAAGGTCTCCAGTATACAGCTGCTTCCTGTGCATGTGCATATTGAGTCTGATCAGGGCCTCAGCCAGCAATATTCTCAGACATGATCTCTGATTTGAAAGGCTTGGCCTGCTTGGCTTTCTTATAATGGGATTTAGTCAGTTTTGCCTCAGTAAACTGGAACAAAACCAACAGCTGCTTGGGAAATAGGTCTTTCAGTATTAGAAATCACTTTACCAGTAGTAGTTACCAATACCTAAATTACCAGTCAGTTTTTAACCTAGGACTGGGCCTTCTGCACTTAAGAGAGGGCAAGTCCCAGGTTAGCCTCCACATCTTTTTAATTTGTGAAACCAAGAGGATGGAGAGCACACAAGCATTGACCCCATGCCAGTGCCACCTATTCCACCAGACATTCCCATGTCCTTCCAAATGGTTTTATTTTGAGCATTTTGATGTTTCAGTCAGTAGGCAAGGTGGGTTCTACCTTCAGTACATGCTTTGCAAACACCTAAGCTTCTATCTTTGAATAATCTGTCTCAGATCAAAAAAATCAAAATCACGTTCATCTGCACTCTGAAAACAGTTCTATGATTAACAAACTTTGCTGGCAAATCCTCTGATCTCTTCAGGGCCAAGGGCAACAAGTCTGGATTTCCCCCAAGACAGATTTTGTAAAAGTCCTCTCAAATAAGGAAGACATTCTGCTCCCTGTAGTCACACACTCTCATGGCTTTAAAAATGGTCAAAGAACCAAGCAGCTTCTTGAAGACAGGTTGGGAATATTATGGGAACTATTTCTTGTCATCTGCAAAAGCAAGTTTTACTTTCTATCTTTGCGACTCATTCACAGAGATGTTCACCATTCATTTCAGCACCATCTACATTCCATGCAAAGCTGCCATCCTATGGATATAGCTAAAAACTGACCAAACTGAAATAAAGAACTGTGAGTGCAAGCTGCAGGAAAAAAAAAAAAATGGAAAGAAATCACATGGTATCTAAAATTTTCTGGACCAATTGTACTGGGATTATCGCATGCCAAAGCTCATAATTTGGCAGCGCAAGAACTATAGTCCAGGAACAAATGTTGAACATCCCTATCAACCATTTCTCTTTGTTTGAGATCCATGAAACAAAGTTAGTAGAAAAGAATGAAACTGAAGCCCATATAGGAAAGAATATGCTGAACTGGTTCTGTAGGCAAAAAAAGGAAGGGCTGTCCCACGTATTCTTAGAAAAGTGTGGTATCTATTATCATAAGCATTGCCATTGCACAGAGATGGAGACCACACATTTAATTCATTTCTATAAGATCTTTAAAAGGTGGTTTCAAGCTACTCTCTGAGGACCAGAGCTGGTTAATTGTAGCCCTGCTGGATTCCACATATCACAAAGGGCTCAACAAGAGCTAAAGAAAGAGAGTTTAATCAGATCTGGAAAAGATGGTTCTTAATGGAAGTGAATTCTGCAGAGGATGATAATCATTAAAACTGAGGAGTTAATCAAAAATCCTAAAACAAGAAGGGAAATTTGAAGCATCCACGAAACATTATCCTTCTTCCTTTAAAAGTAGGTGAAATAAAAAAAGAGCACAATTAATAAAATGTTTTAAAAGCAAAACACAAAGTGGTCATTTCTCAGTCACCTCCTCAGCCACAGAAGAGGGGAAGTTCTTATTCCTGAGTCAGAATCACAGGACAGGTTATTGCATGGTGATTACTTTGAGACGGTGATTAAAGGAGTAATTTAAAACACTAGGATTACTAAAGGAAAGGGGAAGTTAAAACTGCCTTGGGAAAATTATTCCACATCCTCTACAAAGAAGGAAAATAACCTATCCTTGAATGCCACTCTGGAGGACATAATTAAAGAGGAATGAGAACTCCCTAACAAAGAAAAGTGTTTTAATGGGGCAATACATGAAACACTGTGCCACAGAAAGGGAAAAGAGGGAGTGTGGGGGTGTTGGGGAGGGGACAGGCTCAGTTCCAGCTCCAAAGGCAAGCTGTGGCACCAGCAAATGAAGGGAGAGTCCTTCCAACACAGTATCACTGCCCTATATGCCCCTTTAATAAGGAAGTGGAAGGCACTTCTGAGACTAATTGATGAGACTGCAGCTGCTTCTTTGCTGACACCCTTCTTGGCCACCTGCTTTGCCAAGATGATTTTAGCACAGCATCATGAGACAAAAGACTGAGCCTGTGCTAAGCTTAAACATGCTAAGTCACTAAAATGTAAAATATTTTTGTCCTCAATTACCAGTACTAATGGCTTCCTGTCTTCTACAGCTCTGTTGCTTTGATTTTTCAACATTGGTTTTCAACCTTGACCAGTTGGGCAAAGCCCAGGGCTGCAACTGGTCTGAATTCAGTGTTGATCCTGCTTGGAGCAAGAGGTTGGACCCCTGAGCTCCTTTCCTACCTGAACATGACTTTCTGTCTCTCTGGCTAAGGTCACTGTGAAGTGAGTGCTCTATAACAGAGCCACATTATCACACTGATTTAGAGAAGATCTATAATAAGGTAGAAGATAGTGATAAAGGGATGCAGTGCTCCTACTAGCTTTTGAGTGTTGTTCAAAACATAGATGAAAATACTTTGGACAAATTATTTGTTTAGGAAAACATTTTGATTAAACTAAACAAAAAATCATTTCCCAAGAGAACAATAAAAATAGAAAAGTTAAGGCAAATTTCTTATTGGGCTGTGAAATGAAATTTCATTTAGAAGAAATATCCCTAAAATTGATGTCTTTTGTCTTGAAGCAGTAGCCCCAAGTAGCAAGAAAGGCTAATGTAAATCCTTCATTACTAAGTTTAGGGGGTTTTTGACCCTGCAAATATCCCATCTACCTCAGAGCTGGTTACTACCTGAATTTATTGTACATGACTGTCATACCACTATTTAAGGTATTAATTTTCAGGCTGCAGACTGAAACATCAAGTCTTGGGCCACAATAGCTGATATAATGGTATCTCATCTTCATAATAAGATTTTTTTTTTAAGCTGCATACTTTATCAGCCCATCCAGCAGGCAATAGCTTCCATCAAAAACTTAAACCTGCAACCATGGCCTTAATCTGTTCCTTGGGAGCCCAAGCACTGTGGGAATGCTTATTCTTAAGGGCATGTTCTGTGCAATATTACACTTTTCCAAAAGTCTGGTCACACTCACAGCACCCACCTCCACCACCTCAAAGCTGTGCCCTGTGCCAGCCCAGCTTCCCCAGTGGCCTGCATGAGCCACATGCCCCAGCTCCCACCAAGCACAGCAGGGTGACTGCTGCTTCCTCTTGCCCAAAGTGTGGGGTAGGCACACATGGGAATCTCCAACAGGGACAAAACCTATTTCAGCTCCCCAAGGCTGGAAGCAGAAACATCTGGGATACCTCTCTTTACACTTACCCCCACCTGAAACTCTGCTCCATCTGTTTGTATCCAAAAAATGCCACTAAAAAGACACACACTCCACTCATCTGCTGAAGACACTGTAAAACAGACACTGCTTTTTGTCCTTAAACAAGGAGATTGATACTACAGCACTTTTAGCAGCATTTGAGAGGAAGGGCCTCATGCCCACAGCCTATAAACCCCAGTCACTTATCCAACATGTATATGCATGGGTCATTATCTTTCCTGTATTTCAAACCAACACTTTGCAGGATAGTATCCATTTTCCAGAAAACATTATACAAAGGTCCTCTATTTAAGCCCTGAACTTTAAGCTTAATGGCTACCTCAATCACATCCACAGGGGGAATATCTTCTTACTCAGCATTCAGAATCACAAAGTTCCTACAGACCTGCAAGAAAGCATTTTAAAACCGCTTATGGCCTCTTAACCAGCTACATTTTCTTCCTACACATAGACATTTGCAGAATGAAAATATCAGTTATACATCTGCATCTAAGATCTAAGAGACACAGGTATGAAAGGCACACTCCTGTGCTTTATTGCCATTTATACCCACCCACACACACACACTGCAGCACAGTTAATTTTTAAACTATTGTGTGTCTTATAGTGCAGCTGTCTAAATAGAACTTGGTTGCAAACTATTTTCTTAGCTGGTATTCAAATTCTTCTGTCTTCTCACAGATTTGCCTGCTAAATCCTCCTGCAGTTGAACACTAGCTAACTAATATTTGGCTCATTCTTCCCACATTCAAGCTGCCCACACTCAAAACGTCTGCAGTGTTTCCTCCCACCCTCACCTCCTGTTCCTATTTCATGGATTAGTGTTGCCACATTGCCCAGATTTCTTCTGGTGGTTTCTCTTCCCTTTCTAATTCACCTCTCTGCACAGGACCCCTCCACACTCACTGGGACAAAAGCTACTGTCCTGCATTTATTGGTAACCACCAAGCCTGGTGGCTCTGAACAGGTGGAGTGGATAGCAAATAACCTTTTTGCTTTTTTTTCATTTTTATTTTTGTGACTACACATTGCTGTTCTATTTTGCTTGGATTTTTTAAAAAAAACTGTATCTCAAAATAAACCAGTTTACCCAAAAACTGATAAAAACAAGTGTCACAGATAAAACTTAGTCTTTTCCATAGGAGATATTTTTAATAATTTTTTGCTTAAATGACAATGTTCCAAGAAAAATTAATTGGTTTTAATTAAGTTGTGAAGAAAAAAAAAAAATCAGAAGTAACTCAGCAAGGAATATATACCAAAATAAAAGGCACACAGAAACCCTTCCCTTTCAGAATGATTAAGATTTTTGTTTTCCCCTCTATTTTTTTTTTTCTTTCCTTTTTGGAAAATTAAGAGGGCAGAAAAAGGCCCAGTGCTGACAGGTAAAGTACAAAGGGTATAGTACTCACAGGACTCTTGAATAGTAAAAGTCAAAATAAAGAATATATATTAAAAATTAGTAGTTTTCTGATAGCAAAGGGATTCCAATTGTCAGTCTTAAACCAGTTCCTTTCTTTAGTATTACACACACAAATCCATATTTTCTCTGTGCCCCTATTGGCTCAGTTCTTTTCAAAATATGGTCTCCCATTAAAAAAAATCTAGAGGGTCAAATTCTGGTGAAGAAACGGGAATCTACCTCACCGAGGTAGATCGATGGTAGATCATCCTGCCAAAAATAGGTAATAATTGATACCAAAGTGCAAAGATCCTCAGAGCTGGTCTGTTTTAAATCTGTGGGCACCTTTCTGTGCAACCAAAGTCACCCTTTTTTACACAGATTCACTGCCAGGTTTGTCTGCAGGCTGCCAGGTTAAAGAAAGAAGGACTAAGCAGGCATAATACAGAAGCACTAACTAGAAAAAAAAAAAAACCCTAAAGCAGATAATATTGTCAAGCCATACAGACTGTTCAGGCTGTCTCTGGGGATAAGAACACTGAAGAGGAACAAAAGGAGAATTTGGCATCCCGGAATATTTAGGGATGGTTCTCCGGTTGCTACACTTTGCAATCTGACAGAGTTTACTGAAGTGACCTAAACCTGCTATTTCTACTCAAAGAATGCATCATAAGATGTCAAATAGTCTCTGTTTTACCTGTCTTTGTCTTCCCTTCCATGAGGTAGAAGATCCTCCCAGCACACTCATTCCCCAGGGAGCATACAGACAGAAAAACCATAAGATTTAGTTCCTCTAGTTCCATATGGAACAAGAGG